>NW_028270151.1:29488564-29804624 GCF_037043375.1 Chiloscyllium plagiosum | reverse complement strand
TTGACCCAGTGACAATATATTTCATAATCAGGATGATGAGCATCCTGCAGATGAACTTGCAAGTGGTGGTGTTCCTTTATTTCTCTTGGTCTTGTCCTTCTATATGGTAGATATTGTTAAAGGAATCAAGGGAGATGAGAATACTTTTTATGTAGTGAGTTTTTGTCCTTTGAAATGTACTGTCTGAACTCTAGTATAGTAAATGTAATGGTAACTTCAAAAGGGATTTGATTGCATATTTTAAAAAGAAACACTTCCAGAACTATGCAGCAATAAAAAGCAGATGAATGAGATTCATTGAATAGCTGGTAGAAAGAGCTGGCAGAAAGATGTTAGAAAGGTTGGTCTCCTTCAAAGCTGGAAGTGTCAATGGATTCTTCTATATCGATCTGGCTTATGGAAGTATTTGGCTCTTTCAGCAGGTATGTGTTGGCATTACAAGCTGCCTCATCCCTGTCACCATACAGGGGAGTCCAGTAATAATACATCTGCAGCCCATGAGCTAGCTCAGAAAGGTAGACTCTTCCATCAATCCAGTATGGGCTAATGTCTGTTCGTTTTGGCTTCAAACGCCCAGCTTTTATCAGGTTTGCAAAGTCCTGAAATATTAAATGAAAGGTGTTAAAGGGCAGTAGAATCTGTGCTCAACTGATGATGTCAGATAAAACATCAGCATTCTCCCTACCTCTAGACAGTCTATTGTACAGACCACATCTTTTATTTTGGATTGTGGTCCAATTGCTAAAATAATTGCAATAAACCAAAGACAATGGAAGGAGTTGCTACATTTTTGAAATTAAGTTACTGGAACTCATTGTGAGTTGTGTTTACACTGTTATTTTATTCAAGCAGTGGGGAATATATCTAAACTCTCATGGCTTTGTTGGTGCAACGTGGTCACTCAGAGACAGATTGGTTGTCCAGTTGGGATCAGTTGTGTAAGCCCAAACTCATCCGCATGACAGCAACACTGGCTTCTGGACAAGTTTATAGTTTCTGTGTGAACAGTACAGAGGTAGACACAGGTCTTCAGACTGCAAGAGACAGCCTCTTGGTATTTCTCTCTGGTTTTCTTTGTTTCTCTCTGTGCACTGCAGGAACTAAAAACTGAATAATTACCTCACATATTCCATCATTTGCTATTGCCTCTAGCCAGTGATTTGAAAGTATGAACAAATAATCTGTTAACTATCTCCATCTTTAACAAATGATTCTGGAAAAAAGTGATCAGTGATCAGATGATGCAAAAGAGTCATGTGAATGAATTCTTTGCAATTGAACTATGTTTGTCCAAAGTTAAAAATCACACAACACCAGGTTATAGTCCAACAGGTTTAATTGGAAGCACACTAGCTTTCGAAGCGAAGCTCCTTCATCAGGTGATCACCTGATGAAGGAGTGTCGCTCCGAAAGCTAGTGTGCTTCCAATTAAACCTGTTGGACTATAACCTGGTGTTGTGTGATTTTTAACTTTGTACACCCCAGTACAACACCGGCATCTCCGAATTATGTTTGTCCAGTACTTTTCCTTCAACCAGTAACATCCATGTGTTTTTGTTTACTTGTTTGTGTCTGTCTCCATTTGTGAGTAGTGATTTAGAAAGGGGATCGATCTTAAGCTAGAAGAATTGGTAATTCATACTTTGTTTCCTGTTTTTAGAATTTATTTATTTATAATAAACAGTAGTTTCTTGTTAAATATGGAAATGTGGTCAGTGATATCTGGTGAGTACAGTAGACAGTTAAATTGGAGGAACTTTGAATAATTTAATGAAATCTTCAGCTTTTGTGACAACCTTGGACCAGTGGACTTGAGTTTCAGCACATTTTCCGAAGTGTGTGTCATGACATTTTATATGTAACTTGGTTAATGTTGATTATACGGATATAGAAGTCTGGCCATTTTTATGCCTTCTGACACAAATTGACTAACCAGTTCCTGCCTCAGAATTTCAATGTTATTATCTGACCCTCACACACTGCTTAGCCATTAATAGGTGAGTTGAGAGACCACTGCACCTGAATGAAGAGTTGAGAATTTGGTTCACGTGAAGTCATTACATAAAGGGAAGCAGTATTCCTTTTTCTGCCTCTTTTCAGTCTCCATTAGCTGTAAAAATTACAACTTGTTTCTCACAAATAACCACAGAAACATGAGGCCATTTGGCCGAATGTATCTGTGCTAGTTCTTCAAATTGGCAGATCTCCTAATGCCACATATCTGCCTCCTCCCTATAATCCTGCATGTTATTCTGTCCAGATAATCATCTAATTCTCTGTTGAAAGCCTCAGTTGAACCCATCTCCACCACAATATTAGGCATTGCATTCTAGATCCTAATTACTTGTGCTTGAAAAACTTTTCTCCTAATCACTTTTCTTTCTTTTACTATTTCCTTAAAATGGTGTCTTCTTGTTCTCCATCCTTTCACAGGATGGGAACATTTTCTTCCCATTTACTCTGTTTAAAACTCTCATGATTTTGAATGCTTTAATCAAATCTCCTCTTGGCCTTCAGCAAGGAATGCAGTCCCAACTTCTCCAAATTATTTTCATAATTGAAATTCCTCAACCTTTTTCAAGCTTCTTCTTCACACAGGGGCATGGATAGGATAAATAGACAAAGTCCTTTCCCTAGGGTGGGGGAAGTCCAGAACGAGACGGCATAGTTTTAGGGTGAGAGGTGAAAGATATAAAAGAGACCTAAGGGGCAACTTTTTCACGTAGCGGGTGGTACGTGTATGGAAGGAACTGCCAGAGGAAGTGGTGGAGGCTGGTAAAATTGCAACATTTAAAAGGCATTTGGATGGGTATATGAATAGGAAAGCTTTGGAGGGATATGGGCTGGGTGCTGGCAGGTGGGACTGTATACAAAACTGCAAGTGGAACTGTAAAACTGGTCTCAGTAACAGTGAGACTACCATTAATTGTAAAAACCTATTTGGTTCACTATTCCCCTTCAGGTAAGGTAATCTGCAATGCTTGAATGGTCTGGGTGACATGTGACTCCAGACTTAGAGCAACTTTAGTACCCCCTGAAATGTTCCAGAGAGCCAATCAGTTCAATTAGGGTTGGGCAATAAATTCTGGCCTTGCTAGCAACATTCACCAACCATCAAAGAAAATAAAATATTTTCTGCTTTGCTGTCTATGGGATTAAAAAGTCACTGAAACCTCAACAGTTTACACTCACAACTTACACGGTGTCAATCCTGATATTGGCAGAAATTCAGTAAGAACTGAAAAGTGAAGACAAATGAAAAAGGAGATTAAATTGGAGGAAGGCTAATTTTGATGGTCATAGAGTCATAGATGTACAGCATGGAAACAGATCCTTCGGTCCAACCCGTCCATGCCGACCAGATATCCCAACCCAAACTAGTCGCACCTGCCAGCACCCGGCCCATATCCCTCCAAACCCTTCCTATTCATATACCCATCCAATTGCCTCTTAACTGTTGCAATTGTACCAGCCTCCACCACTTCCTCTGGCAGCTCATTCCATACATGTACCACCCTCTGCGTGAAAAAGTTGCCTCTTAGGTCTCTTTTATATCTTTCCCCTCTCACCCTAAAGCTATGTCCTCTAGTTCTGGACTTCCCCACTCCAGGGAAAAGACTTTGTCTATTTATCCGATCCATGCCCCTCATAATTTTGTAAACCTCTATAAGGTCACCCCTCAGCCTCCGACACTCCAAGGAAAACAGCCCCAGCCTATTCAGCCTCTCCCTTTAGTCAAATCCTCCAACCCTGGCAACATCCTTGTAAATCTTTTCTGAACCTTTTCAAATTTCACAACATCTTTCCGATAGGAAAGAGACCAGAATTGCACGCAATATTCCAACAGTGGCCTAACCAATGTCCTGTACCGCCGCAAACATGACCTCCCAACTCCTGTTCTCAATACTTTGACCATAAAGGAAAGCATACCAAACGCCTTCTTCACTATCCTATCTACCTGCGACTCCACTTTCAAGGAGCTATGAACCTGCACTCCAAGGTCTCTTTGTTCAGCAACACTCCCTAGGACCTTACCATTAAGTGTATAAGTCCTGCTAAGATTTGCTTTCCCAAAATTTGTAAAACCCTTTGGATTCTCCTTAACTCTATTTGCCAAATCTATCTCATGTCCCCCTTTTGCCCTCCTGATTTCTCTCTTAAGTATACTCATACTGTCTTTGTACTCTTCTAGGGATTCACTCGATCTATCCTGTCTATACCTGACATATGCTTCCTTCTTTTTCTTAACCAAACCCTCAATTTCTTTAGTCATCCAGCATTCCCTATACCTACCACTCTTTCCTTTCACCCTAACAGGAATATACTTCTCTGGATCCTCGTTATCTCATTTCTGAAGGCTTCCCATTTTCTAGCCGTCCCTTTCCCTGTGAACATCTGCCCCCAATTAACTTTTGAAAGTTCTTCCCTAATACCATCAGAAAAAGTATATTCCTGTCAGGGTGAAAGGGAAGGCTGGTAGGTATAGGGAATGCTGGATGACTAAAGAAATTGAGGGTTTGGTTAAGAAAAAGAAGGAAGCATATGTCAGGTATAGACAGGATAGATCGAGTGAATCCCTAGAAGAGTACAAAGGCAGTATGAGTATACTTAAGAGAGAAATCAGGAGGGCAAAAGGGGGACATGAGATAGCTTTGGCAAATAGAATTAAGGAGAATCCAAAGGGTTTTACAAATTTATTAAGGACAAAAGGGTAACTAGGGAGAGAGTGGGGTCCTTCTTCAGGGTTCCGGCCTGAAACGTCCATTTTCCTGCTCCTCGGATGCTGCCTGACCTGCTGTGGTTTTCCAGCAATACACTCTCAACTCTGATCTTCAGCATCTGCAGACCTCACTGTCTCCAAGAGAAAAAGGCCCCTCAAAGATCAGCAAGGCAGCCTTTGTGTGGAACCGCAGGAGATGGGGGAGATACTAAATGAGTAATTTGCATAAGTGTTAATTGTGGAAAAGAACGTGGAAGGTATAAAATGTCGGGAAATAGATGGTGACATCTTGAAAAATGTCCATATTACAGAGGAGGAAGTGCTGGATGTCTTGAAATGCATAAAAGTGGATAAAACCCCAGGACCTGGTCAGGTGTACCCTAGAACTCTGTAGGAAGCTAGGGAAGTGATTGCTGAGATATTTGTTTCATCGATATTCACAGGTGAGGTGCTGGAAGACTGGAGGTTGGCTAACACGGTACCACTGTTTAAGAAAGGTGGTAAGGACAAGCTGGGGAACTATAGACTAGTAAGCCTAACATCGGTGGTGGGCAAGTTGTTGGAGGGAATCCTAAGGGACAGAATGTACATGTATTTGGAAAGGCAAGAACTGATAAGGGATAGTGAACATAGTTTTGTGTGTGGGAAATCATGTCTCACAAACTTGATTGAGTTTTTGATGAAGTAACAAAGAGGATTGATGAGGGCAGAGTGGTGAACGTGATCTATATGGACTTCAGTAAGGCGTTTGACAAGGTTCCTCAGGGGAGACTGATTAGCAAGGTTAGATTTCATGGAATACAGGGAGAACTAGCCATTTGTATACAGAACTGGCTCAAAGGTAGAAGATAGAGGGTGGTGGTGGAGGGTTATTTTTCAGACTGGAGGCCTGTGACCAGTGGAGCGCCACAAGGATTGGCGCTGGGTCCACTACTTTTCATCATTTATATAAATGATTTGGATGCGAGCATAAGAGAATTAGTTAATAAGTTTGCAGCTGATACCAAAATTGGAGATGTAGTGGACAGCAAAGGAGGTTACCTCAGATTACCTTGATCAGATGGGCCAATGGGCTGAGAAGTGGCAGGTGGAGTTTTATTTAGATAAATGTAAGGTGCTCCATTTTGGGAAAACAAATCTTAGCAAGACTTATACACTTAAGTATTGCTGAACAAAGAGACCTTGGAGTGCAGGTTCATAGCTCCTTGAAAGTGTAGATAGGATAGTGAAGAAAGCGTTTGGTATGTTTTCGTTTATTGGTCAGAGTATTGAGTGCAGGAGTTGGGAGATCATGTTGCAGCTGTACAAGACAATCGTTAGGCCACTTTTGCAATATTGCATGCAAATCTCGTCTCTTTCCTATCGGAAGGATGTTGTCAAATTTGAAAGGGTTCAGAAAAGATTTACAAGGATTTTGCCAGGGTTAGAGGATTTGAGCTATAGGGAGAGGTTGAATAGGCTGGGGCTGTTTTCCCTGGAGCGTCAGAGGCTGAGGGGTGACTTTATAGAGGTTTATAAAATTATGAGGGACATGGATAGGATAAATAGACAAAGTCTCTTCCCTGGGGTCAGGAAGTCCAGAACTAGAGGCATAGGTTTAGGGTGAGAGAGGAAAGATATAAAAGAGATCTAAGGGGCAACTTGTTCACACAGAGGTACGTGTATGGAATGAGCTACCAGAGGAAGTGGTGGAGGCTGGTACAACTGCAACATTTAAGAGGCATTTGGAAGGGTATATGAATAGGAAGGGTTTGGAGGGATATGGGTTGGGTACTGGCAGGTGGGACTAGATTTGGTTGGGATAGCTCGTCGGCATGAACGGGTTGGACCGAAGGGTCTGCTTCCATGCTGTACCTCTCCATGAGTCTATGACTCTAAATTCAGCCAATCAGCTGACTACTGGGTATAATGGTTATATCACAAGTCTAAATATCTGAGACTCTGACTAATGTTCTGGAGAAATAAATTTGAATCCCAATATGTAGATAATGAATAATAAGTATTAATCTAAAAGTGAAAGCCAGCCTAAGAGCAACTTTGAAAACATTGTTCATTGTTGTGAAGAAAAACATATAGTTCACAAATGTTCTTCAGGTAAGGAAATCTGCCATCCTTAATAGGTCTCATATAGATATGACTCCAGACCCAAAGCAATGAGATTGACTCTTAACGGCCCTCTAAGTGGCTGACCAAATCTTTCAATACAAAGGCAATGGGGTTGGGCAACCAATGCCTGCCTTGCTGGTCATGCCCACTGCCCATGTAAGAATAAACATGTGCTTACTGAGCTTTCTTTTAGAAAAGCTCTAGCTCTAGATGAAGTCTGGAAAAGTTGGATCATAGCCTCAACTACTGATTGGGCCCAAATTAAACCATGCAAAGCTAATTTCTTTAACAGTTAAAATCAAAGCAAAAATTCAAACTAGATAATTCAAGGGTTAAATTGGGAAATACTTATTTGTACAAAGGGGAGTGGAAATTTGGAACCTTCTCCCAAAAATCTTTTGAAATTGGGGTCAGTTACAAATTTCAAAACTGATGTTGATCAACTTTGTTGGCGAAGGATTATGGAACTCAGAAGGGTAATTGGAGTAAGATACAGTTCACCATGAGCTAATGGAATAGCAGAACAGACTTGAGGGGTTGACTAGTTTTCTCTAGTATGGATTTTGGTTATGCTGGTTGTACTGAAACTCAACAGTTAATTATATTCCAAAAAATATAGAATATATTTTATCTTACTATGGAGGCTGATTCATCAAAGTTGTTGCCCCAGACGTAGATATTGGTTAATGTGTTGTTCGATTTCAAGGCATTTGCAAGTGCCATCAGTCCAATACCAGAAATATTATTCCTGGCTACAGATAATCTGATGGAACAAAACATATATACATATAATTCTATAAAAGGGTTTCAAAACTTTGAGCAGGCTACTTCACAATTTTATGAGTTAAGAACTATGACATTGATGAGGCTTTGGTGATGACAATACTCCTATGTTATGAGGCAACAATTACATTTATTTTGACCACGTATATTAGCTGGCATTTGTGTAGGCCCAAGCCTGAATGTTATGCAAGTCTTCCTGCATTTGGATATAGACTGCTTTATTAACTGAGGAGTTATGAAAGGTACTGAACATTGTGCTACCATCAGTGAACCATTTCACTTCTGACCATGTGATGGAGGGAAGGTCATTAATGAAGCAGCTGAAGATGGCTGGGTCTAGGACATTACCCTGAGGAATTCCTGCAGAGATATTGTGGAGCTGAGATTATTGATACCCTACATCCATAATGATCTTCCTTTGTATCGGATAGGACTCCAACCAGAGGAGATTTCCTTCCTTTCTAATGTACTCCAGTTTTGCTATGGGTGTCTGTTGCTACACTTGATTCGATGTAGCCCCAGTGCCAAGGGCAGTCATTCTAACCTCATCCTTGGAATCCATATTTTATCCATATTTAATTCAAAGCTGAAATTAGGTCAGAAGCTGACTGGTCTTCACAGAACCCAAACTGAGAGTCAGTGAGCAGATTATTAGAATCCACTGCTGCTCATTAGCACAGTTGATGACCCCTTCCATCACTTTATTGATGACTGAGAATTGACTGCTGGTGGCATAATTGTTTGCATTGCAGTTGTCCTACTTTTTTGTGTGCAGCACATACCTGGGCAGATTTCCACATTGTCAAGTAGATACCAGTGCCGTGGCTGGACTGGAATTGCTTGGCTAGGGATGTGGCATTTCTGGGACAATAGTCTGCTGAACTGCAGCCTGGTGTTTTCGAGACCATAGTTCTATATCTTCAGATACGAACAAAAATGAATTGCTTTCACTTGAGTGAGGATCTGAGGCATTTTTTTCATGCAGAGATTGGACACAGTGAAGAAACAGACCATTCAAGCAATCTGGTCCTTCCTAGTCTTAATTCACGATGTGTAATGACATAATGTGGCTAAATAGTTTGAGGTGATGAATTTAGCTTCCTGTTGTTATGGGGCATCGTTCAAATCCCATTGCTGCAAAGAACATTATAGTGATTTACTCTTCAACCGTTTCCTTTGGATGAGCAAGTGCTGGTTCTAATGTAATATAATGCTGTCGGTGCCACTTAATTTTTGAGCAATGGGTCTAGAATTCACAATCCAGTTTTGTGGTGGAGGAAGAAACCCTCAACTCATTTAAATGAAACTGGATCTGCAGCTGAAATCCTATGAACTGCAGGGCTAGGGACCAGGGTTGGAAAGCAAGATTAGATTGGGTGGCTTGTTCATTCACTCAGCATAGACTGATGGGCTAAATGATCTCTTTCCTTGTGGTAACCTTTCAATGAATCTATGGAACCTCCTCCAAAGTCTCTTCATTGTCCAATCAGCATATTCACTAAATCTTTTCTTCCTTATGTTAATTTAGCATCTCCTTAAATGCAGTGACAATATTCACTTCAAACAACCGCTGTTCTACATTCTCACACATCTCTGGCAAAAGAAGTAAAGAAGAAAAGTTATATCGAACTTAAACCATTAACTGCTTCTCTCACCAGAGATACAGCTAGATCTGCTGAGTTTCTCCAGCACTTTCTGTTTCCCCGCCTTATCTATTGGTTAATGAGTCACTATTCGCGGCCCATGGTTCTGATTTCACCTACAAGTTAGATTAGATTAGATTCCCTACAGTGTGGAAACAGGCTCTTCAGCCCAACAAGTCCACACCGACCCTCCAAAGAGTAAACCATCTAGACCCATTTCCCTCTCACTAATGCACCTAACACTGTGGGCAATTTAGCATAGCCAATTCACCTGATCTTTGGACTGTGGGAGGAAACCGGAGCACCCGGAGGAAACCCATGCACACACGGGGAGAATGTGCAAACTCCATACAGACAGTCGGCTGAGGCTGGAATCGAACCTGGGACCCTGGTGCTGTGAGGCAGCAGAGCTAAACACTGAGCCACCATGCCACCCTAATGTAATGTAATTGGTGGCATTTAACACTGCTCCCTCAGTTTGTGATTTTTCTCTTTCAGATGTTTCTCCAGCTTCATGTCCTGACGAGATTGATTTATACATTCCAAGGTATCATGCTTCTTGTGACATGAATTCAGGGCTTTGGCTGTCTGCAGTTTGAGTTGTCACACCTGCTCCAGTTTAACCAGTTTTCATTGTATTCAAATCATTCACCTTTGAGGCTGAAGTAAACATCATCAATCTAGCATAGACATTGGAAATTTTAGAGATAAAGTCTTCAGCCTTCTCTACCTGTTGACTAGAATTGGAAGGCGAAATTTAACGGAACTCAGACAAAGCTGCTCAATTCTGCTGCTAATGTGCATTGGTGGTGGAGCTGTTGAAAGTGGTCAAATTAAGTAGCCGGCTTCATCCTGAAAGGTGTCAAGCTTCTTGAGTGTTGTTGGAGCTGCAGTCATCCAGGCGAGTGGGGAGTATTCCCTCACAATCCTGAGTTGTGCCTTTTAGATGGTGGACAGGCTTTGGAGAATCAGGAGATGAGTTACTCATCTGCAGGATTCATAGGAGAAAGTAGGGACTACAGATGCTGGAGAGGCAGAGTTGAAAAATGTGGTGCTGGGAAAACACAGCAAGTCGGGCAACAACTGAGGAGCAGGAGAGACTACATTTTGGGCATAGGCCCCTTCATCAGGAATGTTCGTTCCGGGGGGGGGGGGAGGAAGGAAAGGGGCTGAGAGATAAATAGCAGGGTGGGGTAGGGTTAGGAGGACGGTAGCTGGGAGGAGGTGGGGGGTAATTGTGATAGATCAGGGGGCGGGAAGGTGGAGCAGATATGTGAGAAATAAGATGAACAGGTTAAGAGGCAGTGCCGAGTTGGAGGGTTGGATCTGGGATGAGGTGGTGGGGGAAGGATGATTTGGAAATAGTGAAGTCAATGTTGATGCCATGTGGTTGAACGGTCCCAAGGTGGAAGACGTTCTTCCTCCAAGTGTCAGGTGGCTTGGATTTGGAGGTGGAGGAGGCCCAGGACATGCATGTCATTGGGGGAGTGGGAGGGGCAGTTGAAGTGGTCGGCCACAGGGAGGTGGGGTTGTTTGGTGCGTGTGTCCCAGAGATGTTTTCTGAAATACTCCGCGAGTTGGTGTCCTGTCTCCCCATAGCCTTTACAAGCTCCTGTAGCCACAATATTAATATGGCAATTCTAGTTCAGTTTCATCTTTAACACTTGTTATTTCCACACTGGAATTCAGAGTGGCCCAGTGATTAATGGGACTCTTATGGCTCACTGATGCCTCCTACAGGTCACCTAACAAATCTTATCAGGTTTAACCTACAGCCTACATGGAGAGACAGCAAGCTAACGTTTTGAGTGTAGATGACTCTGACTTCAGCTCTGATGAAGAGTCACTCAGACTCAAAACATTAGCTTGCTCTCTCTCCATGGATGCTGTCTGACCCGCTGTGATCTCCAGCATTTGTTGTTTTCAGTACAGATTCCAACATCAGCAGTAATTTGCTCTTACCTATGGCCTCGCTGGGTGGGCACTGCATTGGATGGAGGAACTTGACAACATTAAAACAACTTCATGCCAACACCTCCATTGCCACCTCCCTTTGTGACGTCTATACTGCTTCCAATCATCTGCATCCCAGGATCCAATATTGATGCCTGTGCTGTCACTGGAATCATTATTCGACCTAGACAGCTGCCAGCATTAGTCACTGGTTGGCCTTTGATTGGTCAGCAGGTCTTGAGGGCCACTATTTCCTCTCACTGGGCAGAATGAGGTGATGAGGTTATCGTTGGACTATTAACCCAAAAACTCAGCTAATGTTCTGGGAGACAGGTTTGAATCCTACCATAACTGATTGTAGAATTTCAATTCAATAAAAGAAAAAATAAAAGAAAACTTGAGAATCTATTGATGAGCATGAAACCATTGTCAATTGTCAAATAAACCCTATCTTTAATCTTCAAATGCAGAAGGTCAAGGAAGGAAATCTACTTTCCTCACCTGATCAGGTCTACATGTGACTCCAGACTCACAGCAGCATGGTTGATTCTCAAGTGCCCTGTGAAATGGCCTAGCAAGCCATTCAGGTCAAGGGCAGCTAGGGGCGGTCAATAAATAATGGCCAGCCAATGACACCAGACAATGTCTCACAAGTGAATTAAAAGAACATGTTGACAACTTGATTGCCTGTTGATCATGTAATATCATTAGGCTTCCCCACAGAGATGACACAGCACTCCTGTCATAGTATCTGACTGAGGTAGAGGGCACTCTATCATGGGAAGTAAATCCGGGCCAATTTTCTTTAATTAGTTATTCCCAATTAATCAAAATATATATATTCTTTAAATTCACTGTGCCCACACCTGCACACATACAAAAAAAAAGAAAGAAAATATAGAACCAGGAGATGAGAATCTCCTTGATTCAGGGACTGACTCTGAGCTGGCTGGCTACAGCCAGTGTACCATGCATATGTAAATAAAGGGTGACTTGGTGATGGGATATGAGTTTCTGTGCAGTTACTTCAATGCTAAATGCCTCAGTGGTGATGGAAGGAAACAGTATGCACCTGAAGAATATTTGCTTGCAACAGTCATCTTGGAGTTGGGGTTAGCATTTCTGTTATCATGCCTCTATTTGGGGAGCTTGACTTGTTTGATCCTGCTGTTGAAGACTGGGCCCAGTATGTGGTAGGAATGTGAGTCTTTTTCTGAGCAAATGATATCAGAGCAGATTATAAAAAAATCTCTTTAAACTGTTTATTTATGGGATCTGGATGTTGCTGATTGGACCAGCATGTATTGCCTAAAATTAATTGTCCTGGAGAAAGAGGTAGTGAGCTGCCTTCAGGAACTGCCACAGTGCTTGTGGTGGAGGTACACCTGCAGTGTTGTCAGAGGGAATTCCTGGATTTGAGCCGGTGACACTGAAGAAACAGCGATATATTTCAAAGTTTGAATAATGAGTGGCTTGGAAGAGAACTTGAAGGGGCTGGTGTTCCTTCTCCTTGTCCTAGATGGTAGTGGTCATGGGTTCGGAAGATGATATCTCAGGAGTCTGGGTGAATTTCTGTGGTGTATTTTAGAGAGGTACATATTGCTGCTACTGAGCATTGGTGGTAGAGGGAGTGAATGTTTATAGAGGTGGTACCACAAATGTAGTACCAATCAGATCAGGCAGCGTCCAAGGAGCAGGAGAATCGGTGTTTTGGGCATAAGCCCTTCATCAGGAGTGAGGCTTGTGGGCTGGGGGAGATGAAAGATAATTGGGGGGGTGGTTGGGGTTGGGGGGAAGATAGCTGGAAATGTGATAGGCGGATGAAGGTGGGGGTGAAAGCGATAGGTTGGAGAGGAGGGTGCAGCGGATAGGTGGGATGCAAGATGGACAGGTCAAGAGGGGTGTGCTGAGTTGGAGGCTTGGGACTGGAATAAGGTGGGGGGGGAATGAGGAAACTTGTGAAATCCACATTGATCCCGTGTGGTTGCAGGGTCCCAAGGTGGAAGATGAGGCGTTCTTTCTCCAGGAGTCGGGTGGTTAGGGTTTGGTGATGGAGGAGGCCCAGGACCTGCATGTCCTTGGTGGAGTGGGAGGGAGAGTTGGAGTGTTCAGCCACAGGGCGGTGGGGTTGGTTGGTGCGGGTGTCCCAGAGATGTTCTCTGAAACGATCCGCAAGTTGGCGTCCTGTCTTCCTGATGCAGAGGAGACCACATCGGTTCAGTAGATGACGCGTTGAAGTAGGTAAATTTCTGTCAGTTGTAGAAGGATCCATTTGGGCCTTGGACAAAGGTAAGGGGGGAGGTGTGGGCATAGGTCTTGCACTTCTTGCAGTGACAGGGGAAGGTGCTAGGAGTGGGTGGTGGGCCTGCGTGGATTGGACAAGGGAGTCGCAGAGGGAATAATCTTTCTGAAATGCAGATAGGGGTGGGGAGGGAAATATATCCCAAGTGGTAGAGTCTGTTTGCAGGTGGTGGAAGATGATGCAACATATCCGGAAGTTGGTGGGGTGAAGGTGAAGACCAGGGCATTTTGTCCTTGTTGCAATTGGAGGGATGGGGTTCAAGAGCAGAGGTGCAGGAAGTGGAGAAGATGTGCTGGAAGGCATTGTCGACCATATGGGAGGGGAAACTGCCGTCTTTGAAGAAGGAGGCCATCTGGGATGTCCAATGGTGGAATTGGTCCTCCTGCTCCCAGGGAGGATGCCTCATCTTCCACCTTGGACCCTGCAACCACAAGGGATCAATGTGGATTTTGCCAGTTTCCTCATTTCCCCTCCCCCCATCTTATCCCAGACCCAAGCCTCCAACTCAGCACTGCCCTCTTGACCTTTCCATCTTCCTTTTCACCTATCCGCTTCCCCCTCCTCTCCAACCTATCGCTTTGACCTCCACCTTCATCTGCTGGAAATGTGTTTCTGGAAAAGCGCAGCAGGTCAGGCAGCATCCAGGGAACAGAAGAATCGACGTTTCGGGCATAAGCCCTTCTTCAGGAAGGACCTCCACCTTCATCTACCTATCACATTCCCAGCTACCTACCCCCTCCCATTTATCTCTCAGCCCCCGACCCAAAAGCCTCATTCCTGATGAAGGGCTTATGCCCGACTCATGGATTCTCCTGCTCATCGGATGCTGCCTGACTGGCTGTGCTTTTCCAGCACCAGACTCTTTGACACTGATTTCCAGCGTCTGCAGTCGTCACTTTCTCCCTGTGGTACTAATCAACCAGGCTGCTATATCATGGATGACATTGAGTTTCTTCAGTATTGTTAGAGTTGCACTCTTTCAAATTCCTGAATTGTGCCTTGTAGACAGTTGATAAAAACTGGGGAGTCAAGAGCTGCATAATGAGCTGCAGGATTTCTAGCCCATGACCTGCTCTTGTAGCCATCATATTCAGATAACTTGTCCAGATTGGATTCTGGTCAATAGTATCCCCCAGGATATTTATATTTTAAATTGTTCTCTGGCAATTTAATTTTCTTTGGTCTCTGCTTTAATCTATCTTTCTCTTTCATTTATAGTTTTAATATTTGAGTAATTTTTGACTATCTTCTTTCCCTATGTTCTCATATACAATGTAAAAAGATGCACCACTGTCCTTCATTGATCTTCTAGCCTATTTACACTGAAGGTGTGTATTAATTTGTGTTTGTTCCTTAGTCTCATTTCCCCAAGGAAAGTTCCTTGATGCTGGATTAATCTGTTGACCAGATTAGATTAGAGTACAGACTCACGCTAAAAGCTGATTATTCCTGTAGCGAAGAGCATCACTGATGCAAACCAGTCCATCGTCCTCAATTCTGTTGGCAGCCAAATCCAGGATCTTCAAGGGAGTGTTGTGTTTCAGTAGCTCAGCCAAAGACTTTGCTCCATCAGAGGATATCTGGTTACTGACACGACACATGAAATGATCTGTATATGCTATACATTGGAGGTAAATTAAATTAGATTCCCTACAGTGTGGAAACAGGCCCTCCAGCTCAACCAGTCCACACCAATCTTCTGAGGAGTAACCCACCCAGATCCATTTCCCTCTGACTAATGCACCTAACACTACGGGCAATTTAACATGGCCAATTCACCTGACCTGCACATCTTTGGACTGTGGGAAGAAACCGGAGCACGCAGACACAGGGAGAATGTGCAAACTCCACACAGACAGTCACTTGAGGCTGGAATCAAACCTGGGACCCTGGTGCTGTGAGGCAGCAGTGCAAACTACTGAGCCATCGTGCCGCCCTATATGATATTCTTTATACACAGCCCAATGTCTGTGTATTCTCTCAACCCACCTACAGGTATAAGTGTTAAGGAGAATTCTAAATGAAGAGGGAGGTAGAGATTAATTTGAGATGGTCTTAGACTAGCGACCAGTTCTGATCAGCAGCAGCTGTGAATGGCGATATTGTATGTCGAGGTGCGGGCAGTAGACCTTTGGATGAGCTTAAATTTACAGAGGATGCAGAGCAGGATTCTGGTCAGAAGGGCAATGGAACAGGAACACTAGAGGTAACAAAAGCATAGATGATAGTTTCAGCAGCAGGTGAGCTGAGACAGGGCAGAGACAGGGGATTCTACAGATTGGGAATAGACAACATTGCTGATAGTTAGAATGTTGCTGAGCCCAGACGAGAGGGCATAGATTTAGGATGAGAGAGGAAAGATATAAAAGAGACCAAATGGGCAACTCTTTCACACATAGGGTGGTACGTGTATGGAATGAGCTGACAGAGGAAGTGGTAGAGGCTAGTACAATTGCAATATTTAAAAGGCATCTGGATGGGTATATGAATGGGAAGGGTTTGGAGGGATATAGGCCGGGTGCTGGCAGGTGGGACTAGATTGAGTTGGGATATCTGGTTGGCATGGATGAGTTGGACCAAAGGATCTGTTTCCGTGCTGTACATCTCTATGACTCTATGACACTATGACTCTATCTAAACTACTGGGTGCATTGTAGGCCAACTAGTGGGTAAGATAGAGAGCAACAAATTTGCAGGGAAATGGAAAATAGATGCAATACTATAGATTATTGGAGCTGCACCTATCCAGGTAAGTGGGGAATATTCCACCGTACTCCTGACTTTAGATGGTGGGCAGGCTTTCGGGAGTGAAGATGTCAGTTATCAGTCAGAAGAGTTTTATGCGTCTGACCTGTTCTTGTAGCCACAATATTTCCATGGTTAGTCCAATTCAGTTTTTTGGTCAATGGTAACCCTCTGGATATTGAAATTGGAGATTTCATTGATGGGTGGTAAAAGGACCAACTAAAGTGAAAACATTTTCAACCACGTTGTCACCATTCTACCAGCTGCAGATGCCTCTGTTATGCAATTGTAATTATTTGCTTAATTGTCCTCCCTCAGCACTATACAATAACAAATTATAGAATACATCAGTAAATAAGGAGGTTATTTGGCCCACCAACTAGCTATTAATTGAATGAGAAAAGGCAACTATCTTTTACCAGTGGAGATCAAGGAGTCGAAGACTGTGGTTATGAACCAGTTTGTCACAAATTTGCTGAATGCCAAAGTTTCTCATTCCCATTTTTACTAAATGCAACTCCTGAAGAGTTTGGTTAACTTGAAGCATATGGGCCATGTGGACAGTGGCTTCTTCCTACAAAAAAAACAAAAGCAAGAAATTCTGATGGCATATTAATCATGACTAAGGAATATTAATCAATACTAAGTAATGAGGGTAGTGCAGTGGATGATACCTACGTGGATTTTCATAAGGAATTTAACAAGGTTCCACATGACAGCTTGGTCAGAAATGTAAAGATGGGATACAGGGAATGTGGTGAGCATGGTACAAAATTAGCTCAGCAACAGGAAACAAAGGGTAACGGTCAACGGATGTTTTTGTGAGTGGAAAGTAGATTCCAATGGTGTTCTTAGTGTTAGATCCCTTGCTATTTATGGTTTATCATTGGTGATTTGGATTTAAATGTGATGGGAGGCATGATTGTGAATTTGACCATGCAGAAGATAAAGTGGAGGATAGCTATTAACTCCAGATTAATATCGATGTTTTAGCTGAGTGATAGAGAAGTGGGAAATAGGAGTCAATCTGGAGATATATGCTGTAATGCATTTATGGAGGGCACACAAAGCAAGTTAATAATAATAAACAGGAGGATATTGAATGGGGTAGAGACAGTAGGACACCTTAGACTGCAAGTCCACAAGTTCTTCAGGACAAGTAGATAAAGTGATTAACAAAACATATCAAGTACTTTTCTTTAGTGGCCAGGTATTTAATACAAAAGGAGGGATGTAATACTGGAACTATATAAAATTTCATGTATAGTTTTGGCCATTATACTGCAGGAAGGACATAATTTATCCTGAAAAAAAAAGTGCAGATTCACAAGAATGTTGCCAGGGATTGAAATTGCAGCAATGAGGAAAGATTGAAGAGACAAGGGTTCTTTTTCTTACAACAGAAAAAGCTAAAAGGTGACTTAATTGAGGTTTACAAAATAATGAAGATCTTGGATAGAGGTGACCGGTAACACCTGTTTACTTTAGTGGAGAGATCAATTGCTGGGGTGAGATGTAAGGTGTGTCATTTTTATATATTTTAATATCATTTATTGATTGGTGTATTGTCACATGTACTGAGATACAGAAAAAAATGCTGTTTTGTATGCAATACAGGCAGCTCATACCATACAAAGTGCATCAGAATAGCAGGAAGAGTGCAGGATACAGTACAGTGTTACAGCAGCAGAGAAGGTGCAAAGCGAGGTCCGAATTAACATTTGAGAGGTCTGTTCAAAAGCAGAATGTGGGGTTTGGTTTATGTCAGTTAAAGGGTTTAATGATTAACTTATAAATATCTCGCACTGTATCTCACACTGCACACACAGCCACTGCTGTGCCATTTACAAACCTCTTCTCCCACTGCTTGCACAAAGCAGCAATGGAAGCACCACACATAATGAGTTGCAGTAACTTCTGTTTAAAAGTGCAGCAATTCCTTTCAAAATCTTTGATTTTTAAAACAGTCTTTTTTTTCACTTTGAATTCTTAACCAAAAGAACAGAAAATGAAATTATTGACAAGCAAATATTTCTGTCACCATGGTGATTTATTTTAAAATACAATATGGGACAGACTTTCTGGGGTTTTGTTTTCATTGGGTGAGCTTTATAAGCAGAGTTAAAAGTTCAGCAGTAAGTTTTGATTAGGAAGTTCCAGAATTTTTTTATATTGGTTTACGAGAAACTACCATAGCTTAAAGAAAGCCGTTTTAAATTCAAGTTTGCAGAGACTTGGCTGCAGTTTGGTGTGTAAAGCAGTGTCTCCTGAAGATTTAGAATTGCTAAGAAACAGGTTACCTCAATGTAAGGAGTTTAGTTGAACATTCAAGATCAGAAAGGTTTGGTTAAAATCCTGAAGGGATTACTTGAAGCAGAGAAAATCTAAACACAGTTGCATTAAGACTCAAGGAACAGGCTGTCAGGTTATTGAGACTAGGAGTTGAAGGTGATGAATGTGATACCAACCAGGCTGCTTTGTCATGGATGGTATCAAATTTCTTGAGTGTTTTTGGAGCTGCACTATTATCGACAAGTGGGGAGTATTCAATTACACTCCTGAACCGTAGATTGAATTTTCTCTGTTTGTTGCAGGGAGAAGATAGACTGAGGAAGAATCAGGTCACCGGCAGCTCAATAACTCTCTCTCTGTGTTCTTTGTAGTAAACCACTTTAAGCCTGAACAAAACCAATTTATCTTTCATGATTTGGAGATACCAGTATTGGACTGGGGTGTACAAAGTTAAAAATCACACAACACCAGGTTATAGTCCAACAGGTTTAATTGGAAGCACTAGCTTTCGGAGCGCTGCTCCTTCATCAGGTGATTGTGGAGTACACAGTTGTAAGGCACAGAATTTGTAGCAAAAGTTTACAGTGTGATGTAACTGAAATTATACGTTGAAAAATACCTTGATTGTTGTCTCTTTTCTGTTAGAATGACCATGTTAGTTTCAGTTCTTTCATATGTAAATCACAAAACTTTTTTTTACAAGTTACATTCACACACACACACAAACCCACATGCACACATACACATATACATTTTTGAGGTGAATTTGTACTTGCAGAGTTACATTGTATTTTGCTCAAAAACTGCATGGATCCATTAAAATTCTATTAATTCATTTTTTGATTAGAATCGGTCTAAACATTCTGGAACAGATAGCAGCACACAGGGGGCTGGCACCTTCAACACATTACCTGGGCTGTCACCAATTGTTAAAGTTCACCTGAGAATGTAACTTTTTAAAAATGTTTTGTGATTTACATAGTTCATGGAATGCCCTGCCAGTAACAGTGGTGGACTCTCCCTCTTTATGGGCATTTAAGAGGGCATTGGATAGGTATATGGAGGATAGTGGGTTAGTGTAGTTTAGGTGGGCTTGGATCGGCGCAACATCGAGGGCCCAAGGGCCTGTACTGCGCTGTATTCTTCTATGTTCTATGTTCTATGTTCATATGAAAGAAGTGAAACTATCATGGTCATTCTAACAGATGAAAGACTTAACAAACAATCAAGGTATTTTTCAATGTATAATTTCAGTTACATCACACTGTAACTTTTGCTATAAATTCTGTGTCTTACAACTGTATACTCCACAACCACCTGATGAAGGAGCAGCGCTCCAAAAGCTAGTGCTTCCAATTAAACCTGTTGGACTATAATCTGGTGTTGTGTGATTCTTAAGTTTATCTTTCCTTTGATTGATGCTGCAAATTGGGACTTTGAATTATCTAAGTCAGAAACCTTACATAAGTGAAACAAGCAGCATGTGCCCTTTGTATTTGAAAAAAATTAAGATTGAGGAGAAATCTTTAAATCAGCAAGAATCAACCCACAGATTTTGTGAATAAGGAGTGTGCTTTTCAGTTTTCCTCTGACCATGTGACCTTTTTTAACCTTTGTTATGTTTATTCCTGTCTGGTGTAAGAGGAAGTTTGAAGTGGTTTAGGTTTTAATTTGTGGAGCTTACTTAATTAAATTTAATTGCTTATCTGTAGCTACAGTCTAATGACCTCTAATAAGTAGTGATTTCTTGTTAAGTACGAAAACCTGAACCATGCTTTCTTTCATAGAGTCATAGACATGTACAGAGCTGAAAATGTGTTGCTGGAAAAGCGCAGCAGGTCAGGCAGCATCCAAGGAGCAGGAGAATTGATGTTTCGGGCATGAGCCCTTCTTCAGGAATGAGGAAAGTGTGCCAAGCAGGCTAAGATAAAAGGTAGGGAGGAGGGACTCGGGGGAGGGGCGTTGGAAATGCGATAGGTGGAAGGAGGTTAAGGTGAGGGTGATGGCCGGAGTGGGGGTGAGGGCGGAGAGGTCAGGAAGAAGATTGCAGGTTAGGAAGGTGGTGCTGAGTTCGAGGGTTGGGACTGAGACAAGGTGGGGGGAGGGGAAATGAGGAAACTGGAGAAATCTTAATTCATCCCTTGTGGTTGGAGGGCCTCTTCGGAAGATGAGGTGCTCTTCCTCCAGCCGTCGTGTTGCTATGGTCTGGCGATGGAGGAGTCCAAGGACCTGCATGTCCTTGGTGGAGTGGGAGGGGGAGTTGAAGTGTTGAGCCACAGGGTGGTTGGGTTGGTTGGTCCGGGTGTCCCAGAGGTGTTCTCTGAAACGTTCCGCAAGTAGGCGGCCTGTCTCCCCAATATAGAGGAGGCCACATTGGGTGCAGCGGATGCAGTAAATGATGTGTGTGGAGATGCAGGTGAATTTGTGGCAGATATGGAAGGATCCCTTGGGCCTTGGAGGGAAGTAAGGGGGGAGGTGTGGGCGCAAGTTTTGCATTTCTTGCGGTTGCAGGGGAAAGTGCCGGGAGTGGAGGTTGGGTTGGGGGTGGGTGTGGACCTGACGAGGGAGTCACGGAGGGAGTGGTCTTTTTGGAACGCTGATAGGGGAGGGGAGGGAAATATATCCCTGGTGGTGGGGTCCGTTTGGAGGTTGCGGAAATGATGACGGATGATACGATGTATATGGAGGTTGGTGGGGTGGTAGGTGAAGACCAGTGGGGTTCTGTCCTGGTGGCAATTGGAGGGGCGGGGCTCAAGGGCGGAGGAGCAGGAAATGGAGGAGATGTGGTGGAAAGCATCGTCAATCACGTCTGGGGGGAAATTGCGGTCTTTGAAGAAGTAGGCCATCTGGGTTGTACGGTATTGGAACTGGTCCTCCTGGGAGCAGATGCGGCGGAGACGGAGGAATTGGGAATACGGGATGACGTTTTTACAGGGGGCAGGGTGGGAGGAGGTGTAGTCTAGGTAGCTGTGGGAGTCGGTCGGTTTATAGTAAATGTCCGTGTTGATTCGGTCACCTGAGATAGAAATGGAAAGGTCTAGGAAGGGGAGGGAGGAGTCTGAGACGGTCCAGATAAATTTGAGGTCGGGGTGAAAGGTGTTGATAAAGTGGATGAACATAGACATGTACAGCATGGAAACAGACCCTTCAGTCCAACCCGTCCATGCCGACCAGATATCCCAACCCAATCTAGTCCCACCCTGCCAACACCCGGCCCATATCCCTCCAAACCCTTCCTATTCATATACCCATCCAAATGCCTCTTAAATGTTGCAATTGTACCAGCCTCCACCACATCCTCTAGCAGCTCATTCCATACATGTACCACGCTCTGCATGAAAAATTTGCCCCTTAGATCTCTTTTATATCTTTCCCCTCTCACCCTAAAGCTATGCCCTCTAGTTCTGGGCTCCCCGATCCCAGGGAAAAGACTTTGTCTATTTATCCTATCCATGCCCCTCATAATTTTGCAAACCTTTATAAGGTCACCCCTCAGCCTCTGACGCTCCAGGGAAAACAGCCCCAGCCTGTTCAGCCTCTCCCTGTAGCTCAGATCCTTTAACCCTTGCAACATCCTTGTAAATCTTTTCTGAACCATTCAAGTTTCACAACATCGTTCCGATAGGAAGGAGACCAGAATTGCACGCAATATTCCAACAGTGGCCTAACCAATGTCCTGTACAGCCGCAACATGACCTCCCAACTCCTGTACTCAATACTCTGACCAATAAAGGAAAGCATACCAAACACCTTCTTCACTATCCTATCTACCTGTGACTCTACTTTCAAGGAGCTATGAACCTGCACTCTAAGGTCTCTTTGTTCAGCAACACTCCCTAGGACCTTACCATTAAGTGTATAAATCCTGCTAAGATTTGCTTTCCCAAAATGCAGCACCTCACATTTATCTGAATTAAACTCCATCTGCCCATCAGCTCATTGGCCCATCTAGTCCAGATCCTGTTGTAATCTGAGGTAACCCTCTTCGCTGTCCACTACACCTCCAATTTTGATGTCATCTGCAAACTTACTAACTGTACCTCTTATGCTTATCTGAAAATGAGGTAGTTTGGGAATTTTGCATATTTGTTTTGAAAGCTTTAACTTTTGCCACAACTCCAGGAATAATGGGGTTTGACTTGCAGAGGAATACCCCAGTGAGCTCACATAGTTGTTGGCTGGCAAGCAGGAGATCCCTGACATTGATATCTGGACATTAATCCATAGACCATTCGTCCATAGTCCAGTTAGGGGCAGCACGGTGGCTCAATGGTTAGCACTGCTGCCTCACAGCGCCAGGGTCTCAGGGTCGACTTCAGCCTCAGGTGACTGTTTGTGTGGAGTTTGCACATTCTCCCTGTGTCTGCCTGGGTTTCCTCCGGGTGCTCCGGTTTCCTCCGGGTGCTCCAGTGTCTTCCTGCAGTCCAAAGATGTGCAGGCCAGGTTAATTGGCCATGCTAAATTGCCCATAGTGTTAGGTGCATTAGTCAGAGGGAAGTGGGTGTGGGTGGGTTACTCTTCAGAGGGTCGATGTGGACTGGTTGGGCCGAAGGGCCTGTTTCCACAGAGTAGTGAATCTAATCAGTTCAATCAACTACTTGTTTCGGACTGAAGATCTACTAGTTCCCACTCCCCTACAACCATGCTTCTATTGCTGCTTCAACTCGTAGTCACGTAGGCAGCACTTATAATGAGTCACTTGCTTCAAAATGTGCAGCAATCTTTCAACACCCTTTCGTTCTTAAAACTGTTCTTTTTTACATTTTACATAAGTCACAAACCAAGTGCTTCTTGGAAACCAGTAGAAGTCTTTGGAAAAAGGAAGGTTGAGAAGAAATCTCAAATATGTGTTTTTGCACATTAACATGCAACACACTGGCTGCAGTCCTCAGCGTCAATACTGAGGGTCTCTGACATCTGAAGGTATCAGTAATCAAAGATACTGGATCAAAAATACTGAAAATAAAAGAAGGATACAAACTATTGCATGTTCTCAAATTTGAACAAGCAAACTGCATTTGTGAATCGGATGAGATGAATTGGTAAATTAGATTCTAGAATATGACAATAGATAAACAATGGCAAACGGTTAAATAATCAACCCATGATTTTCAATAAGAATACATTCCACGAAGGAATAATAAGCCAACAGGAATATTGGCAACGAAGACTTTCCACTAGTACCTGAATGGTGTGAATGATAGGACGACCTACATCAATGGCTCTGAGAGTTTTGTTGTGGTGCAGAACTGTTGCTAAGGCAATTAGACTTTGAGTTTCCTGAAAACACAGAATGATAAACATCATAAAATTCCATACAAAAATTAATCTATGCTGCAGAAAACATAATTCCAACAAGAAAATAAAATAAAAGAACTTGATCTAGCTTGAAAGATGGATACTTCTATAGCAACCATTTATGAAAATGTTTCAATATTATCTAAAATCTTCACAGTTCATGGGAAATGGTGATGTAGTGATAACGTCGCTGGATTAGTAATAGCAAAACTCAGGCTAAGGTCTAGAGACCATGAGTTCAAATTCCACTATGACAGATGGGAGAATTTAAATTCAATTGATAAATTTGGAATTGAAGTTATTCTAATAGTCAGCGTAAAGTCGATTATTGCTAAAATCCATCAGCTTGTGACATCAGACAGTAATGTAGTTGATTCCTAACTGACCGCTGAAAAGGACTAGAAAGTGACTCAGGGTTATAGCATATTAATCTAAAGCTTCAGAAAAGGAATGAAAACCAGCATCAGTCAAGGCATTGGAAGTAACTAATATAACTCCATTGGCCCTACAAAGACTTCCTTCCTAATCTCTAGGACCTTAAACAAAATTTGGAAGAATCTTCTATAGACCAGTCAAGCAACAAACAGACATAATTAGAATCACAGAGGTTATGCTCATATTTCATCATTTTTTGTAGACTTGAGTCTGAAGGGTTGTGGGGATAACTTGTTTTAAAACTACAATGTAAAGTCACATTGGAATTTGTTTTTAAAATAAGGCATTTCCTGGAAAGCATTCAACTCCAGCTATTGCTGGCCTTAATTGCTTGAACTAATTTTATGAAAATGAATTTGATCGGTTTACGGCTTTTGTTTTGGTTTCGTGGGCATTTTTCAATCAAATTGCCTTTGGCAGTTGCTTTGACTATTCAGGGGGTGGAACATTTATCCTTGGGTGATTTGGAAAAAAATACAAGGCAAGGTTATTAGAATTTGGTAGACAAAGTTGAAGTTGAGATTTAAAGCCAGCTAAGAAATCAGATGTAATTGAGGTAATAGCACAACATTTAGTATAAGAACTGGAAAGCAAACTGAATAGCAATTTAGGTGAGTTAACAAGAATTCAGTTGCACATGAAGCAACTTAAACAGGCAAGAGAATTAGACATGGAAAAGCTTGAATTTGGAAGAGAAGTTTGGAATTCAAAGACAGTACCTTCCAAACTGACCACCACTATAATCTAGAAGTGGATACTTGAGAATATCATCAGCTGCAAGATTCCCACCTTACTCACCATCCTGACTTGGAACCATGTGTCACTCGATCAAAATCCTGAACCTGCCCCCCCTAATAGCATTGTGGGTGTCTCTACATCCCGGGGCAACAATGGTTCAAGAAAGCAACTCAGCTCCACAATTGCTAAGGCAAGTAAGAGTCATCTATGCTCACATCCCAAGGTCAAATTAATAAAAAAACACAAAATAACACACATGCTCGTATGCACTGATTCATTCACAGATACATACTGAAATGCCACACTGAAACACAGAAAACACACACTGACACAAAGATAACATTGCATAGTCCTACTGGACCTGAGGGCTGTTCTCATGAAAATGAATATTGATGGTGTATTTTACCTGATGGTCACCGATATTCAGGCCAGAGTCGAAGTTGAAAAGGATGACCGTCAAGGTAACCACAACTGGTGCAGGAAATGAAGCTGATTCATGGGTGTCACTTCTCATTGCTAACCAGCTGGCCAGCTAACTGACTACTACTACTGACTCACACAAACACTAACACAGACAAAACATGGTCAGACGAGACACTTGATGAAGGAGCAGTGCTCCAAAAGCTTGTGATTTCAAATAAACCTGTTGGACTATAACCAGGTGCCATGTGACTTCTGACCTTGTCCACCCCAATCCAACACCAGCACCTCCACAACACACAAAACATGACATGGACATACACTGGCATATAGCTCCACATACAACAAATACACATACTATATCAATACACATTAATTCAAACACACTCACTGATTAGCATACGTGCTGGTAACCTGCACAAACACTGATATAAACATGACCAACACATTACTAACATGTACAAAAATTAGCAAATAGAATCATTTAAAAACTGATGAGCAATAGAATCACATTAAGGTGCGCAGGCACTGACATACAAACAATCATACACAGACATGTGTGCGTACTGGCATGCAATCTCAAGAAACAGTACACATTCTTGAATTGATTTACCCACAGTATCATGGGCACACTTAAAGATGCCTACAGACTGGCATACACTCAATGTATTTTGGATTAGTGGTGCTGGAAGAGCACAGCAGTTCAGGCAAATGTAGCACATACACAAATAAACAATTGCACCCAGTTCCTCATTAACACACACTGGCATGTCTGCTCACAGACATGCTGTAATACACACACTCACGTTTGCACTGAAATGCTGACATACACATATTGATAGATGTTAACATGTGTATCAATAGGCAGCACAGTGGCTCAGTGGTTAGCAGTGCTGCCTCACAGTGCCAAGGACCCAGGTTTGATTCCAGCTTTGGGTGACAGTCTGTGTGGAGTTTGCCCATTCTCCCTGTGTCTGCATGGTTTTCCTCCGGGTGATCCGGTTTCCTCCCACAATCCAAAGATGTGCAGGCCATGCGAATTGGCCATGCTGGATTGTCCATGGTGTTGGGTGCATTAGAGAGAGGTGGGTCTGGGTGGGTTGCTTTTTGTGGGGGTCAGTGTGTTTTTGTTGGTCTGAAGAGCCTGTTTCCACACTGTAGCTAATCTAATCTAATTTTTAATTTGTATCATGCTACTCCTTTTTGCATATGTTACTCCACTGGCATCTGCATCCGTGACTCCTTGGTCAGATAACTGATTCTCTGCTACTGCCAGTTGGCCATTTATGACTGGTCTATATAATTGAATCTTACTGAGTGACTCACCAAATCACAGTCACCAAGATCTAGAGATTCCAAAGTACGGTTTAGCTGAAGCATTGTTGCAAAGTGCATTCCACCTGTGTTGCCAATTTTATTTCCATTCATCCTCAGATTCTTCACAGATCTGTTGAACTGCATGAAAAGGTTTATTTTTAATAGTAGTACTGAATATAGCTCGTTGATACATTTCACTTCTCGGCTTTTGCTAATGCAACTCCTAGTCGCAAGTTGGAGACAAATCCCAATGTACCATCTTTACCTTTATGCTTATTACTACTTGATTGAAACACCCCTAACCCCAAAATCTAGGATCCATTCAAACCTCTCCCAAGCAAGGAAAATGCTCACACCCACTCTCTCACCCACTCCACAGGTAACATCTCAGTCCAAAGCTGGAGAAAGAGGCAACATCCCCTGAGCACTGGCTCTCCAAACCAGTGACTCCATTGCAAGGATCAATCACATCCACATCAAGTGCAACCAGTCATCCTGTCACTGATGTACACTGGAGAAACAGTGGTTATTATCACATGTTTCCTGTGGTTTAGAAGTGGCCCTGGGAGCATTGGTGACATAAGCATGACACATAGCACCATATGCAAGGCCACAATCTATGAGTGATAGTGTTCATGGAACTGTCCAATCAGGACTGGTTCCAAGCCCACCCTGTGATGCTCAAGTGATTCAGAGACTTACCTGTAAAGCTTTGCTCAACCATTTAGCACCATGGCTGCCAATGTCATTACACATGAGGTTGAGATCAGTAATTGTGGTGCTCTCCTGGAAGGAGATATCAAAAGAGTAACAATCAAGAGAAAGTCACCAGACACATTCACATCAGCATCCTTATTACCCACACATTCAGACAGAATGACCTGACAAAAACTATTACTTTGGTTATTCCAACTGCCTCATTCCTCCTCCGTGCCCTGTATCAATCTCAAACAATTTGATTGTCTCGCTCTCATTCTATAGCCCAATGTCAATCCCAAACTAACCCCACTTCCCAATCCTCTCCTGAACCCCCTGTGTCAATCCAAAACTAAACCCACTGCTCCACTCATCCTTACAACGCTGTAGCAATTGCAAACAAATCTCACTGCCCATTTTCTCCTTATCGCCCTGTATCAATCTCAAATGATCCCACTTTCCCATTTTCTCATCATCATCCTGTATAAATCCAAAACTATTCCCACTGCCCCACTCTTTCCCACAGTCCTGTAACAATCCCAAATAAATCCCACTGCCCATTTTCTCCCTGTCACCCTGTACCAATTAATCCCACTACTCTTCCCCATAGTCGTGTATCAATTGGAAACTAATCCCACTGGCACTCTTTACATCCTCAATGCTATATCAATCTCAATCTAATCACACTATCCAGCTCTCTCCCATGGTCCTATGTCAATCCCAAACTAATCCAATGACCTTGCTCTCTTCCTATCACTCTGTATCAATCCAAAAATAGTCTTGCTGTGCTGTTTTCTCACCATAAGCCTGTATCAATCCGCAAACTAATCCCAATATCCTAATGTCACCCCATAGCCCTATATGGGCCAAAACCTTTCCCAGGTTTTTCTTCTAACATACCAGAAGCAATTTTCCAATCATTTCCGCTGCACAGTTTGTCAAGTTGTTGTACTGTAAATTAATGCCTGAAAAAAATAAAAGTCAAAATATAATGCTCTTGACTCCTCATGAGAGTTTACTTTTTTCTTCAATTCCCAATCCCAATGTTGAAAAAAATCCTTGATCTATATAAGTAAATTTGCGAGGAATCCTAAATTAATAATTCTTCCCCACTCTCCCCCATCAGCCGATACCAATCCCACTGATCTGTTGTCTCCATTTAACCCTGTGACAATCCTAAACTCATTCTGCTGCCACAATCTCTCCTAATCAACCTGTATAAGCCCAAAACGATTGCTCCCATTGCTTCCCTCTGTCCCATCGCCCATTGTAAAGAAATAACCTGTGTGTTGATCTCTCCCCATAGCCCTGTTAAAAAATACTATCATTCCTCAATGGAAGAGCATGCTGGAAATCAAGTCCTGTCATTCCTGAAGTTGTCATAAAAGTTAAATCATTTTTAAAATACGCAGAACTCCCCAATTTACTTGTTTTTTTTAGAACCAGACTGACAGAAGACTTCTTAACACTTAACAAGTGTTACTATTCTTGTACTTAACAAGAATTACTATTTATTACAAACAAATAAATATTGTCTTCAGATAAATAATTACAAAAGGTCAACATAAAACTTTACTGTTTAAAACTCTTCTGGATGAGAGTGGTGCTGGAAAAGCACAGCGGTTCAGGCAGCATCCGCCTCGGATGCCACCTGAACTACTGTGCTTTTCCAGCACCACTCTAATCCAGAATCTGGTTTCCAGCATCTGCAGTCATTGTTTTTACCCTGTTTAAAACTCTTCCTCACTTATGCACACTCCCCACTACACATAATATAGAGAAATACACAGGGTAAAAACAATGACTGCAGATGCTGGAAACCAGATTCTGGATTAGTGGTGCTGGAAGAGCACAGCAGTTCAGGCAGCATCCAAGGAGCAGTAAAATCGACGTTTCGGGCAAAAGCCCTTCATCAGGAATACAGGCAGAGAGCCTGAAGGGCGGAGGGATAAGTGAGAGGAGGGTGGGGGTGGGGAGAAAGTAGCATAGAGTACAATAGGTGAGTGGGGGAGGGGATGAAGGTGATAGGTCGGGGGGGGAGGGTGGAGTGGATAGGTGGAAAAGAAGATAGGCAGGTAGGATAAGTCATGGGGACAGTGCTGAGCTGGAAGTTTGGAACGGGGGTGAGGTGGGGGAAGGGGAAATGAGGAAACTGTTGACGTCCACATTGATGCCCTGGGGTTGAAGTGTTCCGAGGCGGAAAATGAGGCGTTCTTCCTCCAGGCGTCTGGTGGTGAGGGAGTGATGGTGAAGGAGGCCCTGGATCTCCATGTCCTCGGCAGAGTGGGAGGGGGAGTTGAAATGTTGGCCAAGGATGGTGTGGTTGATTGGTGCGGGTGTCCCGGAGATGTTCCCTAAAGCGCTCTGCTAGGAGGCGCCCAGTCTCCCCAATGTAGAGGAGACCGCATCGGGAGCAACGGGTAGAATAAATGATATTGGTGAATGTGCAGGTAAAACGTCGATGGATGTGTAAGGCTTCTTTAGGGCGTTGGATGGAGGTGAGGGAGGAGGTGTGGGCACAGGTTTTGCAATTCCTGCGGTGGCAGGGAAAGGTGACAGGATGGGAGGGTGGGTTGTAAGGGGGGTGTGGACCTGACCAGGTAGTCACTAAGGGAACGGTCTTTGAGGAAGGTGGAAAGGGGTGGGGAGGGAAATATATCCCTGGTGGTGGGGTCTGTTTGGAGGTGGCCGAAATGTCGACGGATTATTTGGTTTATGCTAAGCTTGGTAGGGTGGAAGGTGAGCACCAGGGGTGTTCTGTCCTTGTTACGGTTGGAGGGGTGGGGTCTGAGGGTGGAGGTGCGAGATGTGGACGAGATGCGTTAGAGGGCATCTTTAACCACGTGGGAAGGGAAATTGCGGTCTCTAAAGAAGGAGGCCATCTGGTGTGTTCTGTGGTGGAACTGGTCCTCCTGGGAGCAGATACGGCGGAGGCGGAGGAATTGGGAATAGGGGATGGCATTTTTGCAGGAGGTAGGGTGGGAAGAGGTGTAGCTGTGGGAGTCGCTGGGTTTGTAAAAAATGTCGGTGTCAAGTCGGTCATCATTAATGGAGATGGAGAGGTCCAGGAAGGGGAGGGAGGTGTCAGAGATGGTCCAGGTAAATTTAAGGTCAGGGTGGAACGTGTTGGTGAAGTTGATGAATTGCTCAACCTCCTCGCGGGAGCACGAGATGGTGCCAATGCAGTCATCAATGTAGCGGAGGAAGATCTGGGGAGTGGTGCCGGTGTAATTACGGAAGATCAACTGTTCTACGTAGCCAACAAAGAGACAGGCATAGCTGGGGCCCATACAAGTGCTCATGGTCTGGAGGAAGTGGGAAGATTCGAAGGAGAAATTGTTAAGGGTAAGGACCAGTTTGGCCAAACGAATGAGAGTGTCGGTGGAAGGGTACTGTTGGGGACGTCAGGAGAGGAAGAAACGGAGGGCTTGGAGGCCCTGGTCATGGCGGATGGAGGTGTAGAGGGATTGGATATCCATGGTGAAGATGAGGCGTTGGGGGCCGGGGAAATGGAAGTCTTGGAGGAGATGGAGGGCGTGGGTGGTATCTCGAACGTATATGGGGGTGCAGTGGTAGTCTGGCGCACTGACCTCTACACCACTGAAGCCAAACGTCAACTCGAGGATACCTCTTCCTACTGCCCCCTCGACCATGACCCCACCCCCCCATCACCAAACCATCATCTCCCAGACCATACAGAACCTCATCACCTCAGGAGATTTACCACCCACAGCTTCCAACTTAATAGTCCAGGAACTCCACACTGCCCGGCTCTACCTCCTTCCCAAGATCCACAAGCCTGACCACCCTGGCCGACCCATTGTCTCAGCATGCTCCTGCCCCACTGAACTCATTTCTACCTATCTCGACACTGTCCTATCCCCCCTAGTCCAGGAACTCCCCACATACATTCAAGACACCACCCACGCCCTCCACCTCCTTCAAGACTTCCATTTCCATTCTCGAAGACATGGAGTTCCTGGGCCTCCTTCACCGCCGCTCCCTCACCACCAGACACCTGGAGGAAAAACGCCTCATCTTCCGCCTCGGAACACTTCAACCCCAGGGTGCATTAGTTAAGGGAAGGTGCATTAGTTAAGGGAAGTCTAGAGTAATTGATGTCGGGAAATGGGTCTGGATGGGATACTCTTTGGAGGGTCGGTGTGGATTTGTTGGACCAAATGACCTGTTTGCACACTGTAGGGATTCTAATTCTAATTCAAAAGGTAGGGGAATGGGTCTAGGTGGGTTACTCTTCGGAGGGTCAGTGTGGAGTTGTTGGGTGACCTGTTTCCACACTGTAGGGATTCTATGAATCAGATACTGAATATATTTACAAGAGTCTTGCAGCACCTTTTTAACACAACATGAAAAAGAAAAGAAACTATGAGCTCTGTTATACGGAAAAAATAAAAATAAAAACTAGCCCTTTCATTGCAGACATCAGAAATAGGTAAAGACCATCTTCAATAAGAGATTGAGAAAATCTGAGATTGATAGGTTTTTGTTAAGCAAAAGTATTAAAGGACATGGGCCAAAGGCAGGTAGATGGAGTTAGGTCTCAGATCAGCCATGATCTCATTAAATGGCAAAACAGGCTTGAGGTGATGAAAGGCCTACTCCTGATCCTATGTTCCTAAAATAATCTTACCATCACCTCTTGATATTCCATGGCATATAGCATAGAAACAGACCGTTTGATCCAATTTCTCCATGCTGATCAGATATCCTAAATAAGTCTATTCTCTTTGCCAGTATTTGGCCTATATCCCGCTAAACTCTTCCTATTCATATAACCATCCAGATGCCTTTTAAATGTTATAATTGTATCAGCCTCCACCAGTTCCTCTGGGAGTACTTTCCATACACGCACCACTCTCTACGTGAAAAAGTTGTCCCTGAGGTTCTTTTTAAATCTTTCGCTCTCACCTTAAACCTATGCCCTCTAATTTTGGACTCCCCCACTCAAGGAAAATACCTTGTCTAGTTATCCTATCCATGCTCCTCATGATTTTATAAACCTCTATAAGGTCACTCCTCAGACTTTGATGCTCCAGGGAAACTAGTCCTAGCCTATTCAGCCTCTCCCTGTAGCTCAAAACCTCCAAGCCTGGCAACATTCTTGTCAATCTTTTCTTAATCCTTTCAGGTTTCACAACTTCCTTCTTATAGCAGGGAGACCACTAATAACTATCATTGATGAGAACTGAACTGGGATATCCATATAAATACTATGGCTACAACTGCAGATTAAAGCAAAGAATACCTCAGTGAGTAACCCATTTCCTGACTCCCTAAACCTGTCCACCATCTCCAAGGCACAAGTTAGGAGTGTAATAGAATACTCACTACTTACCTGGATGAGCGCAGCTCCAATGACACTCAAGAAGCTTCACACCATTCAGGACAAAGCATAGCATTTGTTTGGTATCAAATCCACAAACATTCACTCCTTCCATCGCCAATGCTTGGTAGCAGCAGTCTGTACTGTTATGGACCAGGCCAGACCCCTCAAAACATTTCAAGAAGATAGCCCAGACACTATCTTTGCTATTTGATTTAAGCAAGTGTACAGTAGATATTCCAGGAGAGATTCAGCTGGTCAATCCACTTCATTTTAAGCAAAACAGAATTTCTTTACAATATTACTGAATGAAATATAAAGAACAGAAAACAGAATGCTGAATAACCTATCCAAAAACCCAATAGACTATCCCCACGTAATGATGCTGTTCCAAACTACTTGCAACAATCCCCATAAACAACCCTTGGCACAAAAGGAAAAATCAAACAGGTTCTTACAGGAGAGACGTCAGAGAGAGAGAAGGTCCAGCAGCCTTTCTTCACACACACACACACACACACACACACAGCTGCATGAAAATCAAACCAGAAAGTAGCTGAGCTGGGAGAACTGGCCACTCCTCTTTTATTATACAAGCTTTCAGGCTGTCAAATTCCTTCTGACAGTCTGCTGTCTACAGAAAATTCTTGCCTTTCTCTAACAATTCAGTGAAAGAGCAGCCACACTGCTAAAGTTTGCTGCAAATTTTCAAAAAAATCCACTCATCTCATCCCAGGAACCACTGTACTGCTCTTTTTGTTGATGGTATGGCAAACTCCCCAAGTACCTTTGTTTTTGCATCCCATGGGGCCATTTGTCTATTCCCAATAACATGGCCCAGGAAGGTGACTTGGGCTTTGGCAAATTCACTTTTAGCCAGGTTTTTCACCAGGCCTGTGTTCCGAAGTCAATCGAACAGTCTGATAAATGTTGTAAATGTTTCTTTCATACGTGACTAAAAATCACCATGTCATCTATATAAATGACACAGTTGGGTAATCCAACAATGACCTTATTGGTTAGTTTCTGAAATATGGCTGATGCATTTTTCGTGCCAAATGGCATGACTTTAAAATGATGCACCCCGTTCGGCGTTACAAAAGCTGAAATTGTCTTTGCTCTTTCTGCCAGTATCCTCTGAGCAAGTCCAACTTAGAAATATAAGTTGCTTCTTCCACCTTCTTAACACAGTCTTCCAAACATGGAATCAGATATGCATCCGTCTTTGTAACTGCATTGACTTTGCGATAGTCTATACAGAACCATTGTGTACCATCTGGATTTGGCACCATTACAATGGGTGAGTTCCAGTCTCTGTAACTCACTTCAATTATGAGATCTTGGAGCATGTGTTCAATCTCCTTTTGAACCTGTGCCAACTTTAGACTGTTATGCCTGTAAGGATGTTGCTTAATTGGAACAGCATCTCCTATCTCTGTATCATGCATAATTACAGTAGTACTTGCCAGCTTACTTCCACATATCTCCCCATGTGATAGTAATAACTCTTTCAGGTCATTCTGATTTTCTTTGGGAAGGTAACTCAATAATTTATCCCAATTGTTGACAACTTCCTCATTGTCCACTTTAATTTGAGGAATGTCTAATTCAGAATTCTCTGAACTTGGTTCTTCCCTCTGTGTTGTAATTAATAATGCATTCTCCTCTTGCTTTCCTTTCCTGTCAAAATACCTTTTGAGCACATACACAGGACACACTCTGTGAGATTTCTTTCTGTCTGGAGTCCCTATCAAGCAGTTCACCTCAATTAATTTCCTTTTGACTTGATAAGGTCCACTAAACCTTGCTTTTAAAGGTTCACCTATCACTGGAAGTAATATCCCCAATAGCAAAATTGCAAATTTTTGATTTCTTGTCTGCTTCCTGCTCATTGTGTGCTGCGATACTTTTAAATGTGTCTAGCCAACTTCCCAACTCTATTTAATCATTCTCTAAAATTTGACACATAGTCTTAATATAATGGTCTCTGAATTCTGACTTATTAATTTCTCCCTAATCGATGTTAACACTCTTCTCAATTCATGCCCAAAAAATAATTCAAATGGACAAATTTGGTCGATTCATTTGGTGCATCTCTGTTTGCAAAAAGCACAAACGGAATTCCCTTATCCCAATTGTCTGGTTAGTCTTGACTATGGTGTTTAATGTCTGATGCTACCTTTCTAGCACTCCCTGCGATTCTGGATGGTAGGCAGTAGATTTGAATTGTTTTATTTCTAAGCTGTCCATAACTTCCTTGAATAGTTTTGATGTGACGTTTGACCTTTGATCTGATTATATCTCTACTGGTAGTCTGTATCTGGTGAAACATTTTTGTAATTCCTCTACAATAATTTTAGCTGTGATATTGTGTAATGGAACAGCCTCTGGAAATATAGTCAATACATCCATTATTATTAACAAATACTGATTCTCACTTTTTGTTTGAGGTAGGGGACCTATGCAATCAATGAAGACTCTTGTAAAAGATTCCTCAAATGCAGGATTAGGTATTAAAGGTGTGGGTTTTATTATTACCTGTGGTTTTTCAATCACCTTACACATATTACATGCCTGGCAAAATTCAACTACTTCCTTGTGCAGTCCAGACCAGTAAAAATATTTTTGTATTTTGGCTTGTGTTTTCCTCACTCCGAAATGACCCCCTGGAGGTAGCTCATGTGCCTCCTTTCTATACACCACTGGCAGTATGATTTGATGACTTCTGCCCATTTCTCATCTGCCTGAATATGTGATGATTAGATTACTTACAGTGTGGAAACAGGCCCTTCGGCCCAACAAGTCCACACCGACTCACCGAAGCGCAACCCACCCAGACCCATTCCCCTACATTTACCCCTGCACCTAACACTACGGGCAATTTAGCATGGCCAATTCACCTGACCTGCACATTTTTGGACTGTGGGAGGAAACCGGAGCACCCAGAGGAAACCCACGCAGACACGGGGAGAATGTGCAAACTCCACACAGTCAGTCGCCTGAGGCGGGAATTGAACCCGGGTCTCTGGCGCTGTGAGGCAACAGTGCTAACCACTGTGCCACCGTGCCACCCATTTCCGCATTAAGACATCACTTTTAATGTAACAACATTCAAGGATACATTTAGATTTCTTTTCTGTGCGTGCCTTTTGCTATGACTGCTCTAAATTGTCATCTTTCTGCTGTAACTCAGTTAATTTATCTGAGCTAAAGATGTCTGCTTTGTCATCAACTGCTCCTGCTTTGTCTCAACCATCTGATCATACAGGGTCTCTGCTAATTCCACTTTAACTTCCTTATCTATACTATTTGATGTCTCCTGTTTCAACTGGTGACATTTTGACCTCATTACCACACTGTCAGGAAAAATTTCAGGATATGTATCCTGTAATTGTTTAGTTGCTTGAGTTTCCACTGGCTTTTCAACCACAGTAAGCTGCACTCCTATCAATGAATCAGCTATGTCAATGGCAAGGACGAATTGTATTCCTGGAGCTGAGAGTTTGTCCAATACTCCTACCACAAATTCTGCACACTTTTCTGAACACTTTAATGGCATTTTACATAATTGAGAGCTTTTTGTCTTATCATGAATTCCCGTTACTGGTGATAGTCCTTCAGATGTAAATGTCTCCTCATCTTTGAGCATCACAACTGAGAGGATCCTTGTCCCTTAATATTGTAATCTCTTTACCTGCTGCTCCTGGCTTATGTGAATAAACTTTACCTTTGCGGGTATATGGTTTAAGAAGATCTGGCACTTCCTCCTTAACCAACCTCCAACCAGCTTGTACATTCTGGTGCAGCTTTCTAGCCTCCACTATGCTTTCTGTTCCCACTCCAACAAAATTCACTGGCTTATCCTGTTTACCTACATCTGGCTTCCCAGTGCTTCTCCTAACCCAGCAACACTGTGATTTCATGTGGCCAACTTTACTGCAGTGAAAACACTGGAGGTTTTCAACCTCTCTGTCCCCTTCAAGGGTTTCCTTTTTACCATGTGGTAAGTTAGCCTTATGATCTTCACCGAGATCTACCTTTCCCTTTCCACGTGAGCATTTCTCTTTTCCCTAATTTCTATCCTTTACAGATTGAAATTGATTAGGGATGCCAAACTTTGTTTTATGGACCAACTCATTTCAGCTGGTAATCTTGCTGCTGTAACTTTCCGCTCTTCCACATGAGCTCTCACTACTTCAGAAAGTGAATTTTTTAACTCCTGTCTAAGTGCCAATTTCTGAACTTCAAACGCTCTCTCTTTTTCTCTCTCTTCCTCCAAAGCCATTCATTCTTTTTCTCTTTCCTTATTTCTGTTGCCCTTTCCTTGTCTTTTGCCTCTAACTAAAGCTGCTTCATTTTAAATTGAACTTTAGCCATCTCTATACATTCCGATGGTGTTGTTATGGACTAGGCCAGATCACTCACAACATTCTTAAGCAGGCAGACCAGACTGTAACTTTGCAATTTGTTCAGTAAGTGTACAGGGAAAATTACTCGGAGTAAGTTAGCTAGGTTGACTATCAGCTTTTAAAACAGACAGAAATTTATTCACAAAATTATGGAATGAAACACAAATAACAGAATATAGAATACCTACAGAACTAGGCTTAATGATGCTGTTCTGAAAAACATGTGCAACACTCCCAATAAACAAACCCCTTAACAGTAAAAATGAAACAAAGGCTTACAGGTTGAAGTTAGAAGGGCAGATGGAGAGAGACCCTGACCTTAAATTTATCTGGACCATCTCTGACACCTCCTCCCCTTCCTGGACCTCGCCATCCCCATTAATGACGACCGACTTGACATTGACATTTTTTACAAACCCATCGACTCCCACAGCTCCCTGGATTACACCTCTTCCCACCCTACTTCTTGCAAAAATGCCATCCCGTATTCCCAATTCCTCCGTCTCCGCCGTATCTGCTCCCAGGAGGACCAGTTCCACCACAGAACACACCAGATGGCCTCCTTCTTTAGAGACCGCAATTTCCCTTCCCACGTGGTTAAAGATGCCCTCCAACGCATCTCGTCCACATCTCGCACATCCGCCCTCAGACCCCACCCCTCCAACCGTAACAAGGACAGAACGCCCCTGTGCTCACGTTCCACCCTACCAACCTTAGCATAAACCAAATCATTCGCCGACATTTCCGCCACCTCCAAACAGACCCCACCACCAGGACTATATTTCCCTCCCACCCCTTTCCACCTTCAGCAAAGACCGTTCCCTCCATGGCTACCTGGTCAGGTCCACGTCCCCCTACAACCCACCCTCCCATCCTGGCACTTTCCCCTGCCACCGCAGGAACTGTAAAACCTGCACCCACACCTCTCCCTCACCTCTATCCAAGGCCCTAAAGGAGCCTTCCACATCCATCAAAGTTTTACTTGCACATCCACTAAGATCATTTATTGTATCCTTTGCTCCCAATGCGGTCTCCTCTGCATTGGCGAGACTGGGCGCCTCCTAGCAGAGTGCTTTAGGGAACATCTCCGGGACACCAGCACCAATCAACCACACCGCCCCGTGGCCCAACATTTCAACTCCCCCTCCCACTCTGCCGAGGACATGGAGGTCCTGGGCCTCCTTCACCGCCGCTCCCTCACCACCAGACACCTGGAGGAAAAACGCCTCATCTTCCGCCTCGGAACACTTCAACCCCAGGGCATCAATGTGGACTCAACAGTTTCCACATTTTCCCTTCCCCCACCTCACCCTAGTTCCAAACTTCCAGCTCAGCACTGTCCCCATGACTTGTCCAGACTTGTCCTACCTGCCTATCTCCTTTTCCACCGATCTCCTCCACCCTCTCCTCCCTGACCTATCACCTTCATCCCCTCCCCCACTCACCCATTGTACTCTATGCTACTTTCTCCCCACCCCCACCCTCCTCTAGCTTATCTCTCCATGCTTCAGGGTCATTGCCTTTATTTCTGATGAAGGACTTTTGCCCAAAATGTCGATTTCGAAGCTCCTTGGATGCTGCCTGAACTGCTGTGCTCTTCCAGCACCACTAATCGAGAGTCTAGCGGCCTGTTTCCACACAGCTCGCTGCTGAACTGACTCACCAAAGTTCTGAACTGAATTGCACAGCTAGAGAGCTGGCCACACCCCCATGACTTATACAGGTTACTTCTAAAACATAAAAGCTCTGGCCTAAAGTCTCATCTGTTTATGTATAAACAAAAAGGCCTCCCAAAACCCTTTCATCTCTGTATCAAACCCATCCAATTCGGAGGCCGGAGCGTTTTCTGACCCCTCTGAAAAAAATCAAGGACACAGTATCCTTGACAAAAGGAACAGCTTTGAGAAAAAAAGACTGGCTTTGTGACAATGTTTCCAGCAAATTTAAATGCTAAGCTATTGCTGTAATTATCTCTTCTTCCCTCACGGAAGGAGGCAGCTGCAACTCCAACTTGTCTGCTAATTCCCTCAGCTTGGCCTTAACCACCTTTTGTAAAACCCTCAAGGTCACTTCTTCCACCCTCACAAAACTCTTGGTGACTGAAAGAGCCATTGTTATCCCAAGCACTGTTTAAACCAACTTAAATCAATACCCAGAACAAAAGACACTAACAACTACTACTTGCTGCTTTCAGGTCCATCAACTCCACTCCCAATTTGGAACTACAAAACAAATCTCGCAAATAGCCCTCAATCTGTTATGGACCAGGCCAGACTCCTCGAAACATTTCAAGAAGATGGCCCAGACCCTAACTTTGCTATTTGATTTAAGCAAGTGTATAGTGGCTATTCCTGGAGAGATTCAGCTGGTTAATCCACTTTGTTTTAAGCAAAACGGAATTTATTTACCAGATTACTGAATGAAACACACAGAACAGAAAACAGAATACCTAATAACATATCCTAACCGAAAACCCCCAGACTATTCCAACTTAATGATGCTGTTCCTAAATACTTGCAACAATCCCCATAAACATTCCTTGGCACAAAAGGAAAAATCAAACAAGTTCTTACAGGAGAGAAGTCAGAGAGACAGAGAGAGACAGAGAGAGAGAGGGTCTCGCAGCCTTTCTTCACACACACACACACACACACACCTGCATTAAAACTAGAGAATAGCTGAGCTGGAAGAACTGGCCACTCCCCTTCAATTATACAAGTTTTTTTAACTTGAAAGCCTTCTGCCTGAGGCAACTTTTGCTAGCTATCATCAAATTGGCCCTAAAATCCGACCAAACACAGGATGTTTGGAATCTTTGTCGTTTATAACCTCTCTGAAACAAACCAAGGACAACCTAACCTTACTAAAGGAGCAGCTTCATCACAGTACCATCCACAAGATGCACTGCAGACATTCACCAAAGCTCTTGTAACAGCACCTTCCAAACACATGACCACTTCCATCTCAATGGACAAGGGTAGCAGATACATGAGAACACCACCACCTGCAGGTTCCCACCAAGCTATTCACTATTATGTCTTGGAAATATATCAGCCTTCCTTCAGGGTTGTTGGATCAACATCCTGGAATTCCCTCCTTGAGAGCATCATGGACTAACTTTCAGCACATGGACTGCAGTGGTTCAAGAAGGCAGCTCATCAGCACTTTCCCAAGGGCATTAAATGCTCACCCAGCAAGCAATGCCCAGGTCCCACAAGTGAATATAAAAAGAAACCTCACACTGGTCCTTTTATTTCAAGCGCTATCCTCGTAAATATTAAAACCTCAGTGATGAGTCACTACTATCTTCACTCTAAAGCTCCTTGCTCAGACTCAGGTTGGTAGAACTACAACGATTTTCCTTTTTGGTGTAGTCACAAAATGCATTTTGCATTCATCTGCTGTCTTTCCCTAAAACACCTAAAACAAACTGCAAACTAAACTCACTATCACTTTTAACATCAGAGCAAACACACTTGAATTCCCTCACTCAGTTATCTGGCTGACCTTTTGGATTGTTCAGTTTCTCTGTGTCACTGGACTTCTCTAGCTAGGTAACAACTTTTTTTCTCTCTTTCTTTTTATTTAATTGAACTGTTCACTTCAAGGGTTTAAAATCTCATGGAAGTGCAGATAAAGAAAACAAAATCTCCAGATTCCATTTCTCAAGACCCTGCAAGCTCAGAAATGAAACCCTGAAAATGGCTGTGTCTTTTCCCTCTTAACTTACAAACTACAAAATATAAATTCAATTTAAAGTTATACTTTGATCTTAAAAATTAGACAGAACATGACTGACCTGTGATATAGGTGTTTCGATGTAGGACATGAACTAGAACTGCAATATCATCGTCTGTTAGTTTATGGTTAGGAAAAAGCCCTGTGTTTCCGTTGAGAGTCAATGTGAATCCCCCATACATTGTCCTACAGGGAAAGGGCAGACAAGTCAGTTAGTGGAATTGGGGCACTCAGGATTTGTCACACTCTCTTTGCATTCATGTTCTCCAAACTACATTGCAGGAAGCCGTGCCTAAAGCAGGGATATCAGACAGTGGTCCATTCATCAGGACCCTCACATCCACCATCTAACAATTCCAAGCAAGAAATATTTCCCTCTTGTCATTTGAGTGTTTAGGGTTCAAGTTTAGCGCACTGGGCTCGGGAAGCCGGCCACCGCTCATGCTCAGCCCCCAAAAGTAACCTAAGTAGAGACATGAAATGAGATAGAAGCTTGCTTTATCATTTGGGCTCTTCTTCTTCCCTTCAATGGAGTAGGGTAAACATTCTCTGCAAAAAATGCACAAAGTATCCAGAATAAAATCAGAATCTAAAAGCCTTAATTAGTATAGAGACTATCTACCCTCATCATGGCAGGCTTGGTCTAATGAGTGTGAAGGACCTAAACCTGTCTGTAATTGCCAGATAGGTCTTTAGTCCAACTCCATTGTTCTTTTTTAGAAAGGCTTTGTTCTGAATTAGGAAAGTACAGGACTCCTCTGGGCTGCTAGGCTTTGGGCCTCAGCTGCAGTATCCTATTGGGTACGAGAGGAAGTGTCGAAGTTCACTAATGATGTTATTACATCTGGAGATTCATTCACCGGGGCGGCACAGTGGCTCGGTGGTTAGCACCAGGGACCTGGGTTTGATTCCCACCTTGGGCGACTGTGTGCGGAGTTTGCACATTCGCCCTGTGTCTGCATGGGTTTCCACCGGGTGCTCTGGTTTCCTCCCACAATCCAAAGTTGTGCAGGCCAGGTGAATAGGCCATGCTAAATTGCCCATAATGTTAGGTGCATTAGTCAGGGGTAAATATAGGGAATGGGTCTGAGCGGAGGGTTGGTGTGGACTTGTTGGGCCGAACGGTCTGTTTCCTTACTGTAGGGAATCTAATTGTATTTTGAGATGATAGTGGATGAAGTGCCAGTACATAAATGAGAGAGAAGAGGGAGAAGGAAATTGAAAATGAATCTCTGTCTCCTCTATTTCATGTAGTTTAAAGATCTACAAATGTAGAAAGGCACAAGCATAGTGCATTCACACTTCCCTTTATTGTTTTCTTAGTCCTCCATTGCAAGATTTTAAAATGTTCCTACAGTAAGGTTAGTTCGTTAGGGTTATTGTTACCTGTAGTGATTAGACTAATTCAAGAAATATTGGACACAAAGCCAATCTGATACCAGACAGTGACCAGACGTAAAAAAGCCAGACTATCCAGAGTCATGCCCAAGTAAAAACTAAGATGGTTGTGGCTGTGGGATATCAGTTGTACCAGTCTCAGGACATCCCTACATCCCTGAGGAGTTCCACAGGGTAGTGTCCTAGGCCCAACAATATTTAGCTACTTCATCAATGACCATACTTCTATAATAAGGTCAAAAGTAGGCTCGTTCACTAATGATTGCACAATGTTCAGCAACATTCACAAATTGTGAGAAACTGAACCAGTCCATCTCCAAATGAAGCAAGACCTGGACAATGTCCGAACTTGGGCTGAGGAGTGGCAAATATCATTCACGCCACACAATAATGGGAAATTACCATCTCCAATGAGTGAGAATCTAACCATTGACTCTTTAAATTCTATGGTATCACTGTCACTTAATCTCTCACTATCAACATCCTGGGGGATACCATTGACCAGAAATGGAAATGAATTAGCCACATAAATACTGTGGCTATAAACACGCTGAACATAATCAAGTTGAAGGCAGCTCATCAATATCTTCTCAAGGTCAATTAGGGATGGACAACAAATATTGGTCAAGCCAGTAACGCCTAAATCCAGTAAATGAATAAAAAAGCACATTAAAAACCTTAATAGCTTTTGATTTTTTTTTGTCCTGACACTGACATGTTAGTTTATTGCCTATAGGGACTCCTAACTCTCTTTGTACTTCCAGTAATTTGATTAAATATGTACATTGGTCTAAAATAAATGCAAAATGCTGTGGATACTGGAAATCTGACACAAATGCAAAGAATGTCAGAGGTGCTCAGCAAGTCTGATAGCATCTGTGCAGGGAGAAACAGAGTTAAAGTTTCAAGTCTGATTTGACTCTTCAAAACTGTAAACTGATGCATTCATTTTTGGTTGAAAATGGATAACCGCATACTCAATAAATCATTCACTCAAAAACATTGCTGTCTCTCTGTAATTTTATACTGTCACCTGTAGTAATTGTAATGCAATCAGCCAGCTGGACTTCATTGAATATGAGTTTCCTGATTGGGGCTGTTAATCTGGTCCGATCAAGGAGACCTGGCTGACATTAAAGGATGAAAGTCAGGGCTATTGGGTCCCTTGATTGACTGACTCGGTGAGACACGGTGTTATTGTCAACAACTATGCATTTGTAAATAAAGGGTGATTGGTGATGGAATGCTGGCCTCTGAAGAGTTATTTCACCATCTACATCGTGGACACTGTCATCAACTCACAATTAGCAAAGTTGAATGTATGGCTGGCTTGTGTTATCTAACTCACTATTAAATATAGTGACCCTAACGAACTAACCTTACTGTAAGAACATTTTAAAATCTTGCAATGGAGAACTAAGAAAACAATAAAGGAAAGTGTGAATGCAAAAGTAAATTAGCAAAAAAATATAAAAATGAACTGGAAACCTTATATGTATACATAAAAGAAAAAGATTAGCAAAAAATAGTTTGTCCATGACTAACAGAATTGATTAAATTTACAGTGAACTTATAAAGGAAACGCAGACAGAGTCATAGAGATGTACAGCATGGAAACAGACCCTTCGGTCCAACTCATCCATGCTGACCAGATATTCTAAATTAATCTATCCCATTTGCCAGCACTTGGCCCATATCCCTCCTAATGCTTCCTATTCATATACCCATCCAGATGCTTTTTAAAATTTGTAATGGTACCAGCTTCCATCACTTCATCTGGCAGCTGATTCCATACACGCACCACCCTTTGTGTGAAAATGTTGCCCCTTTAAAATTTTACCTCTTTCACCCTACACCTATACCCTCTAGTTCTGAACTCCTCACCGTGGGGGAAAAAACCTTGTCTATATACCCTATCCATGCCCCTTGTGATTGTCTAAACCTCTATAAGGTCACCCCTCATCCTCCGACACTCCAGGGAAATAAGGCTCAGCTTATTCAGCATCTCCTGAAAGTTTAAACCCTCCAACCTTGGCAACATCCTTGTTTTCTGAACCTTTTCAAGTTTCACAACATCCTTCCTATAGGAAGGAGACTAAAATTGGATGCAGTATTCTAAAAGTGGCCTAACCAATGTTTTGCACAGCTGCAACATGACCCCCCAACTCCTACACTTAATGCTCTGACCAATAAAAGAAAGCATATCAATATTAAAAGGATATTTCTGCCTGTTTTCAAAGAGGAAGTTATTGAAAACCTCCAATTGCTGTTGGTCACAAAGTGATGAAAGACTCTCAGTATATGCGAAAGGTCAGTTAAACCAAAGTGTTCCATTGAGTTTAGAGTTCAACAGACAGAATTTATGAGCAGATGCGAGATATTGATTTCTGGAACTTTCTAAAGTACCCAGAAAATATTCCATTGTGATAGGTGTGTTTCTTTAAGGATTACTTGTTACTGAAGGAGAGGAAGAAGAGAAGAGACAAACAGTAGAGAGCAATTCTCAAGTCTATGGCCAAACAGAAATCAAACGAATGGAGACTGTTGTTTGGCAACATATGTAGCACTTTGTTCCTTTCAAAGCTCAAGCTGTTGTCTAGCAATTATAGACCATCAAACGTTCTCTTATCTCTCTTTTAAAAGTTTTTCTCTCGAAGTCACTTAACGTTTTGTAAACTGCAGGCAATCCCCAATTGTCTTGACCATTTGACCTTGCATTGAAAAAGTCATGACAAGCCACTTGCAAAGCAAGAATTGTCCACATCTTCAAGTTTCCTGTTCTTATAACCATAGTGGTCAGGTTTCAAAATTCTACAGACTCAGAAATTGTTCCTGCAGAATGAAAAGTAGCAAGTGTACCTCCACTATAAAAGACAGGAAGGAGAGACATAAGCAGGAATGACAATCTCAATACTTAACATTAGTGTTGGGAATACATACTTATAGTTCAGGTTTGGATGCTATGGAATGTTCAAGACAGATTCTGGATTTAAAAGAGTTTTATCAAAGAGTAAAAACTATTGTGAGTGCAATTGCAAGTCTTACTCCTGAGATCTTTTTATCAGTATATTTCTTGGGAATTTATGTTAATTATTCTGCCAGTTGCTTGTATTCCATGAGCTTTAAGGATCTACTATATGTCTTCACTAACCTTTTTCTCTTTTTTGTACATAGTTGTAGAAACTTTTACCATCTGGTTTTATGCACCATGCAAGTTTGCTACTTACTTCTTCGTGGATGTTCATTGTTTTTGTCCAGCACTAACTATCTTTGAGAAAGTGAGTTGCTTTTTGAATTACTGTAACTCTTGCAGCTTGGGGCACCCATTGTGTAGATAGGGAGGAAGTTCCAGGATGTTGACACAGCAACAATGAAGGAACAACAACGTACAGTAGGTTCTGATGTAATGCGAAAGTTCTGTTCCCATGTGATCCCGTGTTATAAGAAAATTGAGTAATAGCCACGCCATTTAAACTAATGGATCGGAATTGTGTTAGAGCCAATACAGGTAAGGAAAGTTCGCTTTCGAGAAATAATGGCCTAAATTCTTCAATTGTGTTAAAGCCAATTTGCATTGAAGAAACATGCATTATAGCAGACCTGACTAGTTGTGAGTCAAGATGGGATGTGATTTGGAGGGGAATTTGATGGTGGCGGTGTTCTCATGTATCAATTGCCTTTGTCATTCTAGAAGGTAGAGGATGCAGGTTTGGAAGGTACTGTTGAAGGAGCTTTTGTGAATGTAGTGCATCATGTTCATGGTACACACTGCTTTATGTCAGTGGAAATGAATGTTTAAAGTGATGAGTGGAGTATCCTAACTGCTTGGATAGTTATGGATGGTGTCAAACTTATTGAGTATTTCAGCACACTCCTGACTTGTGCTGTGTGGATGGTGAACAAACATTCAGATGACGGGGGTGAGTTATTTGCCATGGAATTCGTAGTGTCTGACTGACTCTTGCAGCCACAAGATTTATATGGCTAGTCAAGTTCAGTTTCTAGTGAATGGTAATGCCCCAACATTTTATTTCTAAGGAATTCAGTAATGGTAATGTCGTGCAATATCAAAGAGTAATGGTTAGATTCTCCTTTGTTAATCCTTGCCTGACAATTGCGACATAATGTCATTTCTGAAAAATGAATTGTGGTTCATGTAGGCACAAATGAGTCATTTTCTAGTTGACAAAAATGCAATGAATGGGTGCCACAGGGATCAGTGATGGGACTCAGCTCTTCACAATTTATTCATGTGCTGAGGCTCTTGCTGTTTGTGGTGTATATTAATGATGTGCACTTAAATATAAAGGATATGTTTGAGAGGTTTGTGGATGACATCAAAATTGGTAGGGTGATAAATAGTGAGAGGATTGACTTAAACTGAAGATGGATATCAATGCATTGACCAACTGGACAGAGGACTGGTAAATGGAATTCAACCCAGAAGAATATGAGGTAATGCATTTGGGAATGGCCTTCAAAGCAAGGGATGAAACTATCAATTTGTATGGCTTTCTTGGTCATTTCCAGGAGCAGTTCAGAGTCAACCACATTACTCAAGGCCAGACCAGATAATGACTGCAGATTTCCTTCCATAAGGAACATTAGTAAATGACATTACCAAGACAAGATATTTATTTAGCATGATTTAATTGATTGAAGTTTCTCAGTTGCCATTGTGGCACTTGAACTCACGCCTCTCAATCATTAGTCTAAACCTCTAGATTAATTGTAGAGTAGCACTACAACTCCACACTGCAGTTATATATCAAACACAGCGCACCACTGTAATATAATGGGAAGAAAGTTTTGTTTAAGCTTTCCCATTGGAACAAATCTGGATTACCATGTTCACCTTTGGGCAACGTTTTAGACAAGTCATTTTGGCTTTGGTGGGAATGCAGCACAGATTTACTTCAATGTGAACTCCAAAGATTAGATATTGAAGGAATTTGCATTCTCTCCAGTATAAAGGGATAAGAGGTGATTTGATTGACAATGTTAGGGCTTTGAAATTAATTGATAGGTCAAGGAAACAAATTTTAGAACCAAGTTCTTCATGGAGAAGTCAGAAACACCTCCCATGTAGCTCAGAAGTATGGCATTCCCACAAAAAGTAATAGTAATTTGAAATTGATGTCAATAATAACCTTGAGGATATGGAGTTCAGATTAGATTAGATTAGATTAGATACAGTGTGGAAACAGGCCCTTCGGCCCAACAAATCCACACCGACCCATTCCCCTACATTTACCCCTTCATCTAACACTACGGGCAATTTCGCATTGCCAATTCACCTAACCTGCACATTTTGGACTGTGGGATGAAACCGGAGCACCCGGAGGAAACCCACGCAGACACGGGGAGAATGTGCAAACTCCACACAGTTGCCTGAGGCGAGAATTGAACCCAGGTCTCTGACGCTGTAAGGCAGCGGTCCTATGTGTGGATAGAATGACGACACAGATCAATCATGATCTCATTGGTTACAATTTGAGGATAGTGGGACTGAATAGTCTCTTCATTTTAGATATTCCTGTAATGTACGGTTGAAAATGCAATTTGAAAAATATGTTCAGAGCTGGTTCCATAAATGATCTTAAACATGAGTTGGACACTGACTTGAGAATTAAAGAAAAACAGCTCAGAGGGCCACAAAATAAAAACTGGACATGGGTCTAAGCAAGTCTGTTACATCGATATGATGGGATGAAATTGTCTCCTGCTGCACCCACTCTATGATTTGTTCATACATATTTGTTCTGTTTGTTAACAGAACGCCCCCTCAGCTCATTTGTTTGCAATTACAATATCTGGGACTTCAATGAACCCCATTTCCCTTAATCGTTTTGTCTCATATAAGAACATTTACTACTAGCCGTAATATCATTTGCAAATTTAATATGTGAAGAAGTACTGGGCAGACTGACCCTGGTGGGAGGCGGTCAGTCTGGTGAGTCACTTCCTCAATGTATGGGTTGCGTTCTTTGTTCATGTCTGCACAGGTTTGCAAGTAAATAGCCATCAGTCTTCCTGGACTGTTCGGCCTGGTCTAAAAATATAACAAAGGTAAATTAGCCGGTCTGACACAAACCAACAGCACAGTTGATCCCACTTTGTTTCATTACTGCCGCTCCATAAGGTTCTCCTCCCTCCTCTCCTCAACTGCCTAATGCCTCTGCTTTCCTAATTCAAAGTTAAAAATCAGACAACGCCAGGTTATGGTCCAACAGGTTTATGTGGAAGTACAAGCTTTCGAACGCTGCTCCTTCGTCAGGTAGCGCTCCGAATGGTTGTAATTTTTAAAAAACTTTTAACGATAACCTGGTGTTGTGTGATTTTTAACTTTGCCCCCCCCCCCCCCCCCTTTCCAACACCGGCACCTCCACATCATTCCTAATTCAACCTCTTCCTACTTTCTAGCTCTCTAGTCTGTCTCTCACCAACGCCAATCTCTGTCGTTTTCTCTCCCTTTCATTTCGCGTTCTCCAACCTCCCCTTTCCTCCCACCGCACATCTCCCTTCCCCGTCGCTCTTTCCCCTCTATCTTAATCGACTTCCCTCCCACCCTCCATCTCTAATCCCACTCTCCATTTACCTCTTCCTGATCCAACGTGAAATCCATCTTGCATAAAACCGCGTGTTCTGTTTCTATGGTGACCGACAAACAGCAACAAGCTTCTCATTATGTCAGCACAACACAGAAAACCGCATCCACTGCCAGGGGGAGACAGAGAGAGGTGTGTAGGGACATAAATGATAGAAATAGGAGGCACACATGGGGGGTGGGGGGAAGAGAAATGGTAAAGATTGAGAAAGACAGGCACGTAGAGACCTGGAGAAAGATAAAGGTTGGGGGAAGGAGAGAGGAATGATAGAAAGGAATGATGGAGATCAGAGGCACATACAAATATAAAATGAAACAGCCAAGGTCTTTTACTTAGTGTAGGGGAGTCCAAAACGAGAGGGCATAGATTTCAAGGTGAGAGGGGGAAGATTCAAAAGTGATCTAAGAGGCAACTTTTTCATGCAGAGGGTGGTGCTTGTATGGAATAAGCTGGCAGAAGAAATGGTGGAGGTTGGTACAATAACATTTAAAAAGTATCTGGATGGGCAAATAAATATGCAGGGTTTATAGGGATTTGGATCAAATGCTGGCAAATGGGACTAGATTAATTTGAGGTATCTGGTCAGCATGCACTAGTGGACCAAAGGGCCTGTTCACATGGTGTTAAAACTCGCTGTACGCCTCAAAATAAGGGTCGATATGGCTAAAAAAAGAGTTGGAGATAGAGACAGGAAGAGGAGAGGATAATTGGGCCAGAAAGAAACATGGATCAGAACATTGCAAAGAGTTGCGGAGACAAAGGCAGCCAGAGATAAAAGGAAACAAATAGAAATACACAAAAACAAACAAAGAGAGAAAGATAAAGGAATAGAGGGCTTGGAAGGTACAGCAGGGACAATGATGGGAAACTGGGTGAGAGGGGCAGAGATGGTGATAGGCAAAGAGAAAAAGACAAATAGAATCACAGAATGTCCACACCGACCCATCCTATACCTCCTTACCCTATTCCACCTAACCCACATATTCCTGGACACCACGGGCAATATAGCCAATCCCTGAAGAAGGGCCTGTGCCCGAAACGTCGAATCTCCTGTTCCCTGGATGCTGCCTGACCTGCTGTGCTGTTCCAGCAATAAAGTTTCAACCTCAATATAGCCAATTCCTCTAACTTGCAAATCTTTGGACTGTGGGAGGAAACCCACACATAGGAAGAATGTGTAAATTCGTAGCCGGTCACCCAAGACTGGAACTCAATCTGGGCCCCTGGTACTCTGAGGCAGCAACGCTAACCACTGAGCTATTGTGCTCAGAAAAAGATCAGATTATCCAACACTGTTGGGAAAGCAAGGCAGCAAATCCTAGCCAGAAATGGAATAAGTGACAATAGTATCAATGTCTATGAATTATTCTTTAATAGTATGTATGTTGCAGGGATAGGTGTGAGCTCCAAGCCATTGCCTGTGTGTTGATCTTTTTTTAAAAATTGTGGAATATAGTTGTTCTTGCCTGTCCCTAGTTGCCCTTCAGAAGGTAGTGGTGAACTGCCTTTGTGAACCACTGCAGTCCACCTGCTGTGGGTTGACCCACAATGTAATTGGGGAAGGAATTCCAAGATTTTAACCCAACAATTGTGAAAGTACAGCAACCTATTTCCTCATTAGGGTGGTGAATGACTTGGAGGGGAACCTGAAAGTGGTGGTATTTCCATGTATCTGCTGCCCTTGTCCTCCGAGATGGAAGTGGTTGTGGGCTTGGAAAAGCTTGTCTGAGGATCTTTGGTGAAATTTAGCAGTGCATCTTCCAGTTTGCATTCACTGCAGGTATTGAACGTCAGTGGTGGAGGAAATTGGATGCTTGTGCATGTAATGCCAATGGTGTCAAGCTTCTTGAGTGATGTTGGAACTGCCCTCACCTAGGCAAGAGGGGAATATTCCACCACACTCCTGACTTGCACCTAGAAATAATGGACAGATTTCAGGTAGTCAGGTGGTGAATTATTCACTAGGAGAAAGTGAGGACTGGAGATCAGAGCTGAAAAATGTGTTGCTGGAAAAGCACAGCAGGTCAGGCAGCATCCAAGGAGCAGGAGAATCGATGTTTTGGGCATAAGTCCTTCTTCAGGCATCAGGAACAATATTCCTTTTTCTTCAGGATTCCTGAAGAAGGGCTTATGCCCAAAACATCGATTCTCCTGCTCCTTGGATGCTGCCTGACCTGCTGCGTTTTTCCAGCAACACATTTTTCAGCAGTGAATTATTCACCACACTATGCCTTGTCTCTGACCTGCTCTTGTAGCTCCTGTGTTTATATGGTGAGTCCAGTTGAGTTTCTGGTCAATGATAACCCCCCAAGGATGCTGGAAGTGGTGGATTCAGTGATGGTAACTTGGCAGTAATTAGATTGTTGTTTATTGGTAATGATCATTGCATAACATTCATATGGCGTGAATGGTACTTGCCCACCCAAACCTGGATATTGTTCAGATCTTGTTGTATTTGAACATGGACTGCTGCAGTTGCAAAGTTCTGAACATTATGCAATCATCTGCAAATATCCCCACTTCTGACCTTATGATGGAGGGAGGTCATTGAAGAAGCAGCTGAAGGGGTTAAACTGATGAAAAAACATAACACCAAAGGAGCGAAACAGTTTATTTTGCAGCTCAGATTTCAGAAGACTCACATATAAAGTGGTAAAAGCAAATCTCACTCATCCAAAACTGCAGATTAACAGCAATTTGAAAAAAATAATACTGAGAACCACTGCAGACAGGATCAGGGCCAATAAGATCAGTGCTCCTGAGAACCATGAGACGAGGAAATGTGGCATACTGGCTTGCATCTATTTTAAACTGAAAGTAAAGATCACTCTACATTATTCCCCCTTACACTGACTCCCCCCTCAAGGTCAGCGACGGCAAGGGACTGTAGTCTGTACCGAATGAAAATAAGCATGGATGTGATAAGTTATACCTCCCTATCATCAAGCACCTATCTACGGTAGTTTTTTTGTCTTGCACTTGAACTGCAGTCTTGTGTGCTCTCGCATTTCGAGAGCTCATTAAATATTTTAAATCCCCTCTAAGCCTGCTATCCTAATTTTAACTCTGGCCCCCTCTTACTGACTCATCTTGTACAAGGAAACATTTCTTGCCATGTATCCTACCTACATCCCTCAATTTTATACACCTCAAACATATATTTCTTCAGCTTTCTCTGCTCTGTAGGAAAATAATAATAATTCTTGATGAAGGGCTTTTGCCCGAAACGTCGACTCTCCTGCTCCTTGGATGTTGCCTGACCTGCTGTGCTTTTCCAGCGCCACACTCTCGACTCTGATCTCCAGCATCTGTAGTCCTCATTTCCACCTCTGGAGGAAAATAACACCAGTCGATATCATCTCTTTTCAAAGCTGAATTGCTTCAGCCAAGCAGCATCTTGATGAATCACCTCTGTACCCACTCTAGGTCAGTCACATCCTTTCCACAGCATGGTGACTAGAACTGCACACACTATTCCAATTGTAGCCCAGTATTATACACAGCTCCATCATAACCTCTCTGCTTTTGTATTCAAGGCCTCAACTAATAAAGGCAAGTATTCCATATACTTTCTAATCACCATATGGACCGGGTCTGTTGCCTTCAAGAATTGTGGTCATACATACTAAGGACCCCCTCATCCTCTGTACTTCTTAGGGTCCTGCTCCCAAGACACATCACCTCACACTTCTCTGGACTAAATCCCATTGCTACTGGTCCACTGCCTCCTGCCACTAAGTCATTTAGTGATGGTGGCGATGGCCTCCTGGTATTTTCATTAGATTATTAATCAAGAGGTTAATCCAGGCAATACCTCGGTAATATCATGGGGACCCAAGTCCAAACCTCATCATGGCAGATGGTGAAATTTAGAAATAAAATGCAATTAAGAAACAAAAATCTGGAATTAAGACTCTCATGATGACCATGAATCCATTGTCTATTGTTGGAAAACCCATCATTTATGTCCTTTAGGGAAGGAAACTGCTATCCTATCAGGCCTACATGTGACTCCAGACCCACAGAAATGTGGTTGATGCTGCCCCCGGAGCAATAATTGCGGGCCTGGCCAGCAATGCCCTTATCGCATGAACAAAAAAAAATTATAGATTCAATTGCTACATTCCCTTGGATCCTAGGGTTCTTACCTTCTCTACAAGTCTCCCATGCAACATCTTGACGAATGCATTCCTGAAGACTATGTAGACTACAACAACTGCACTACCCTGATCTACACATCTAGTTATCTCCTCAAAAAGGTCAATCAAACTTGTCTGACATCACCTCCCCTTGACAAAGCCATGCTCACTACCTTGATTAATCATTGCTTTTCCAAGCCAAGATTAATTCTGTCCCTCAAATGATTTTGTAACCTTCCCTATCACTGGTCTTTAATTCCCTGGTTTATAAGTATACCCTTCATGAATAGTTTGGAGATGCCGGTGTTGGACTGGGGTGTACAAAGTTAAAAATCACACAACACCAAGTTATAGTCCAACAGGTTTAATTGGAAGCACTAGCTTTCAGAGCACCACTCATCAGGAGGACAAAATTGTAAGACACAGAATTTATAGCAAAAGTTTACAGTGTGATGTAACTGAAATTATACATTGAAAAATACCTTGATTGTTTGTTGAGTCTTTCATGTGTTCGAATACCATGATAGTTTCACTTCTTTCATGTGTAAAAAAAAAGTTGCATTCTCAGGTTAACTGTAACAATTGATGTTCGCCAGACAATATGATGAAGGTGTTAGCCCCCTGTGTTCTCTGTCTGTGCCATAATGTTTAGACTGATTCTAATCTAAAAAGTGAGATAACAGAGTTTTACATGAGTTCAGGCAGTTTTTGAGCAAAGTACAATGTAACTCTGCAAGTACAAATTCACCCCACAAACGTATATGTATATGTGTGCATGTGGGTCTTTGTGTGTGTGTGTGTGTCACACCTATCATGGTATTCGAACAGATGAAAGCCTCAACAAACAATAAAGGCATTTTTCAATGTATAATTTCAGTTACATCACACTGTAAACTTTTGCTATAAATTGTGTGTCTTACAATTGTGTCCTCCACAACCACCTGATGAAGGAGCGGAGCTCTGAAAGCTAGTGCTTCCGTTTAAACCTGTTGGACTATAACCTGGTATTGTGCGATTTTTAACTTCATGAATAATGTTAGCATATTAGCTGTCCTCCCAGTCCTCTAGCACCTCTTCTGCAGCCAGAAAGGATTTGAAAATTAATATCAAGGTCTAAGAAGTCTCCTCCCTTGCCTCCCACAACAGCCTGGGACTAACCTCTTCTGGGCATAGGACATCAAATTTCAAGCCTGTTAAAACCTTTGCCCTCCCAATAAGTTACAGAGTAAATTTCCTTCTACTCTCTCCATAAAACATTCCCAAGTAGAGTTAGTGTTAGATATAGAGTAAAACTTCCTCTACATTATCCTCCAAACACTCCCAGGACAAGGATAGCATAGGGTTAAATACAGAGTAAAGCTCCTTATATTGTTCCTTCTTCTGAGCCAGAAGGCCTAGGTTCAAGTCCCACCTGCTCCAGAGGTGTGTAATAACATATGAATTAGAAAACATCTAAAGCTTCCTGTACACTGTCCCCATCATACACTCTCAGGGTAGGTATAGAACAGGGGTCACAAAGTAAATTACCCCCTATTCTTTTATACTGAAAGTTAAGCTCCCTCTACTCTTGTAAACAAAGTCAAGATTGGGCGACACGGTGGCACAGTGGTTAGCACTGCTGCCTCACAGCGCCAGAAACCCGGGTTCAATTCCCGCCTCACGCAACTGTCTGTGTGGAGTTTGCACGTTCTCCCCGTATCTGCATGGATTTCCTCCGGGTGCTTCGGTTTCCTCCCACAGTCCAAAAAATGTGCAGGGTAGGTGAATTGGACATGCAAAATTGCCCATAATGTTAGATGAAGGGGTAAATGTAGGGGAATGGATTTGGATGGGTTGTTCTTCAGAGGGTCGGTGTGGACTTGTTGGGCCGAAGGGCCTGTTTCCACACTGTAATTATTGTCTCCAAACATTCACAGGAGAGGTACGGCATGGGGTTATTTAGAGTAAAGAATTTTGTACACTGTCCCCACCAAACTATCAAGGCAGAATACAGGTTGGGTAATGCTCCTTCTATTCCACAAAAGGGTAAGGGTGAGACCGTTGGAAAACTGATTCAAATAATTAAGGAAATCTCTGATACAGAGAATTTAACAAGGAGCAAACATAGACCCATAGTTAGTGTGCAGTGGGCTGGCTGAGCTGATGAATTAATATTAGTGAGAGATGGATTTAAAAAAAGGGTGCTCTACCTTCATGTAACCATACCAATGGGGAATATTGACTATAAATACAGCACCAGATAACAGACTCACAGTAAACAGATACCTTGAGATATAGCTGTACAGCTCATCAATAATGGCAACATGCCCAAGACCTGAGGCAAGTAAATCATGATCAGACACAAACATTCTGTCTGGCCAGTAGACAGAAATATTCATCCCAGGAACAAAATAACATGATTGTTACCATGATTCCAGCGTGTGAACAGCACAGGCTTTGCTATGACTAATATTCTAAAAACGTGGAAATAAACACATGGATCTACATTGTCAATATCTGTGGACAGCAGTAATGCAGCAGCAAACCCTGGGGAGTGAGGAGCTTAGATACTTCATGCTTCTCGCTCACATCTCAGTCCAAAGGCAAACAATTGTGTTCCCAAACACAGCCTGGCTCACCTCTCTCTGTCAGTGAGCTGAGCACCCCTCCCTCTCTCCGTCAGTGAGCTGAGATTCCCTCCTCTCAGTGAGCTCAGTATTCCCTTTTAACTCCATGGAGATCCTTCTCTCACACCTTGGTTAGTTGAGAATCCCTCACTCTTCCTTAACACTTGGTGAGCCAAGTACCCCTCTAACTCTCGGTGAACCTTTGGTGACCTGAGCTCCCCTCTGACCCTCAGTGACCTGAGGTCCCCTCCTATCAATGTGCTGTGATCCTCTCAGTATAATTGTTGCAGGAAGATGAGTTGGGTTTCAGAGTAAGAGGACACCGATGGCCGTAACAACTGTTCACTGGATAAAGACGAGCCCTCGCCCACAGTCAACATCATTTGTTGCTGATCCGCACCCATGGCAACAGCAAGTGGGATGGGTAGATCAGAGGGTTTCAGCTCCATGGAATCCTGTGATTCACGGTCAACAAAGTCTGTCTCGTGGTCATTACTATTGGTCCTCTTTACAGCTGGAAAGGAAATCATTACATAGAATAAGCTCATAAAGTATGGTGATATCCCCACTTCTCATTTAAAGCACCAAATGTCAAGAGTATGTGAGGATAATGTTCTTCAATAAAGACAGGCCTCACCATGATGGACAACACTCAGGCAGACTTAGGGCTAAAATCCCTTTAACATTATTACAGAAAAAGATGAGACTTAACAGTTCAGCAACTTCTTGGTAAAGACTCCATGATCGTACTCCTTTGGTACTGACCTCCGCCGTCTGTCTGCCATTACATTAGATACAACTCTAACCAGCAAAGAAAATTCCCTCCTGTGCCCATCAACTCTAGTTTTGGTAAGGCTCTTGGTCCTGAAGAAGGGCTTATGCCCGAAATGTCGATTCTCTGCTCCTTTGATGCTGCCTGACCTGCTGCACTTTTCCAGCAACACATTTTTCAGCTCTGATCTCCAGTATCTGCAGTCCTCACTTTCTCCTAAGGGTCTTGGTGCCACACATACTCAAACATGCCCTTGACGTGAAGGGATGCACTTGCTACTCACCTGCGAAATATAGCTCTTTTGTCCATGTTTGGACAAAGCTGTAATGAGGTCAAGAGCTGGGCAACTCTGTCAGAGTCTAAACTGTGAGTATCTTATTGTTGTGCAAGTGCTGCGCAAAAGAACTGTTTTGAAAGTATACCGATAGGTCAGTAATGGGCCGTGTCAGACTTGTCCTGTTTTTCCTGAGCTGAGCATAACTAGACAATTTTTTTACATTGCCAGGTAGATGCCAATGTTATAGTTGTACTGGGATAGTTTGACTAAAGGCATGTCAATTCTGGGCTTAAGCCTTCAGTAGTATTGCTGGTGTGTTGTCAGGAACACATAGCTTTTGGCAGTTATCTAGTGCATTCAGCCATATCACATCATATCATGACATGTGTGATAACTGGGACCTCAGGAGGAGGCCAAGATGGATTCCTCCATTCCTGGCTCAAGATGGCTACGAATGTTTCAGCCTTGTGTTTTGCAGAGTTTCTGGGATCCCCCATGATTAACAATGGGGATATTTGTGAAGCCTCCTCCTGTAGTTGTTTAATTAGCCACCACCATTTATGACTGGATGCAGGTCTGCAGAGCTTAAACTGGATTAATTGATTGTGGGATCGCTTAGTTCTGTCTATGCATGCTGCTTCTACTGTTTACTATGCAAATATAGTACATAGCTAAAATCCTCCACACAAGGCAACCTTTTCTGTACCCTCTCCAAAGCATCCAGATCCTTCTGGTAGTACGCAATATTCCAAGTGTGGTCTAACTAAAGTTCTATAAAGCTGCAAAGGTACGAAATATAATTTTGTACCTTTGCCAACTCATTTTTAGGTATGCCTGGTTCTGTTGCTCGTATACCCCCTTTGCATACTTTATTGAACAGTTAGTCTCCTAGACTGATGGATTAATACTAATGGTAGAGTAAGGGCTCTGTGTTTACTGTGATTCAGGACAATTCTGATGCCAATGGCTCTTCATATTTGAGATGCTGACTTTAAATATTATTGATTGGACATACATCCAAATCTTGGGCATTTCGGACAGGACACTTTGGAAAACAAAACAAATTGGCTGCAGTGGGAAAGAAATGTTGCGTTTATCAAGAACACCAGCTGCTCGACTGGAGTCACCAAGTCTATAATATTTTTGGCGAACTGTGTCACATGATCCAGTTAGAGATTTGTAATAAAGCTAGTAAATTTGAATGGAACAGGCTTTGCTGTCTCTCCTCCCTGAAACCTATCTCAAAGTTTGACAACTGAAAAACCATTGGAATATTGCATTCCCCCAAGTAGAGGGTTCTGAAAGGGAAGTTTACATTGCTGGAAAATGAAGAGGTCTTAATGGGGAATTTACCAACTGTAACTGGTACAAAAAGACATCCCTCATGGCAGATTGGTACAAAACATGAAGCCACATGGTATCAGGAATGAGCTGGCAAGGTGGATACAGAACTGGCTTAGTCATAAGAGACAGAGGGGAGCGGTGGAAGGATACTCTTCAGAATGGAGGGCAATGACTAGTTGAGTTCCATAGGGATCAGTGCTGGGACCTCTGCTGTTCGTGATCTACATAAAGGGTTTGTAGGAAAAAGTAGCTGGTTTACTTTAGTGATGGAAAGGTGTATTCCACTGAGCAAGAGTTACAGCTGGGGGAAGAGAAATTACGATGCAATTAGGAAAGATTTAGGAAGCGTAGAATGGGGAAGGAAACTGCAGGGGTTGAGCACATTAAAAATGTGGAGCTTATTCAAGGAAAAACTCCTTTGTGTCCTAGATACGTATGTACCTGTCAGGCAGGGAGGAAGATATATTACGCGTGAGCCATGGTTTACTAAGCAAGTGGAATCCCTGGTCAAGAAGGAGGCGGCTTATGTTAGGACAAAATGTGAAAACTCAGTTAGGGCGCTTGATGGTTACAAGGAAGTCAGGAAAGATCTAAAAAGAGAGCTCAGAAGAGCCAGGAGACGACAAGAGAAGTTGTTGGCGGATAGGATCAGGGTTAACCCTAAGGTTTTCCATAGGTATGTCAGGAATAAAAGAACGATGAGAGTTAAATTATGGCCAATCAAGGATAATAGTGGGAAGTTGTGTGTGGAGTCAGAGGAGATAGGGGAAGCACTAAATAAATATTTTTCAACAGTGTTCACTATAGAAAATGAAAATGTTGGCGAGGAAGATACAGAGATACTTGCATCTAGACTAGAAGAGACTGAGGTTCACAAGGAAGAGGTATTAGAAATACTGCAGAGTGTGAAAATAGACAAGTCCCCTGGGCCGGATGGGATCTATCCTAGGATCCTCTGGGAAGCAAGGGAAGAGATTGCCGAGCCCTTTGGCATTTTTCTTCAGATCATCATTGTCTACAGGAATACTGCCTGAGGACTGGAGGATAGCAAATGTGGTTCCCTTGTTCAAAAAGGGTAGTAGAGACAACCCTGGTAATTACAGACCAGTGAGTCTCACTTCAGTTGTTGGTAAAGTGTTGGAAAAGGTTATAAGAGATAGGATTTATAACCATCTAGAAAAGAATAATCTTATCAGGGATAGTCTGCACGGTTTTGTGAAGGGTAGGTCATGCCTAACGAATCTTATTGAGTTTTTTGACGAAGTGACCAAACAGGTAGATGAGAGTTAACCGGTTGATGTGGTGTATATGGATTTCAGCAAGGCGTTCGATAAGGTTCCCCACAGTAGGCTATTATACAAAAAGCAGAGGAATGGAACTGTGGAGAACTAGCAGTTTGGATCAGTAATTGGCTTGCTGAAAGAAAACAGAGGGTTGTAGTTGATGGAACATGTTCATCTTGGTGTCCAATTACTAGCGGTATACCGCAAGGGTCAGTGTTGGGTCCACTGCTGTTCGTCATTTTTATAAATGACCTGGATGAGGGCTTAGAAGGGTGGGTTAGTAAATTTGCGGACGACACTAAGGTTGGTGGAGTTGTGGATAGTGACGAAGGATGTAGTAGGTTGCAGAGAGACATAGATAGGATGCAGAGCTGGGCTGAGAGGTGGCAAATGGAGTTTAATGTGGACAAGTGTGAGGTGATACACTTTGGACAGAGTAATCGGAATGCAAAGTATTCGGCTAATGGTAAGATTCTTGGGAGTGCAGATGAGCAGAGAGATCTCGGTGTCCATATACACAGATCCCTGAAAGTTGCCACCTAGATTGACAGGGTTGTCAAGAAGGCATACAGTGTTTTGGCCTTTATTAATAGAGGGATTGAGTTCTGGAACCAGGAGGTTATGATGCAGCTGTACAAAGCTCTGGTACGGCCACACTTGGAGTATTGTGTATAGTTCTGGTCACCGCATTATAAGAAGGATGTGGAAGCTTTGGAAAGGGTGCAGAGGAGATTTACTAGGATGTTGCCTGGTATGGAAGGAATGTCTTACGAGGAAAGGCTGAGGGCCTTGAGGCTGTTCTCGTTAGAGAGAAGGAGGTTGAGAGGTGACCTAATAGAAACATACAAGATAATCAGAGTTAGATAGGGTGGACAGGGAGAGCCTTTTTCCAAGTATGGGGACGGTAGACACGAGGGAACACAACTTTAAAGTGAGGGAAGATCGGTATAAGACAGATGTCAGAGGTAGTTTCTTTACTCAGAGTAGTAAGGGTATGGAATGCTTTGCCTGCAACGGTAGTAGATTCGCCAAGTTTAAGTGCATTTAAGTCGTCATTGGACAGACATATGGATGTACATGGAATAGTGTAGGTGGGATGGGCTTCAGATTAGTATGACAGGGCGTGCAGCATCGAGGGCCGAAGGGCCTGTACTGCGCTGTAATGTTCTATGTTCTATGTTAATTAGTAAGTTGGCAGACAATACAAAGATTGGTGGAGGAGGATCGTCAGAGGATACTGTAGGATATTGATCAGTTGGAGGCGTGGGCAGAAAAATGGCAGATGGAATTTAATCCAAACAAATGTTGGGTGATGCATTTTGGAAGGTCAAGTTCAGATGGAAATTATACAGTGAATGGCAGAACTCTTAGAAGTATCAATATGCAGACGGATCTGGGTATGAAGGTCCACAGATCACTGAAGGTGGCAGTGCAGGTAGATGAGATAGTGAAAAAGGGCCTATGACATGCTTGCCTTCATTGGAAGGAGCATTGAATATAAGAATAGACAAGTAATGCTGCAGCTTTATAGAACTTTAGTTAGACCACACTTGGAATATTGCATACAGTTCTGATCACAACACCACCAGAAGGATGTGGATGCTTTGGATGGGGTAAAGAAAAGGTTACCAGTATGTTGCCTAATATAGAGATTTTAGCTATGAAGCAGGGTTCGCTAGACTGGGTTTGTTTTCACTGGAACATAGGAAATTGACAGGCGATTTTGAAAATGGCATGGATAGAGTGGAGAGTAGAGGCTTTTTTCTCAGAGTGGAGAGGTCAATTACTAGGAGACACAGATTCAAAATGCAAGGGAGAAATTTCAAACACATGCACTGTGGTGAAAGGGTTAAAATTATGTCCCAATACATGTGTGAATCTTATCATGAATATGTTACCGGAATGGAAGGTGTTGCTTATGGTGTTTATGCTACCAGCCTTGATAAGGAACAGACACTGTCAACCAGGATGTTGCAAGCTTAATTGGTTCCAGCTGAAACTCGTAAAGAGTCTTGCCCTGTTGTTCGCATGAATGTTTAGATCTCGAAAGAGTATATAAGCTGGGAAAGTCCCCAGTTCGGTAGAGTCTGCTCCGGGTTATGTTTAACCGCCGAGCGTGGGTTGTTGGCAACCGCTCTACGAGAACTGACGGCTCCCAGTTCCGGTAACATGTAGAGTGAGTATAAACCAGACCCGTTGTAAGTACGAGACCTGGTTGAGGCGACACTGCGGGGAATAAAATACTTATATTCTAGCAAACTCGTCTCTCAGTTCTTTTCTCCTGGTCTGTGTCAGACTACTCTCCTGCGAACCCGATCCTTGAGAATTTATAAAACATTTTGGCGTAGTCGGCAGGATCAATCGCAATTGGGGAGAGATTTTGATACAGAACAATGTTTGGGAAAAGGACTAAGAAACCAGAAGAACAAACTGTGGAGGTCCCAACCGTCCCGGGATGGCAGGGACCGTGGCATGACGTGGCAGTTTGTTTGAGGAATGGTGGGGGGCGACCGGAAAACTGGGAAGCCGAGGGCGTAGGAACCCCAGTGTCGCTGCTGTCCACCCTTGAGAGGATCCCAGTCCTGCCGAAGAACCCCTTGCCTGGGGTACAGCGGAGGATGTGGGCAAATGGTGGGGGGCGACCGGAAAACTGGGAAGCCGAAGGCGTAGGAACCCCAGTGTCGCTGCTGTCTACCCTTGAGAGGATCCCAGTCCTGCCGAAGAACCCCTTGCCTGGGGTACAGCGGAGGATGTGGGCAAATGGTGGGGGGCGACCGGAAAACTGGGAAGCCGAGGGCGTAGGAACCCCAGTGTCGCTGCTGTCCACCCTTGAGAAGATCTCAGTCCTGCCGAAGAACCCCTTGCCTGGGGTACAGCGAGGATGTGGGCATGTGCGGCGGCTTGTAGACAACAGTCAGACAAGCGCCAAAAAGCTGAAGCAGAATTAGCCCTCCTGAAACATGAGCAGGGATTCAGTTCGGGAGATGCCTCTATGTTGAGGCAGGAAATTATGAAGTTAAAGGCTGAATTGACAGCATTAACTGAACTAGCAGGACGAACTATTATGTATCTGTCTGCTAAGAAACGGAAAGAGAAAAGGAAGGTCCCTCGAACCCCGGACCCAGTACAAGTACGGGCGTTTGTAGCCCAGTTAAATAATGGGGATCGATGGGATATCGACCATTGGGACGGAAATATTTGGGGAGATTCAGATGATCAGTATGAAGATGACCCACCCGTACTCCAGGCTAAACCAGTAGTTAGGAGAAAACAAGTCCAGAGACGCCTCCCGGTGCAGCGGGAAGTAATGTTTGATGGGGAAGGGAATCCCATACGGAATGAACAGGGGGAGGCAATTATGCATGAATTACCGCGGGCTCAGCCTCCTGCGGAATTGGGATTTTGGTCCCGGAAATTGCCCCCGGCAGAGGAACGATACACCCCCTTTGAGAAACAATTGTTATCATGTTACTGGAGCTTGGTGGAAACTGAAGCTCTAACTATTGGACATGAAGTGATCATGAGAACAGCTATCCCTATTCTTCCGTGGGTACTTAGTGACCCCACTACCCACCGAATAGGAACTGCCCAAGAGAGCAGCATCATTAAATGGAAATGATATGTGTCGGAGAGAGTGCGGACTGGACAGAAAGGAGTGTCAGTCCTACATGAGCAAGTGGCGGAGGCCCCTGAGGAAGGGGAAAAACGGTTTGAGGTGATTGAATACAAGGAATCACCCGTTAAGATGGGAAAACGATATGATGAACTGACCCCGGATGAACAAGCCACGGCTTGGTTCATAGATGGGTCAGCCCAATGGAAAGCGGGACAGCGTAGATGGAAGGCTGCTGCCTTTAACCCAAAACAAGGCACTACCCTAGAAGAATTAGGGGAGGGAAAAAGTAGTCAGTGGGCAGAATTAAAAGCAGTACATATGGTGGTCATGCAAGCGGGGGTCATGGGAGTTTATTTGTTTTCTGACTCCTGGTCAGTAGTTAATGGCATGACCCAATGGATGCCAACTTGGCAGGCCAATCAGTGGATGATTCAGAATAGGGAGGTATGGGGTAAACAATTATGGGAAGATATATGGGAGAAGGCTCGACATCTAGATATATATATTACCCATGTAGACGCTCATACATCCCGAAATGATGCGGAAGCTTTACATAACCGATATGTAGACGGCATTGTCCGAGCCATGAGTGTACAAAGGGGCACCTCAGTGGACTTGGCTAGATGGGCACACCTTAAGGCCGGACACTGGGGAGTGCAAGGAACCTTGCAGTGGGCTCGAGATCGGGGAATAGATCTTATGGTAGATGATGTCAAGACTGCAGTAAATCAATGCGAGCAGTGTCAGCATCAACGGCAGGGAGTGCCCCAACATATGATGGGACATATACACCGAGGAGAGGGACCGGGACAGAGCTGGCAAATGGACTTTGTGGGCCCATTACCTTCCTCACAAGGATGTAACCATATATGTACAGCTGTGGACACTATGTCTGGGGTTTTGGTAGCCCATCCCTGTCGACATAACAACCAACAGGCTACATTACGGTGTTTAGATTTGATCGAACAATTTTATGGATTGTCCATACAGGTCCAGAGTGACAATGGCTCCCATTTCACAGGAGGGATGGTGAAGCAGTGGTGTCATGATAACCATGTGGAGTGGATTTATCACGTGCCCTACCATCCGCAAGCTGCGGGACTTATTGAACGAATGAACGGGCTTCTAAAATCCTCCCTGCGAAAGGCAGGAGGATGTAATAATTTAACAGGTTGGAAGAAACAATTGATTCGGGTAGTAAAGCAAATTAATAACCGCCCATTAGGAAATGGGGTGACGCCCTTGAATCGGATGATACGGGTGTGTGATACCCCAAAGGCACAGCCTATTAAAATGTGGAAATTTGCTAAGGAAGCTAATATTCCCGTAAGGGCCACACCGGCTTCGGCTGGACTGGACTTACGAGCGTTAACTACACAGACTTTGGTCCAACAAAAACCTACGGTGATTAAGACCGGATTAGGATTGATTTGTCCCCCTGGAACCTATGGGCATATCCTCCCGCGATCGGGATTGTCACTAAAGGGGATTGATGTAATGGCAGGAGTAATTGACGCGGACTACCAAGGAGAATTGGGAGTAGTCCTGGTCAACATCACATCTGAACCTTATGTGATACAGAAGGGAGACAGAATAGCACAATTAGTTATTAAACCATGTAACCTTACAACGGTGGAAGAGACGGGAGCTCCCGTTAAGGTTACTGAGCGTGGGACGGGGGGATTTGGGTCTACTGACACTAAGGGTGCCAAGGTATGGGTACGCCAGACAACTGGTCCCCCCAAACCGGCAGAGATCATAGCCCAAGGAAAAGACAGTCTGGTCACCATTATGTATCCTGGGGAATCAGTCTGGAGGAGTGTGCCAGCTCAGTCGTTGGTACCCTTATCGAAACAAAATGTAGGTTGGAAAATTAGTAGTGAGGAACGACAGCAAGATGATTTTAAATGCGCGGCAAATCAATGGTGTACAATTTTAGATCTCACGAGTGATTGTCAAATGTATACTTGTGTACGATGTTATAAGGGGAGAAATGTAACTTTGATAACCCCTAACTGTACATTGATGTTGAATGCAACGGTGAATATGTGTCATTGGAATATAACCGCTCGTGAATGTGAAAGCTCAAACGGGACACGATGGAACATCACGACTGGAGATGAGGACATCTGGATCAGCAATGGAACAGTTATTCAAAACCGGACTCGAATGTTATGGCTGACCTTGGTGCGCCCTAACGTCTCTGACGCGCACCGCACACAGTTGGCTCCCATTATGTCAACTTGTCAGCAGATGGCCCAGGCAGTACTGCACACTGATGTTCACTGGCAGGTGCGGCTGCCGGCTATCCCAGAATGCCAACATAAGAGGAGGCGGCGTGCATGGTATGACACTCTACTGGGAGGTGCAGGAACTGTCATGGGTATCTCAAATGCTATTGACTCTGAGGTAACCCGTACTAAATTATCTAACACGGGACAAGCCACCTCACAAGGACTACACACTATTGGAAGATGGATGCCATCCGTAATGATGACTCAAGGAGAAACAGCTAAAATATTGATACAATCCCTGCAATGGGAACTAGATGTCTGGGGTGCCACCCAGGAACTGTTTGAGAACATTACAGCTCAGTTAAATTGGACTGCCTGTCATATTCAAATGTTGCACGCACAAATACAGAAAGAACGATTTTTGCGTGTGGTAACATCCCCCAATGTACAAGCGTGGAGGGGTATATGGAATGTATCTGAGAAATTGTGGATGATAACCCATCCAGAAAGAACATGGTGTAACGCAACTATGTGTAGAGGATACTTTGTTACCATGAATGTAACCCACACTGTTACGGTCTGTCGATATTTATGTATTACCAGTGATTACATCTTCTGGATATTATTTTCTGAAGACAAGGGGGCAGTGGTTTAGCCCAGATACCAATATTACCTATGATCTGTCCGCTTGTGAACAGACTGATCAGGGAAAAACTTGCCTACTGATGGACAGATATCGGGACCCTTGCTTAACTAAGGGAACGGCCCTGTGCGAGTGGACTGTTGAAGCTTCAAGGGACATGATGTGGCAGATTGGGTCACACACGCTCTGTGTGGCTACCAATAACCCACATCCTACGCTTCCCACAGTACCGTTCTCGGGATGCCTCTCAAATGTCTATCAGTGGCAATGGCAGAATCAGACCTATCTGTTAACCAATTATAGCAGTGCTCACCACTTTACCAAGGTGCAGTGGAAAGTGCTGATGAATCCTTGGAACATTTCCCTGGATCGGTTTAAGCGAGCATTGGACCGATCCGAGGAGCTTAAGCAGATATTACGAAAGCATCAAACCAATGTCACCAAGGTTACAGTGTCTACCTTTATACATGGACAGGAGGTAGTACACGCTGCCCATGTAGTGGAAGTAGAGTCAGCTCATCATTGGTGGGATATGTTGAGTGGTATGTCCTCCACTGCGGGGAAGTTCCTATTCCCACCCTTATCGATCCTGGTAGGAGTCCTGGTGATCTTAACATGCTGTAATATCCTGACTTGCTTGTATATTTGGCGTGTACGTAGACGCTTGTTGGAAAAAATATATATGGGCATGATGTAACACATGTATTGGGCCAATCAGTGGAATGTGGTGAAAGGGTTAAAATTATGTCCCAATACATGTGTGAATCTTATCATGAATATGTTACCGGAATGGAAGGTGTTGCTTATGGTGTTTATGCTACCAGCCTTGATAAGGAACAGACACTGTCAACCAGGATGTTGCAAGCTTAATTGGTTCCAGCTGAAACTCGTAAAGAGTCTTGCCCTGTTGTTCGCATGAATGTTTAGATCTCGAAAGAGTATATAAGCTGGGAAAGTCCCCAGTTCGGTAGAGTCTGCTCCGGGTTACGTTTAACCGCCGAGCGTGGGTTGTTGGCAACCGCTCTACGAGAACTGACGGCTCCCAGTTCCGGTAACATGTAGAGTGAGTATAAACCAGACCCGTTGTAAGTACGAGACCTGGTTGAGGCGACACTGCGGGGAATAAAATACTTATATTCTAGCAAACTCGTCTCTCAGTTCTTTTCTCCTGGTCTGTGTCAGACTACTCTCCTGCGAACCCGATCCTTGAGAATTTATAAAACATGCACGAGGCATGCTTTTCACTCAAAGGGTGGTGAGCGCCTGGTACGCCTTGCCAGAGGAGATGGTGGAAGCAGACACAAAGCAGCATTTAAGAAAAGTGAAAACATGAATAGGAAGGGAATAGTGGGATACAGGATTACTGTTCCTGTAAGAGTTTTAGCCTGGAAGGGCAAAATGTAGTGGCTCAGGCTTGGAGGGTCGAAGGTTCTGTTCCTGTACTGTATTGTTCTTTGTTCTCTTGTCCAATGCCAAGGCTTGTGTGAATAATGACTTCAGCTATGGTCCACTTTTATTTTCTGAATTTGACTGTTATTTCACAATTTTAAGATAAGCCTGCCTATAAATAGTCACAGTTACTTACAGATGGCCATAGTTACCAGAGGAGTGAAAAGTGACTGGGAGATTCTGAGAATCTTTTTGTTCCTACCAGCAGCATGTCAAAGGGAGGCAAGCTCTTGGAGGGAATGGCAACTTTGGAGTGCTGCTATTGAGGTTAAAGCACAGGTTTAGATGAGCATTGGCTTTTGCTGAGGAGGGCGAGCAGCATTGCCTTTCCTTTTAATCTAATAGATACTAGAGAAATAGTAGCAGCAGTTAATGGAGTGGAATGCTCCTCCTGTGAGATGTGGGAGATCAGTGAGAAGTTGAACGTCCCTGTAAACAATGTCTGCAGGAAGTATGTCCATCTGCAGCTCCTCTCCAACCACATGGATTGGTTGCAGCCGCTGTGGGACTAACTGAGGAGCAGACAGGAGGCAGAAAGCTGTGCAGATAGGCGTTCCATTTACTGACAAACAGAGAGATCTTGGGATGCAAGTCCATGGCTCTCTGAAAGTGGCAACACAAGTGGATAAGGTGGTAAAGGTAGCATACGTATGTTTTCCTTTAATACTCAGTGCCTCAACTGATAAAGTTGGCAAGTCATGTTGTAGCTGTATAAAACTTCAGTTTGACCACATTTGGAGTATTATGCAAAATTCTGGTCACCACACTGTAGGAAAGATGTAGAGGGTTTGGAAAGGATGGATCAGATTTATCAGGATGTTGCTTTGATTGGAGCATATTAGGTATAAGGAGAGTTTGGACAAACTTGGATTGTTTTTGCTCGATCATTGGAGGCTGAAGGGCGACTTGTCAGAAGTATATAAAATTGAGAGGCACAGATAGGTGGAGTCGTGTCCCCAGGGGGGAAATGTCAAATACTAGAGGGCATAGATTTAAAGTGAGATTGAGGAGAAATATAAAACAGATGTACAAGGCCAGAGTTTTACCCTGAGGGTGGAAGGAGCCTGGAACATTTTAGCAGGGACAAGTAGAGATCGATACCATAGCACATAGAACAGGGATTTAGACAGACGTAAGAAGGCAGGGAATAGAGGGGATACGGCATGAACAGGTAGAGAGAATTAGTTTTAAATTACATAATGGTTGGCACAGAAATGGTGGGCCAAAGAACCCGTTCCCATGGTGTTCTGTATTGTGTGTTGGTTTTATGTATGTGTCTATAGCATTTTTCAAGAAGGGTAGTTGTACACATTTGCACAGTTCAAATGTTTTCTGAATTATCTTTACCTAAGTTTTGTTTGTAATAAACTAATTATTTATTATGAAATAAATGTGACTCATTTCTGACATCTCATGGGCCATGTCACTTTCCTTTTTAAATTCAAACCTTGTGACGAGTAAAGGAGTGAGACAAAGAAGGAAATCATTTTTATCCTGCTTAAATTGGTTGCAACATAGTCCTAAATAATCGGTAAACAAACTAGAAAGGAAATGGGCAATTTCTTTTCAAATTTATCCCATTGCTTTGCTTTCTTCCATAAACTGCTCTCAATCCCACTGTTCTGTGCTCTCCCCATAGCCCTGTATCAGTATCAAAATTAAACTCTCTGACCCTGTCACAATCCGCATTCCTCTGTCCACCTTCCTCCCTGTGGCCCTGTATCAATTCCTCAAATAGGTTTTTAACATCTGAAAAGTTGGCAGTATCAGATTTCATAGGAACTTTCAGAAGGCAATGTATTATGTCGAAAATCTTGGTGTTAGATGGGCTGAATAACGTGTTAATGCACTGCCAGTATTTACAATTTGATGAAAATACTCACCATCATGAGCTTTACTACTATGTTTCTTTAAATTCTTCACATCAGAGTATGAATTTCCACATAATTCACAGACAAAAGGTTTTTCACCTGAAAGGAATATTTTAAAATAAATATTTATGTAAATAGTTCAAATTATCATGCAGAAAATTCTTCTGATTCTTAATGGAAATTTCAGTTAGGATCAGCATTAGGCCACACTTCCAAAAATCAATCCTGCTGCTCTGCTCTGTATCCATAGCCCTGTATCAAACCCAAACTAATGCCAATGCCCCGCTCTCTCCCATTGCCTTATATCAATCCCTAAACTAATCTCACTCACCACATACTCACTGTAAGCCCTTTTTCAAAGCTAAACGTGAAGCCATGGCCTCTACTGTGTCCACACAGCCCTGCACGAATCCTAGTCCAACTGCCCAGCTTGCTCCCCATAACCCATCAGTGCAAAAGACAAAGCTAAATATCTGCACCCATCTTTGGGCAGAAATGGCAAGTGAATGATCTATCTCACCCCTTCCTCAGTTCATAACATCACAGACATAGTCTTCTGCCAATTCTATTCACTCAATGTAAAATTAGTAAGTGGCTGAAGGCAGTGGATAATGTAATGGCTATGGATTCCGACAACATTTTGCCAATAGGACTGAAGATTTGTACTCTAGAACTTGCTGAGACACTGGTCAAGCTGTTCCAGTGCAGTTACAACACTGGCATCTACCTAGCAATGTGGAAAATTTCCAGGTATTTTCAATTACAAAACAAAACAGATGCTGGAGATCAGAGTTGAGAGTGCAGTGCTGGAAAAGCACAGCAAGTCAGGCAGCATCTGAGGAGCAGGAGAATCGACGTTTTGGGCATAAGCCCTTCATCAGGAATGAGGCTTGTGGGCCAAGGGGACAGATATAAATGGGAGTAGGGTGGGGCTGGGGTGGGGGAGAAGGTAGCTAGGAATATAATAGTTAGATGAAGGTGGCGGAGGGGGTGGGGGGGGAGTGATAGGTCTGCGAGTAGGGTGGAGTGGATAAGTGGGAAGGAAGATGGACAGGGCAAGAGGGTAGTGTTGAACTGGAGGCTCCTCTCTGACCCATAACCTTCCCCTCCCCCATCTACCTATCACATTCCCAGCTGCCTTCCTCCCAGCCCCACCTCCTCCTATTATCTCTCAACCCCCGGGCCTACAAGCCTTATTCCTGAAATGTAAATTCTCCTGCTCCTCAGATGCTGCTGACATGGTGCACTTTTCCAGCACCACACACTCCACTCTTGATCATCAGCAAAATGATGGAAAGGGGTTTCGAGAGCATTATCAAGCAGCGCTAGCAAAGGTATAACTTGCTCAATGATGCTCAGTCTCAGTTACGCCAAGACCACTAAACTCCTGACCTCATTACAGCCTTGGTTTAAAAATGAACAAAAAAAAGCTGAACTCCAGAGATGAGGTAAGCGTGATTACCTCTACATCAGGAACCACCAACATAAGTAGAGTCAATGGAAATTATGGAGAAAATTCTCCACTGGCTGGAGTCATACCTAGCACAAAGAATGGAGGTTGTGGTTGGTGGAGTCAATCATCTCAGTCCCAGGACATTACTTCACTGCAAGACTTCTTTAGGATTGAGTTCTAGCATCTTCAGCTGCTTCACGATGACCTTCCGTCCATCATGAGGGCAGCAGGGGATAATAAATATAGGAATAGGCTGATTGAATGGATGTAATGCATCACTTGACATAGGAGGCTTTAGATTCCTGGATAACTGGATCTGTTTTTGAGGAAGGTTGAACTTGTACAAGTCTAGGTTGCACATTAGCTGGTGCAGGCAATGGTGATGGCATTAAGAATTTTCGGAGAAAGTTAGTAGTCACTTGGGCAAATGTGGATTAATTAAGGAAAACCAGAACCTGATTTGTTATGGGTACATCATGTTTAACTAAAGTTTTTGTTTGAGGGGATAATAGAAAGAGTTAATGAGCATGATGCTGTTAATGTGGTGTACACAGACTTCCAAATGGTGTTTGATAGGTTGACGCAGAACAGACGTGATAGTAAAGTTAAGGTCATGGTCTAAAAGGACCAATTGCAATGGCTATGATTTAGGGTGTAGGTTTGCTCACTGAGTTGTAGGTTTGATATCCAGATGTTTCATTACCTGGCTAGGTAACATCATCAGTGGCAACCTCCAAGTGAAGCGAAACTGTTGTCTCCTGCTTTCTATTTGTATCTTTCTCCTGGATGGGGTTCCTGGGGTTTGTGGTGATGTCATTTCCTGTTCATTTTCTGAGGGGTTGATAGATGGCATCTAGATCTATGTGTTTGTTTATGGCGTTGTTTTTGGAGTGCCAGGCCTCTAGGAATTCTCTGGCATGTCTTTGCTTAGCCTGTCCCAGAATAGATGTGTTGATCCAGTCGAAATGGTGTTTTTTTTCATCCATGTGTAGGGCTACAAGGGAGAGAGGGTTGTATCTTTTGTGGCTAACTGGTGTTCGTGTATCCTGGTGGCTAACTTTCTTCCTGTTTGTCCTACGTAGTGTTTATGGCAGTCCTTGCATAGAATTTTGTAGATGACGTTGGTTTTGTCCATGGGTTGTACTGGGTATTTTAAGGTTGTTAGTTTTTGTTTGAGAGTGTTGGTGGGTTTGTGTGCTACTAGGATTCAGAGGGGTCTATCAACCCCTCAGTAAACAAACAGGAAATGACATCACCACAAACCCCAGGAACCCCATCCAGGAGAAAGATATAAATAGAAAGCAGGAGACAACAGCTTCGCTTCACTTGGAGGTCGCCACTGATGATGTTACCTAGCCAGGTAATGAAACGTCTGGATATCAAACCTACAGCTCAGCAAGCAAACCTACACCCTAAACCTCAACCTGAGCTACAAACCTTCACAAACCTTGCAATGGCTATGATCCTGGCAGCATAATTAGAAACAGAACATTTTGAACTGGAGGAGTGTTATACAAGAATTTCCAGCCCTACTCTTGTTGGAATATATTAATGATCTAGACTTTGGTGTACAAGACACAATTTCAGAATTTTTAGATGACATAAAATTGAAAGTGCTGTGAATTACCAGGATGGTGTAGAAATCTAAAATGATAGAGTGGAATGGGTAGGCAGGAAATTGAACAGAAATGTCAAGTGATTCAGTTTGGTCAGAAAATTGCACAGAACAAAATATAGGGCACAATTTTAACACGGGTGCAGAAGCAGAGAGACCTGGGGACATGTGAGAAAATAATTAAGGTGGCAGTGCAGGCTATGTGAATGGTTAGTAAAGCATATAGTATCCTGTGATTTATAAATAGGGAATTGTGTACCAAGGCAAGGAAGTTATGACAAACCTGCATTAAAAATTGGTTTGGCCTCCACTGGTGTCCAGTTCTGGGCATCATATTTGAGGACAGATGTGAAAGCATTAGAAAAGGACAGAAAAGATTCACAAAAATGGTTCTGAAGATGAGGAACTTCAGTTATGTGGACTGATTGGACAGAAGGCTGAAAGAAGATTTTATTGAAGCATTCAAAGTCATTTAGGGTCTGGACAAGACGAGATAAGGAGAAACTGTTCCCACTGCTAGGAGTGTTCAGAAATAAAGAATACCAATTTAATGTAAATGGCAAAAGAAGCAGTAAGTGTTCAGGTCTGGAATGGCTGCCACTCCGACCTTAAATTCACCTGGACCATCTCTGAAACCTCCCTTCCCTTCCTGGACCTCTCCATCTCCATTAATGACGATCGACTTGACACTGACATTTTTTACAAACCCACCGACTCCCACAGCAACCTGGATTATACCTCTTCCCACCCTACCTCCTGCAAAAATGCCATCCGGTATTCCCAATTCCTCCGCCTTCACCGCATCTGCTCCCAGGAAGACCAGTTCCACCACAGAAGACACGAGATGGCCTCCTTTAGAGACCTCCCATGTGGTTAAAGATGCCCTCCAATGCATCTCATCCACATCCCGCGCCTCCGCCCTCAAACCACCCCTCCAATCGTAACAAGGACAGAACCTCCCTCGTGCTCATCTTCCACCCTACCAACCTTCGCATAAACCAAATCATCTGACGACATTTCTGCCACCTCCAAACGGACCCCAACACCAGGGATATATTTCCCTCCCCACCCATTTCCGCTTTCCGCAAAGACCGTTCCCTCCATGACTACCTGGTCAGGTCCACGCCCCCCAACAACCCACCCTCCCCTGCCACTGCAGAAATCGCAAAACCTGCGCTCACACCTCATCCCTCACCTCCATCCAAGGCCCCAAAGGAGCCTTCTACATCCATCAAAGTTTCACCTGCACATCCACCAAAGTCATTTATTGTATCCATTGCTCCCGCTGCGATCTCCTCTACATTGAGGAGACTGGACATCTCCTCGCAGAGCGCTTTAGGAATATCTCCAGGACACCTGCACCAATCAACCACACCGCCCCGTGGCTCAACATTTCAACTCCCCCTCCCACTCTGCCGAGGACATGCAGGTCCTGGGCCTCCTCCACCGCCGTTCCCTCACCACCCGACGCCTGGAGGAAGAACGCCTCATCTTCCGCCTCGGAACACTTCAACCCCATGGCATCAATGTGGATTTCACCAGTTTCCTCATTTCCCCTTCCCCCACTTCACCCCAGCTCCAGCCTTCCAGCTCAGCACAGCCCTCCTGACCTCTCCTACCTGCCTATCTTCCTTTCCACCTAACCACTCCACCCTCCTCTCTGACTTATCACCTTCATCCCCATCCCCCCATTGTACTCTTTGCTACCTTGTAGACAATTGTAGAATGATGGTCAGAGCCTCTGCTAGTGGGCGGCACGGTGGCACAGTGGTTAGCACTGCTGCCTCACAGCGCCAGAGACCCGGGTTCAATTCCCGCCTCAGGCGACTGACTGTGTGGAGTTTGCATGTTCTCCCCGTGTCTGTGTGGGTTTCCTCCGGGTGCTCCGGTTTCCTCCCACAGTCCAAAGATGTGCAGGCCAGGTGAATTGGCCAAGCTAAATTGCCCATAGTGTTAGGTAAGGGGTAAATGTAGGGGAATGGGTGGGTTGCGCTTCGGCGGGGCGGTGTGGAGTTGTTGGGCCGAAGGGCCTGTTTCCACACTGTAAGTAATCTAATCTAATCTAATCTATTTCTTCCTTACAACTTTAAGCAACCTGAGATACATTTTACTTGGGCCTGCCTGACAATATCTACTTTCAAAGATGTTATATTACTTGAAAATTCCTCAGTGCATTTATGACATCTAATATTTCACAAGTCTCCTCCATTACCACATAGGTACCTGCCCCAGTATTTCATTCATCTCTTTAATCTGATTTCCATTAAGCCAATTTGCATGTGGCTCAGGTAACACTACAGAGATTCCTCTCTATGTTTTTAAGTGGAACCCTCCCTCCCTGTTTCTCGAATGCCTCCATTGCTTTGACCTTGACTTACTTACAATTAGCTGTTTTCAATCCACTTTCATGAAATACCCGGCAGCTAAGTAAAAATTAGCCTTTCTCCAATTGAAAACTTTTGGTCTAGCTTTGTCCTTTTCCATGACTATTTAAACTTACTGACCTATTATCTCCACCATAGAAAACCTTGCCCATCATGTCATTTCCATTCCTGAACTTCCTCCACTTAGACTAAACTCTCTCATGTTGGACTTGCTATACTAGCTAATATGCATTTAGGAGAGCTGTTCAAGATTTCCAAAACTGCTATTATGTTTGACACTGTTTTCATTATAGCTCATAGTTGGTTAATCCATATTTTCTAATTTTAGTGCCCTTTCTTTATTTGTATAGCTGGGGAAGCACTTGTAGCTTGATGTCAAGGTTAACAATCTATTCAGGGCTTCAGTGGATGATATGAATGACAGTGATATAAACAGGACAGAATCTCTGAGGGCAGGAGTTTAACATGTGTGCAATGGTTATTGCATGGCCACAGTCACTCATTCAGCAGTTCCTCATGTTCTGCTTGTACAGCAAGTGGCAATACCTTCCCTGATCCATCGTCAAGCAGCTGAGTTGCTCAGAATTCCCATGAAGGCTGCAATCTTCCTTGTTCCCAGCACATTCATTTTCACTCATTCACTTACTCCATTGATTTCCCCATTGCCTCTTTCACTTACTTTACCCTCACATGCTTCCCCACCAAAACTATCCTCTGTACCAAACCAAACTGAGGGTAAGGGGGTTAAATTGCTAGTACTCTTTATTAATTGGTCCACTGGGAAAGCTATAAGTTAACAATCTGCACTAGAATTTTAAAGTTCTGCTGATTGAGGACCAACAGAGGTTCCTGACCACCTCAGAATGCCGCTACTTACCAGTGTGTGATCGGCTATGTTTATTCAGCTCTCCTGAAGAGATGAAACTTTTATTACATGTCCGGCAGCTATATGGCTTCTCACCTACAACAGACAGAGTGGAACATGGTTGTGTAACATACTTTCAACAACCTGAAACAGTTTAAAATTATCATTGTCAGTGACTAATTATGGGTGATAAGAGGGGCCTTGGTCCTTGTTCTCCCTCACAATAAATCACCTGCCATGACATACGCTCTCCAGCTGCACCAGCCACATACCATTTTATATTGTGCTAGCATGGTTCAGTTGGTAATACTCTTAGTGCCAAGGCAGAAGGTCAGTGCTGGAGTACACAAGCAGCAAAACATGCTTGGCTTTGACAGCTGATCAGACCCAGTTTGGACCAAGGAAGCTCAGAACATACTCATTGAAACACACCTTACTCTAGATGCAATCAGGTCATAAAATCACTGTGACTAAAAAACAGTCAGAGGCTGGGAATAATGCAACAGGTAATCCCCCGTGTTTTCAACTATCTTTACGGTATGAATTATGAATGTGACAGCACACTCCCCTCTTGGTTGGATGAGTGCAGCTTCAATAGCTTCTTGAAATCATACAATGTTTTGGCCTTGAAGGTCAAAGGTCATTTGGGTGCTAATGTAGTACCAATCAACCTAGCTGTTGCTTAATGATGTCAAGCTTCTGGAGTGCCGTTGAAACTGCGCTCAAGGTTTGATATCATTATGGATCTCAAGAAACATTTTGACTTATCTTTGTTTTAAATCAATAACCCCTGATTTTTAATCAATGATCCCCAATTCTCCCATAAAAAGAAATACCCTGTTGACATCCTCCCAGTCAAGTCTCTTCATGGTTTTATGTTTCAATCAAGTCATCTCTTCCTCTTCTAAACCATGAAGTTACATATTAATATAGAGCCCTGCACTGAGCAGATCATACCAGTATGTTTCCGTGCATGTGTGATGAGTGAACTCGAAACAGCAAATGCCTTTCCACACGTATCGCAGATGTAAGGTTTCTCTCCTGTGTGACGTCGCACATGGTACGTAAGAGTGCTGGCCTGAGCAAAGCGCTGGCCACACCGGTCACACACATATGGTTTCTCCCCACTGTGCTTCCTGTAGAAACAAGGCCAGAGAAACACTTTGAAAATGGCACACTGGAATCTGGTAATGAGAGGATGCAGACTGAAGATAAATAGTAATTCATCCAATTAAGAGATTAGAAGAATTTTCTTTTAATGCAAGAAATGATAATGGTCCAGAAGGTACTGCTATAAACATTGGTGGAAGCAGATTCAATCACAATTTCCAGGAGATATTCAACTTCGAACATGAAAAAGGTCATTTAAAACAAATGGCCCATTGCAGTTCTTATGACCAGCACAAATCTCTTTAAAACTCTATTTAACCCTAACAACATATCCCTTCACATGCATCAACACTAATTGCCTCAATCATTTCTTATGTGCATTGGTTCTGCATTTTCACTATTCTCTGGGTAAACGTTTCTCAATTCAATTCCCAATTGGATCTATTAGTGGCTGGAGAGAGACAGAGAGAAAGCACTACCATCTAGTCTGGAGGTCCAAAGGCTTCTAACAATATCATTCACACCCAAACACTGATTAGGTACCTGGAAGCTGATCACATAGTTGGTATAAGGCAGACAGCCTTATCCACTGAAACTGATCACCACACCACAGACCAATTACTTGTTGCCAGCTGAATCTCACTTTATATAATCCTCCTGGCTCTGCATTAAACACCTCCCCCACCACTTGAACAAGCAGCAGTGTAAACAGTATCTATAATCAATGTTGGGAGCCTGCTTTTTAAAAAAATGCAGCAATCCTTCCCACAATCATTGGTTTTTAAAAACAACCCTTTTCACAGTGCAAACATCACTGATTGGATTGCCATTATGAAGGTGGTGAGGAACTGCCTTTTAGACTGCAGCCATTCAATGTTCTACAGGTGAACTCACAATGCCATTAGGAAGGAAATTCTAAGATTCTGACCCAAAGATACTAAAGGAATGGCCATACTATTTTAGAAATGTGTTTCATCACAAGCTACATGATACGCAAAAAGTGAATTAAGGTCTACATTCAATCATCCTTCTTTTCCCCTTACACTATATCTTAGCGTTTATTAAACCTTTAACTCACATCTGAAACAATGGGACTGCAATTAAAATAACTCTTCCAGTACAGAAATGTAAAGAATCTTTATATTAAATGGTTTAAATGAACAATTCCATCTGAAGAGTCTCTCATTCCAAAGGCCCTTGTCCTTTCAGATGGAAGTGGTCTTGGTTTTGAAAGATATTGATTTTGCTGCCCTAGATTGCCCTACAAGACCTGTGCCTTGTAAACAGTAGATAGGCTTTGGGGAGACAGGTGAGTCACTTGCTGTAATATTGCTAGCCTCTGACCTGTCCCCTGTAGCCACTGTGTTTATGTGGCAATTCCAGTTGAGTTTCTGATCAACGGTAATACCCAGGATGTTGATAGGAGGTGATTCAGTGATGGTAACACCATTGAATGTCAAAGGGGCAATGGAGATGGTCTTATTGGTGATGGTCATAGCCTGGCATTTGTGTGGCGTGAATGTTACTTGTCGCTTGTTAGCTCAAGCCTGGACATTGTCCAGAATTTGTTATGGTTCACCATGGACTGTTTCAGTGTTTGAGGAGTTATGAATGATGCTGAACATTGCACAATCATTGGCAAACATGCCCAGTTCTGACCTTATGTTACAGGGAAGGTAATTGATGAAGCAGGTGAAGATGGATAGCCCTAGGACACTACCCTGAAGAGGTCCTGCAGAGATGTCCTGAAGCTGAGCTGTCTGACCTCCAACAATCACAACTATATTCCTATGTGGCACATATGATTCCAACTGATTGCAGAGCTTAGATCTGATCTATTGGTTATGGGATCACTTAGCTCTGTCTATCATTTGCTGCTTATGATGTTTAGCATCTAAGTAGTCTTGTTTGGTAGCTTCTCTAGGTTGACAGCTCATTTTTAGTTATGCCTGGAACTGCTCCAATAATGCCTTTCTGCTTTTGCCATTGAACCAGTACTGATCCCTTGGGTTGAGTGGGGATAAGCCAGGGCATGAGGTTGCATATTGTGCTGGAGTACAACTTTTGCTGCTGATGATGGCCCACAGTACGAATGCCTTGTCTTGAGTTGCTAGATCTATTTGAAGTCTATGCATTTAGTACAGTGATAGTGCCACACATCACAAACAGTGGGTACTCTAAATGTAAAGGTGGGAATTCATCTCCACAAGAACTGTGCAGTTGTCACTCTTACCAATACTGTCATGGTCAGATGCATTTGCAGCCAGCAGATTGGTAAGGAATGAGATAAGTCTAGTTTTCCCTCTTGTTGGTTCCCTCACCATTTGCCACAAACCAGTTTAGCAGCTCTGTCCTTTTAAGACCCAACCAGATCAATCAGTGCTGCTGAGCCACTCCTAACAGTAGAATTTTGAAATACTGAATAGAGTACATTTTGCAGCCTTGCCACCCTCATTATTTCCTCCAAGTGTTGTTCAACATAGAGTATTGATTCATCAGCAAGGGAGGATGGTATGTGGAATTTCCTTGCCCATGTTTAACCGGAAACCACGAGACTTCATGAAATCAAATGTTGAGGGCAACTCCCTCCCGACTATACACCACTGTGCCACCACCTCTGGTGGGTCTGTCCTGCTGGTGGGACATTTCCAGACATGGTGATGGTGGTGTCTGGGATGTTGTCTGTCAGGTGTGATTCCATAAAGATGACTATGTCAGACTGTTGCTTGACTAGTTTCAGAGACAGCTTTCACAGTTTTGATATTTGCCCCCAGATGTTTCTATGGAGGATTCTGCGGAGTCAACTTGATTTGGTCAATTTAATCCATCTGGTTTCATGTCTTTGTTGAGATTTTGTAGCATTTGACACAATTGAGTAGCTTACTAGACCATTTCAGAGGGTAGTTGAGAGTCAACATATTGCTGTGGGTCTGGAGTCACATGCAGGCCATAGCCAGTGAGGATTTCCTTCCCTGTGAGCCTGATGTATTTTTTCCAACAAAGGTTTCATGGTCACCAGTGGATTCTTAATTCCAGGTTTTACTTTTATTGAATTCAAATTCCACCATCTGTCGTGGCATGATTTGAACTTGGGTACCCAGAACATTAGCACAGTTTCTGGATTAATAGTCTATCGAATTCCACTAGGCCATTACCTCCCCTATATACTATGACATAATCTAAATCAACTACATTGTTAGTGAAATAAACTATAAATTTATTCATAGCCTCTGGAATGAAGCTGTGGCATTCAAATGGCATCACTAAACATTGATATAACCCATCTGTTGCAATTAAAGCAGAAATTTCATTTGTCCTGAGTGTTACTGGCATGTGCTAGTATCCCTTCAATATCTGCATATGTATGCTATTATCTTGACCACTGGTGACTGATTTTGCTCAGTCAATGCTTTGATCATTATACCTGATGGAAAAATATTCAAACCTCTTCTTGTAACTATTCCATCTCTTTAGCCTCAATTGGACTTGCTGTGAACATAGTTGAATCTATAACATTTAGTCCTGCTAAATCACTCCCCAGGGGTAAATCAACTCTGTCACTGGAAATACTCTCCATCTATCCCATTTACCAACACCATGCCTTTCAATGAACGCTCTGGAGGAAAAACTAAATTATTTTCCAACATGAAGAGTTTGAGCAGCCCTTGTGTTCCTTAGTATAGTTATGAACTTCAACGATTCCTTTGAAGAAATCTTCCCTTTAGATAGTTATCTTCCCTTTAGATAGAAAATTCCATATGTCTCGTTTAGTCTATGTACTTCTTCTGTACTCTGGTCTCTTAGTTGTAGTTAAAGCTACAATGTCATCTTTGGCTTTTTGTTTTTGGACACGTCCTCACAAACCCTGATTCATCCCATGGATTTCCCTTGCAATGTGGTCTAATTCATTCGTTTAGTCATTTTCACACATGACATAAACAACATCTCCACAACCTTTACCTCAAATTTTGGTAGGGCCTATGCAAACATTTCCTTACTGGACCTCAAAATTATGACTTAGAAATGATACCAACATTGATAAAACTAGAAAGGTTGTTCTGCAGAAAGGTTTTGAATAATTAGGAGCGAAATTACACATCAGAACTTCAATGGTAATAACCTCACAAATACCACCAGATATGGGCAAACTGGCATACGGTAAACAAAGTCAAAACATTATATGGCTCAAAGATTGGAGTGTGCAGAACGGATTTCAGTTTGTGGGTTATTTGTACTAGTAGGGTAGAAGCACTGGCTCAGTGGTTAGTACTGCTGTCTCATAGTACCAGAGACCTGGGTTTGATTCTAGCCTCAGGTGGCTGTCTGTGTTGAACTTATACATTCTCCCCATGTCTGATTGGGTTTCTGCTACATGTGTCCATAGTCCAAAGATGGGCAGGTTAGATGAATTGGCTGTACTAAATTGTTCATAGTGTCCAAGATGCACAGGCTAGATGGATTAGCCATGGTAAATGCAGGGGTTTGGGGATAGGATAGGGGTTAGGGTGGGATATTCTTCAGAAGATCAATACAGATGCGATGGACCAAATGGCCTCTTTTCACACTGTGAAGGGAGCTGTTCTAGTGGGATGGGCTTAACTTGAACAATACTGGGACCAGTGTCCCGTTGAATTGAATAACTAGGGCTGTAGAGAGCGCTTTGAACTAACTGGGGATGATAATGTAGACTTGCAAAGCAAGAGGATATGGCAGCTTTCTAGGACAGCCAGAATGCAACAGGAAGAGACAGTGTACAAACATGGATTGACAGCATTAAATAGTGTCAAAGAGGGAAAAGTGGTGAAGAGGCAAAATTAACAGCTCTTTACTTGGATAAACACAGTATTGAGAACAAAATGAATGAATTTATTGCAATTACTGGTTACTGAATATGATTTTATACTCAATATAGAGATATGGTCACAAAGCTATCAAAGCTGGGAATCCAATATTGAGGTATTTACCTTCTGGAAAAGACAGGCAGGAAGGAAAATGTGGTGGGTACCATTGCTAATATAGGATGAAATAAGTATGGTAGTAAGAAATGATTTTGGATTGTAAATTATAGAATCTATATGGCTGGAGACAAGAAATAAAAACTGGAAGATGCCACTGGTAGGAATTATCTATTAGGTACTCCTGTAAGTAGATATATGGTGAGACAGAGAATATATCTGGAGATAATCATGGCATTTAAAAAGATGACAGTATATTGTTGATCATGGATGACCTTAATCATCCTGCAGATTTAAATAATCAGGTTGGCAGAGTTAGCCACGAGAAAGAAAACTGAGTGTGTTTGGGTCAGTTTCCTGGAATAATGTGTTATGGATCCAATCACAAATTAGGCTATTTTGGATCTTATAATATGTAATGAGGCAGTTTTAATAAATGATGTCAGAAAAAGATCCCCTCAGGAACAGTGACCATAATTTGGCAGAATTTAGCATTTAGCTTGAAAGGGAGGAACTTGGGTTGCTAGGAACAAGGGAAGAGCTAGCTGGAGTGGACAGGAAAAGGAGTTAAGCAGCAAAGACACCTGAGGAACAATGCAGATGTTTATGAAAATGGTTCATGACTCACAAGAAAGATGTATTGCAGTGATAAAGAGAGATTTGAGGACTGGGTAAGTCAACCATGGTTAACCAGGGAAGTTTAGATTAGCATCAAATTGAAGGAAAAAAACATACACTGTGGCAAAGATTAGTGATAAGCCAGAGAATTGGGACAGTTTTAGAAACCAACAGAAGCTGATCAAAAAAAAGGATAAACTTTGAGGTAAAGATAAACTTGCAAGTAATATCAAGACAGACAGCAAGAGCTTATTTTAAATATAAAGAGAAAGACATCAAAGTTAACACAGACCCCATAGAGAATGAAAATGGGGAACCAAAGAAGTAGCTAGAAGACAGTGATAGTGGATCCACTGATAGCAATCTTTTAAGAATCATTAGATTCTCAGAGAATTGGAAAACTGCCAATGTGACACCATTATTTAAAATAGAAGTAGACAAAAAATGTAGGCTAATTGAGCTATAGGGAGAGGCTGAACAGGCTGGGACTGTTTTCCCTGGAGCGTCGGAGGCTGAGGAGTGACCTTATAGAGGTTTACAGAATTATGAGGGGCATGGATTGGATAAATAGACAAAGTCTTTTCCCTGGGGTGGGGGAGTCCAGAACTAGAGGGTATAGGTTTAGGGTGAGAGGGGAAAAGATATAAAAAAGACCTAAAGGGCAACTTTTTCACGCAGAGGGTGGTATGTGTATGGAATGAGCTACCAGAGGATGTGGTGGAGGCTGGTACAATTGCAACATTTAAGAGGCATTTGGATGGGTATATGAATAGGAAGGGTTTGGAGGGATATGGGCCGGGTGCTGGCAGGTGGGACTAGATTGGGTTGGGATATCTGGTTGGCGTGGACAGGTTGGACCGAAGGGTCTGTTTCCGTGCTGTACATCTCTATGACTCTATCTTAGATTAGGAAAATGCTAGAGTCTATTATAAAGGATGTAAAAGTAGAGCATTAAAAATACAAAATAGGATTAAGCAGTATCAGTCTAGCTTCATGTAATAAATTTGTTAAGCATGACTTTTCCTACAAGTCTTTAAGGTATCAAACTGGATAGATAAAAGGGAAGCAGTGGATGTAATATATTTGGAATTTCTAAAGCATTTGTTAAAAGTACATGTTAGGCTGCTAAATAAGTGCCCTAGGTGTTGAAGGTAGCATATTTGCATGGATAGAGGATTGACAAACTAATAGGAGACAGAGTTGGAATAAGGAGGGCTTTTTCATGATAGCAACAAGTAGTGGAGTGTGACATGGATCATTGCTAGGGCCACAACCATTTACAATGTACATTAATGACTTGGATGAAGAAAGATTAACGTTCTATATCCAAGTTTGCAGATGACACAAATGTACATGGGAAGGCAAATGGTGAAGATGACAAGTAATTTCTTCTCTGAGAGGGCTGTGAATCTGTAGAATTCTTTAATGCAGATGGATGTAGAGTCTGCATGATTTCTAATTATATTTTAAAATATTGAAGACTGAAATAGATTTTTAATCAGTAAGGGAATAAAGGTTTATGGGGAAAGAGCAGGAAAGTAGAGGTGAGGATTATCAGATGAGTTATAACATCATTTAATGGCAAAGCAGATTCTACTACAGTGTCTTACGGGGACTGTCAGACTTTGGCAGAAAGACAACCAAAACAAAAATAAAGAACTGTTTAATGACTTTAGTTCCTTGACAAACAAACTGAGATTTAGAAAGGGTCTCGTGCTGAAAGTTGCAGAGTTACAGTCTGCAGATTGGTTCCTGTTTTGCTATTGACTTGAGAGTTGTTCACTTGTGGTTAGGCTTGCAAGGAAATAATGCTATCTCTTCATCGCTAAGTAACAACATAACCCTTGAGGAAAACCAAACCACTTGCAGAAAATATTTCTTGAGAATCACAGAAATCTCCAGGAATCAATATTCAACCTCTGAAAGCTAAATTGTTAACTCAATAGTAAATCAATGTTTAACTGACCTGCTACCCAAACCTTCTATTGTTTTGTAGCTGTCAGCAATGTGATTGTGTCAACAAATGGGTAGGAAGGCAAGTGGTGAGGATGACAAGTAATTACTTCTCTCTCTCTCTCTCTCTCTCCCCCTCCCCACCCCTCGAGTGAATCTGTGGAATTCTTTAACTGGAAGAACCGAGAGAGAGTCACCCCATTATACCTTGGGCTCTTGATAAACAGGGTCAAATGATATTGCAGAGCTGTGCACCTCATCCTAATTCTGCACCACAGCTTAGTAGATAACCTGTTTGGAGTATATTTGGGAAAACGTGAAGTTGCTCTTTGGCAGAAAGAACAAATTGCAGTTTTACTTAAACAAAAATGACTGCAGAATTCTGGGGTAGTAAGAGTTATAGGTGTTATGGTGCTTGGAAAGTTAGTATGTAGAAACAGCAGACAACCAAAGAGGAGTAATGGGTGCAACCCTTTGTTACAAGAAGAGTTTAACATATTATGCTTCAGTTATAGAGGGTATTGGTGAGACTACATCTCTCTCACAGGAACTTGAATAGACCATCATAGAAATTAAACACTGAAGGCCATTCAGTTCTTTAGCCCTGTTCTGTTATTGAACATAATCATGATTGATCTTCCATCTCAAAGCCATATTCCCACTTTCTCCCCATTCCCTTGACACCTTTAAAACCTAAACATTTGATCACCACAGCCTTCTGTTATAGAGGCTTCTATGGGTTCACTACCCTTTGAAATTGCTCCTCACCTCAGTACTAAATGGTCTAATCTGTATCCTGATCCGGTCTCCCCTGGTGCTAGACTCCCCTAGATCCAGGAGAAGACTAATGCTCTTGTACAGAGGATGCACGGCAGTACACTGCAGTGCACAGGAGGTGGTATCTCAGGTGAGACATTAAACTGAGGCTCCAGGAGCCTGTTAAAGTGGATGTAAAAGATGCCATGGCATTATAGAAATTAAACAATTCAAACACTGAACTGTACCAACAATACAAATACTGGAGCTACAAGAGATCAGAGGCGAGGAATCCGATGAGTAACTCACCTCCTGACTCCCCAAAGCCTGTCCATCATTTACAAGGCACAGTCAGAAGTGTGTTGGAAGATTGCATGCTTGATTTGATGGGGACTGTTAGACTTTGGCAGAAAGACAACCAAAACAAAAATAAAGAACTGTTTAATGACTTTAGTTCCTTGACAAACAAACTGAGATTTAGAAAGGGTCTAGTGCTGAAAGTTGCAGAGTTACAGTCTGCAGATTGGTTCCTGTTTTGCTATTGATTTGAGAGTTGTTCACTTGTGGTTAGGCTTGCAAGGAAGTAATGCTATATCTTCGTCGCTAAGTACATAAAATGCTGCTTAAGGCAAAGTGACTTGTTTGATTGGCACCACATCCACAAATATTCACTCACTCCATCACCAATACTCAATTGCAGCAGTGTGCACCACTACAAAACACTCTAGTTACTCATCAACACCCAAAAATCTTCAGCTGCTTCATCGACCTTCCCTCTGTCATCAGGTCAGAAGTGGGGATGTCCACCAATGATTACACAGTGTTCAACACCATTTGCAACTCCTCAGAAACTGAAGCATTCCGTGCTCAAATGCAACAAGATCTGGAAAATATCCAGATTTGGGCCGACAAGTGGCAAGCAACATTCACGCCACATAAACGCCAGACAATGACCATCACTAATAAGGGACACTCTAACCACCATCTCTTGACATTCAACGATATTACCATCACTGAATCCCCCACTGTCAACATCCTTGGGGTTACCATTGACCAAAAACTCAACTGGACTCACCAAATAAACACTGTGGCTACAAGAGCAGGTCAGAGACTAGGGATTCTGCGGTGAGTAACTCACCTCCTGACACCCCAGTCTATCCACCTTTTAAAAGGCACAAGTCTGAGTGTGATGGAATACTCCCCACTTGCCTGGATGGGTGCAGCTCCAACAACACTCAAGAAGCTTGACACAATTCAGGACAAAGCAACCCCACTTGATTGGTACCACAACTACAAACATTCATTCCCTCCATCATCGGGGCTCAGTAGCAGTAGTATGTACAATCTACAAGATGCACTGCAGAAATTTACCAAAGATCCTTAGACAGCCCCTTCCAAACCCACAACCACTTCCATCTAGAAGGACAAGGGCAGCAGATACTTGGGAACACCATCACCTGCAAGTTCCCCTCCAAGCCACTCACCACCCTGACTTGGAAATATACCACCGTTCCTTCACAGTTGTTGGGTCAAATCCTGGAATTGCCTCCTTACCGGCATTGTGGGTCAACCACAACAACTAGACTCCAGCAATTCAAGAAGGCAGCTCACCACCACATTCTCAAGGGGAAATAGGGATGGCCTATCAATGCTGGCCAGCCAGTGACACCCAAAGCCCACAATTTAAAAAAAGGCTCCTCCAACCATACGTTTCAAACCAACAAACACTTCCATCTAGAAGGAAAAGGGTAGCAGATTGCCATTCTTGCAATGTCGTTGGGTCAAAACCCTAGAACTCTCTTGCCAAAAGTGTGGGCACACAGTGGTTCAAGAAGACAGCTCACCATCACCATCTTCTCCAGAGCAACTAGAGATACACAATAAATGGTAGATTGTCCAATGACACCCACACCCAAGAATTAATTTAAAAATCATTCTGAAAAGGATCAGAGAAGATCCTTCCAGTGCCCTGGTCAACCTTTATTCCTCAAACAACATCACAAAAACAAACTGTGGTCATTTCTCTATCACTGTGTTAATATTCTGGAATTTCTTCTCAAACAGCGCTGTGGGTGTACTACACAAAAAGAATTCTAATAAATTGGCTCAAGGCAGTTCAGCACAACCTTCTCAAAGCTTCTTTGGAAGGAGCAAAAATGGATTTGAGCAACTCTCATGTAAAAGTAATTTTATAAGGGCAGATTTTAGGACTAAAGTACTGACACATACATATATTTATTATTCATTCATGGGACGAAGGCGCCACTGGCCAAGCAAGCATTTATTGCCCATTCCGAATTGCCCAGAGGGCAGTTGAGAGTCAACCACATTGCTGTGGGTCTGCAGTCACATTTAGGCCAGACCAGGAAAGGATGGCAGTTTCCTTCCCTGAAGAACATTAGGAGGATAAAGCAAATGAATGGGATTAGGGTGTAGGTTTGCTCGCTGAGCTGTAGGTTTGATATCCAGACGTTCTTTACCTGGCTAGGTAATATCATCAGTGGCGACCTCCAAGTGAAGCGAAGCTGTTGTCTCCTGCTTTCTATTTATATGTTTGTCCTGGATGGGGTTCTTGGGTTTGTGGTGATGGCATTTCCTATTCGTTTTCTGAGGGGTTGATAGATGGTATCTAGATCTATGTGTTTGTTTATGGCATTGTGGTTGGAGTGCCAGGCCTCTAGGAATTCTCTGGCATGTCTTTGCTTAGCCTGTCCCAGGATAGATGTGTTGTTCCAGTCGAAATGGTGTTTTTTTTTCCCCTCTGTGTGTAGGGCTACGAGGGACAGACAGTCGTGTCTTTTTGTGGCTAGCTGGTGTTCTTGTATCCTGGTGGCTAACGTTCTCCCTGTTTGTCCTATGTAGTGTTTGTAGCAGTCCTTGCATGGAATTTTGTAGACGACGTTGGTTTTGTCCATGGGTTGTACTGGGTCTTTTAAGTTTGTTAGGTTTTGTTTGAGTGTGTTGGTGGGTTTGTGTGCTACTAGGATTCCAAGGGGTCTTAGTAGTCTGGCTGTCATTTTTGAAATTCTTTGATGTATGGTAAGTTGGTTAGGGTTTCTGGCTGTCTTGTCGTGGTTTGTTCTTGAGAAATCTGCTGACTGTATTTTTTGAGTATCTATTCTTCTTGGATACGTTGTATAGGTGGTTCTTCTCTGTTTTCCGAAGTTCGTCTCTGCTGTAGTGTGAGGTGGCTCGTTGGAATAGTGTTCTGGTACAGCTTCGTTTGTGTGTGTTGGGATGGTTGCTGGTGTAGTTAAGTATTTGGTCAGTTTTCTGTATACGCAGGTTTGTAGTTTGTAGATGATGTTACCTAGCCAGGTAATGAAACGTCTGGATATCAAACCTACAGCTCAGCGAGCAAACCTACACTCTAAACCTCAACCTGAGCTACAAACCTTGCAAAATTGAATGGGTGGCTGGAGAAATGATGCAAAGTAGAATTCTTTAGGACTTGGGACTAGCTTATACACGTGAACAGGCTACATTTAAACAGAAGTATAACTTCTGTCCTCATGGGGATGTTTCCTCTTACTTTTGGAAGGATTTAAACTAACTCGGCAGGGGTTGGGAACCGATATGCACAAGAGATTATGGGAGACAAAGAGAATTAGAGTAAGAAATAATGACTGTTAGGTGGTGTCAGAGGAAGGTGAAATATATTAGGGTCTAAATTAGGTTTACAGCATACCTATGTGAATCCACAAAATGAGATAAATAAGGTTGGTGAGCTGCAGGTGTCAACAACCACATGGGAATATCATGGTGTGGGAATAAGAGACCTATTTCAAAGAGGACAGATCTTCTTTTCTCAATTCACTGTTGCTTTTGTGGATTCAAAGTTTAATAATCAAAAATACCCAACACCACTTTAAGAAGATGAACGTTTGGAAATTTCTCTCTCGGTCCTTAACATGATCTAAGTATGGGAAATAGCTTGTATATAAAAGGTTGGTAAGAGATCATTGCCAGTCAGCTACAAATTGCAATTGAATAAGTGGATTTGTTTTGCACTGAGAGAGAAGATGCAAGTCTAGATGATATAGTCCGAATCAGTAACAATACTAAGTAGAAACAGGGTTGATATCTGCAGCAATCCACCAAGTCTTGAATGGCACCCGACCAATCACCTACAACATTCAGTCTCTTCAGCACTGATGCAAAGTGGTGAACGCCAGCTGTATGATACATTACAGTATCTCACTAAAACTCCTTCAACAATACCTTCCAAGAAAGACAAGGACAGCAGATGCATGCGAACACCAGCACCTCCAAATATCCTTCAAACCACACACCACCCTTATATGAAATTATATTTGATGTTCTTTTGTTGCTAGATCTACACAACATGGACTGCAGTGATTCATGAAGGAAACTCACTATAAATCTCATCAGGGTATTTAGAACTGGGCAATAAATGCAGGCCTAACCAGTGTTACCCACATACTATGAATGATTTTTTTAAAATTAGTGATGGACAACAAATTCTGGTCTAGCCAGTGGTAACCACATCCCATTTTTAAATTAAAAAAAAGGGATGGACACAAAATTGTGGTCTAGCCAGTGATATCTACATACCATGAATCAATGAATGAAACAAATAAAAACCTCAGATATACTTTTAATAAAGGAAAGAAAGTTTTTCAGATGAACAGAAACAGCTTTCTGGTTGTAAAATAGCAAATCTGACTCCATGGATGACAGTGATGGAATATGCTCAAGAATGGACTTGACATAATGTGTGGTTTGTACGTTACCTGGCATGAATTTTCAGGTTACTGGAAGTAGCAAACTGAAGGCTGCAGACGTCACAAGCATATGGCTTCTCCTCACCATGGTGCATGCGATTGTGGAAGACTAGCTGGCATTTCTGGGCAAAGCTTTTATCGCACATGTCACACTGATAGGGCTTCTCACCTGCAACAGGTTACAGCAGTACATCAGCTTGCAGGAAAAGACTGGAAGTGCAACTGTAACTTAGAATGTCTAACTGAAATTAGAAAGTGAGGATTTTCCTTTGTCCAATAGATTTTGGTTGCATTTTAGTTGCAGGAAAATGCTGGAGCATTTTTGATGAAAGGATGCAGTGAACATACAGAGCATGGGAAAATACAGTGGCTAAACTTGGGGAAATGAAAGCAAAGTTTAAACTGAAGGTTTTGAAAACCAGGACGTAGGATGTACAGCTGAGGCAACTCAGTAGAGATTTCAGAGGGGAGGGCCATAAAATTTTAATGGGCAGGACTAGAGGATAAATGGTGAGGAACAGACCAGTATCAGATGGTGTTGGCTGATGTTTAATAGATTAAAGGAGATGGACTGATAGATAGTAGATACATTTGTGGCTATCTTTTAAAATTCTTTAAATTCTGGAAAGGCTCCTGCAGAGTGGAAAGCAGCAAATGTAACCCCTTTGTTTAAGAAGGGAGGAAGAAGAATGGAGAACTACAGATATGTGAGCATGACTCCAGTAGTAGGGAAAATGTTAAGAGTCTGTTATGAAGGATGTGGTAACTGGGCATTAAGGAACAAATACTAAAATTGAGAAGAGTCAACATGGATTTAAGTTGCCTCTTCTCAATTTAAGGGGAAAATATGCTTGATAAACTTAGGAGTGTTTTGAGAATACTTGTAACATTAGCAACTGAACAAATAGATGTGGTGCATTTGGATTTTCAGAAGGCTTCAGAAGTATATTTCCCACAACCCATGTGACCTAATTGTATTTGATAAGGTCCCACTCAATTAGATCACATGGATTGTGGCAAATATACTATGAATTGAGAATTGTTTAGTAGTCAGAAAAGAGAGGAGTAAATGGATCATTCTCAGGTTACTAGTGAGATACCACAAAGGTCAATGCTAGGGCACAGCTGTTCATGATCTATATAAATGAGAATGGCAGTGGTAGTGTTCCTACTTTCTGGACAAAAAGGTCTGGGTTCAAGTCCCATACGTTCTACCTGTGTCATAACATATCTGAACATGCTGATTAAAAATATCTACAAGGGGGTTTCAACAAATCCCACTGGTGTTGGAGATGTGCCATAACAATTAGGAAGGCAAATAGTACGTTGGTATCATCACAAGAGACTTTGAGTGCAGCAGTAAGAATGTCTTACTGCAGTTGTATAAAGCTTTGGTGGGAGTACTCTGTGTAGCTCCTGTCCTCTTATTGAAACAAGAACATGCTATAGAGGTGGTACACCAGATTGATCCCTAAGAATGGCAGGCATGTCTTCTGAGGAGAGAATGAGGAAATTGCACTTGCATTTCCTTGTGTTCTGAAGAATATGGGATGACCTCATGAAACTTACAACATTCTTTCAGGGTGGATACAGAGAAGACATTTCCCTAGTGGTAAATCAAAAGCTGGAAACATAACCTCAAGATGAAGGGTAAGCCATTTAAGTCAGAGGTAAGGAGGGATTCCTCCACTCAGACAGTTATGGATCACTGGAATTTTCTTCTGCTTCCAACAACAACCTTCAGATTTGCCTTTCAGCTTTATATATTTGATTTATGATCAAAAAATTATTTTTATGAAAATACTGTGCTCTTGATCCACGCCATTTCAATCTTATTGTAATTAATTTCTTCATGAGGATAACAATGGAATTCACTGAAAGACGGACAAACCAGAGACTGATAGGAAATAATATAGTTAACAATAAACGACATTTAAAGATGTTTCAGTTATAGGCAAAGTATAACTGACAAGAGTGAAAGGCAGGGAATCCAAAACTAGGACTGCTCATACGATGAGGGAGATAGAGAATATGAAGAAACAACAAATAAAAAATGCCTGATGCATGGTGCTGAATTTTCAAGCGAGGAGGAGGAGGCCAAATACTTTCCTTTTTATTGAAAGACTGGCAAAGAACAGAATATGAGAATGGAACAGTAGCCAATATAAAAGTGAATGCAGGAATAGCAAGTGGGTGGTAAGACATCGAGTGGATTATCTTTGGGACAAGGAGGATAACATATGCTTCAAGGTATATGGCAATGCTAGAATACTTAAATGAGTACTGCGTTTGCTTAAGAGTGCACTGAGAAAATAACATGATGAAATAACAATATGAACAGCAATGATACATGTAAGATAGGGTGCAAACTAACAGGCAAATAGGGACAACTTAGTGGTAAGATCAGTCATGCTTACAGCAGATAAGTACTTGGTCTAGATATCTTGTATCCCAAATTAAAGAAATTGGGGCTAGAGGTTGTAGAAAGGCTTAATTTCCTAAAAGGTTTTCTCCGAGAATTCAGTGAATCTATAAAGTTACGCTGAACCTTTATAAGGCTTTGTATAGGGTAAAACACTGGAAGTGGATCCAGTTCTTGTAATCACACTTAAGGAATTAAAGGTTTGCAAAGGAATCAGAGCTTCACAAAATGGTTACAGCTCAGCAGGAGGCCATTCAGCTTTGCTGTCTGCGGTGGCTCTCTGAAGTAGTGATTTATCAAGAAACATTCCTTGATTTCTTTTGCGCACTCTTCCTTTTCCAAACAGTAATTCAAATTCTGCTTAAGTGCCTCAAATGAACCTTTCTCCAACACACTCTTTGACAGTGCATTCCAGATTTGAAACTACATACTGTGTAAGAAGAATTTTCCCATGTTACCATTACCTCTTTAGCCAGTTGCCTTAAATCTGTATCTCCTCAATCTCCAGCATAGTACCAATGGGAACAGTTACTCCCTATCTACCTCATCCAGACATGCAGAACTTTGAATACGTTGATCAAATTTCCACTCAGCCTTCCCTTCTCAAAAGAGAACAGTTCCAATTTCTCAAATGTATCCTTGTAATTGAAGGTCTGTGTCCCAGAACTATTTTCAAATCTTTTCTGTAGCCTCTGTAATGTCTTCATACATTTCTCAGGACAGACACCTCAAGCTAATAAAAGTCATATTCATCATTTGTCAACACTACTAGATTGTAGAGATCATGATTTTTAAAAAGTGTTGTCAGAGGAATCTTGGTGACTTACCCTGAAAAATTCCTTTGTCCTTTTTTTAAAAAAGCAGTCATGGGATGTTGGCACTGCTGGCTGAACCCTGAAAAGGTGGTGGTGAGCTGCCCTTTTAAACTGCTGTAGTCCATTTGATGTAGGTACACCTACAATGCTGCTAGGGACGGAGTGCCACGACTTTGACCCGGTAATACAGAAGGAACAGCAATACGTTCCCAAGTCAGGATGGTTATTGGCTTGAAGGGGAATGGGTGGTGTTCCCATGTATCTGCTGCCCTTGACCTTCTACATAATAGTGGACATGGTTGTAGAAGCGGATATCTAAGGATCTTTGTTGAATTTCTGCAGTGCACCTGATAGATGGAGCATACTTCTGCTCCAGAGTGTCAACGATGGAACAAGTGAATGGTTGTAGATATGGTGCCAATCAAGTGGGCTGATTTGTAGTGGATGTTGTGAAGCTTCTAGAGTGTTTCTGGAACTCAGTGGGGAATATTCAATCACGCTCCTGACTTGTGCCTTATAGATGGTGGTCAGGCTTTGGGGAAGTCAGGAGGTGGGTTATTCACTGGAAGATTCCTACCTGTGACCCGCTTGTGTAGCCCTGCTTTTACATGATTGGTCTAGTTCAGTTTTTGGTCAGTGGCAACCACCCAAGGATGTTGATGTGGTAGATTCAGTTGTGGTAACACCACTGAATGTCAAAGGACAACGACGGTCAGATTTCTCTTTTTTTTTTTCTTTAAAGCCCCCACACTACCATCTAACTGCCGTAGTGCTTATTTTTCCCAGCACCCATGCAGGTTGGAGATTATCATTGTCTGGCATTGGTGTAGAATAAATGAATGTTAGTTGTCACTGTCAGTCCTGGCCTGTATATAATCTAGGTTTTACTGCAGTTGGAGATGGACTGCTTCAGTATCTGAGAAGTCACAAATGATGCTGAACATTTGTGCACTAATCAGCAAGCATTCCCAGTAGTGACCTTATGTTGGGGTGTGGGAGGAGGGAGAAGAGAGAGACACACAGACAGAGAGTCATACATGAAACAGTTGGACCTAGCACACTGCCCCGAGAACTCCTGTACAGATGTCCTGGAGCTGAGGTGATTATTTCAAACAGCCATGGACATGTTCTTTTGTGTCAGACATGACTCTAACCAACAGAGGTTGATTGAAGACTGGCACCTAATGCTGGGGACTCTGGAGAAGGTTGAGATGGTTCATTCACTTTGCTTTTCTGGCTGAAGATTCTTGTAAATGCTTCAGTTTATCTGTTGCATTGATGTATTGGGCTCCCCTAACATTGTGGATTTCCTCTTCAGTGAGTCAACTGCCCAGCACTATTCATGACTGGATGTGACAGGACCGCAGAGATTAGATTTGATCCACTGATTGTGGAATTCCCTAGCTCTATGTACCAATTGCAAATTATGCTGTTTGGCTTGCAGGTAGTCTTATTTTGTGCTTCACCAGGTAGACAGCTCATTTTTAAGTATGCCTGGTGCTGTTCCTGGCATACTCTCACTGAACCAGGGTGGATACCCTGGATTAAATGGTAATAGCAGAGCAGGGGATAGCTGCATCAGGAGGGTGCAGATTATATTAGAGTTCTGGAGCCGCTGTCGCTCACAGCACCTTCTGGGTGGTCAGTACTGGAGTTGCTAGATCAGTTCAAAATCTGTCCTACTTAATACAGTGATACTGCCACACAACACAATGCAAAATATTCTCAGTGTGAAGGAAGGACTTCAACTTCATAATGACCGTGCAGTGATTACTCTTACCAAAAGTGTCATGGACAAATGCATCTGCATCAGGCAGATCCATGAATAGGGGGTAGAGTATGTTTCTTCCTCTTTTCTTTCCTTCACTATCTGCTGCAGACCCAGTCTAGTAGCAATATCCATTAAGATCCAATCAGCTGGATCAGTAGGGCTGCTGCCCAAGTACTCTTGGTAGTGGGCACTGAAATTTCCCACCCAGAAAATCTTCCACACCTTCAGTGCTTCCTGCAAGTGACATTTGATATAGAGGAGTACTCGTTCATTAAGTTTTTTTTTGGCAGGCAGGGCATGTGGTACCCAGAAGCAGATTCCCTTGAACAGGTTTCACCTGATACCGTCACACTTCATGGTGTCCTGACTCCATGTTGAGGACTGCCAGGGCAAGTCCCTCACAAAGGCATACCACCACGCTGTCACATTTGCTGCGCCTGTCCTGCCACTGGAATTGTGATGTTCACGTCTGGGATACTGCAAGTCAATCAGATAATTGTTGCCCACGTCCACTTAGCACATCCTTTGTAAAAGATTGTAACATTTTTCCTGCTACTGGTGAATGGATAAGAGATCTGTAGTTCCACATTTTCTCTATCACTCCCTTCTCAAATAGTGTGCTGAAATTTGTTCACTTCCAATCAACAGCAATTATCTTGGTACCTACAGAATTTTGTAGGTAATTACCAATGTAACAACATTATCTATGGCCACCTCCTTCAACACTCTGGGATGTAGACCATCAGGTCCTGGAGATTTATCAACTTCCAGCTCCATTAATTTCTCCAGCACAGTAGTTGTTCCTCATTACACAATACTATATCTAAAATAGTGGGTTCTCCAGTTGGCTCAACATGCTGCTTTAGAAAACTATTCCTAAGTCAGTCCATAACCTCGTCCTTTACAGGTGTAGTGCTCAACTGATTCACCCAATCTATATGCAGATTGAAGTCACCCTTAACAACTGTGTTGGTCATGCTACAAGCTTCTCTCTCATTTCCTGGTTTATATCATACCCCAGATTAACATTATGTTTGGAAGCCAATAAATAACTCCAACCAATGTCTGCTGCCTGTTATTGTTTTTTAGCTTTACTGAAAAAATTGTATGCATTGTTCTTCTAAGTGGAGATCCTCTCTTACTAATGCACTGATCCCATCTTTTACCATCAGTGCAGCTCTACCTTCTTTCCTTTCTTGTCTGTCCATCCTAAATGGTGGAATATTCAGTTACCAGTTCTGATCACCATTCAGTCATGTTTCTGTAATGGCAATTATGTCATAACAATTTAGCTCTATTTGTGCCTTTAGATAATTTAGCTTTACACAAATGCTATGTGCATTCAGACAGAGTGCACATAATTTTGTCTTTTCGACATCATTCTGCATTCAAGGCATACTGGATTAGTACTGTACCCCAGTGTGACACAGTGACGGACCTGTCCCCACTGATACTGAACTGCAGTGTTACACACTGACAGACCTGTCCACATTAGTACTGTATTCCAGCATTATGACAGCACTGCCCCCACTCATACTGTACCCCAGTACTACGTAGTGACAGATCTGTCCCAAACCATATTGTACCGATGATACAGTGACAGACCTGTCCCCACTTTTATTGTACCCCAGTGTTATAGTGACAGATATATTTATCCCTGTTCAGGTAGCTGTTCCCATGTGCAAAATCTAGACATTATAACATCTTTCATCATCCACCATTACACTTTTACCAAAATCCCAGTGATAACATAGACAATACAATTAGTACTCGTCTCATTTAGTCGCTGTCTTTGCAGATACCTGTGTGGGTCCTGATGTGGGTCTTGAGCTGGTTACACTGCGTGAAAGCCTTTGCACAAAGCTGGCAGACATAAGGTTTTAGTCCTTTGTGAATTCTCATGTGTCGGCGCAGACTGCTAGCCTCAGAGAATACTTTGCCACAAATGTTGCAAATTGGCTTCATCTTCAGCTGCTTCATGTCAGTATTCCCTGGCTCCACCAGCCTTACACCACTTCCTCCAGTTATCAGCTTTGATTTGCACCTTTCTCCTACGGATTCTTGCCGCTGAGAGCATCTCCGTCTCTGTTTCCTGTTTGTTTTCTGAATAATCTTATTCTCTGCTAAAGAATTTTTGTAGTTATTAAACAAAGCTGATTGAGAGTCTTTGTTAGGCTGGAGGGCAGAGCCGGCTGTGTCTAACTGTACTGTACTTTCACTGCGTATTCTCCTCTCCACCCTTCTCACAGTACAACCACTCTTTCGTTTCATCTTAGTACACTTGAGCATGTTGTTGGGACTTATACCTCTCACTGGCAGCACAGAGTTGTGGTCAGCCTTTGGTTTCTGGCCTCTGGTTCCAGACACAGTGTTTGCATTTGCTGGCTGCATCTGCAGTTCTTCCGATTTGAGATGAAGGCTGAAATCTGGAGTATTTAGCAACTTTTCTTCACAGCTGACCTTTGTTCCAGATCCTTCCTGAACAATGTCCTTCTCTGTCCCTGTAGTAGTGAAGCAGCTGCTTGGCTCTATGTTCCCCGGTATGCCAGATGCTGCTTTAGAGACAGTGTTCAAATTGATCACAGGTGATTCCATTTTTACTTTACATATTTTCACCACATCTTCCATCTGCAGGTAACCAGCAGCAGCCTCTATTGCAGCGACATTACATCTGTGGACACAACAAATCAGGTTAAGACAGCAAAAGTTGCAATGAGTATCTCATGCACCCAATTTCAGGGGGCCTGCCATTGTCTATTCGGGAAAATCTATAAGCTGGAACATACAACTCAGTCGCTGCTGTTGTCAAGCAGCTTTTAGCCTGTCAAACAACTGGTTTGACAAAACGCAAAAGATGGAAACCAGAAATATCAAAGATCACTGAGAACTGATAACACACTGGTTTTGTTAGAAGTGTTTCAATTTGCAATAACAAGGCAAAAACATCTAAACTGCCTTTCAAAATGATGGCCTGAGCATAAATACAAATTTTATCCAGCAGTAACCCTGCTAAAACTAAATCCTATGGAAAGTTTCCAGCAATCACACCTGGTCACTGGGTGCACATTCAAATATTTGAATGTGGCATATGGGATACTGGGTACTTTCTGGCAAACTGATGGATTCCATAGAACATGCTTAATGCATACCAAGTTCAACACAACTGTTTAGGCTTATGCAGTATTAGGATAAAGTGGTGGTCAGCAGCAATGTGACTGCCTTTTGATGACTAATCATCAATATAAATATATGGCGCATCAGTACTTCCAGCAGAGGAAAAGATCAGCTTGCTTGATGTTCTAAGGGAACTAGTGTTGAATTAAAGAATAAGGATTCACCAAAATAGCAGTAATAAAGAAAATAACCACACTAAAGAATGACGAATTTCAGGACTAGATGGTTTGCAACTTTTGGTTTTTAACAAAAATAGTAAGAACATTGCAAACATTCTATAAACTTCAAAAGTCCTCGCAATTTCGAAACAACTTTAGGTTGGAAAATTGTCCATTTCACTCTGCTTAAAAGGTGATAAAGGGAAATCAGGAAAGTATATTTCATCAGCCTAACATCTGTTGCTGCGAAATTGCTGAAGTCTATAATTAAGCTTAGTCCAAAGTCCATAACTAAGAAACCAAATAACATCTTGAAATGCTCAGCTGACTACAGAACCAGTGCCATTAATATTAATGAGTAGGATGAGAGAAGTAATGTACTAAGTTTGCAGATGGCACAAAATGAAGTAAGGCAAAATGTAAGGGTAACACAAGGAGTAAAGAGGACATAGGCAAGCTCTGAGTGGGCAAAAACTTGGCAGATGGAACACAACATGGGAAAATGTGAGGTTATAGGGCACTTTGACAAGAAAAAAAGCTGCATATAATTAAATGGGAAAAGACTGCTGAAAACTGCAACGAGTGATTTTGGAGAGATCCAAGATGGCGGTGACTCAGCAAGTCTGAGTCTATAGTGCTCCTCCCAAGACCTAGGCAAAGTGGGCCACCCTCTCCCACCACACTCACCAAATCAACTAAAAATAGTTTTTATTTAATGTAATTTGTGGTTTAGTACTAAATTTATACAGTTCAGTCTCCTGTAAAAATGACGTGGGGGAAAGGAGCCTGCAGTTCTCAGCAGGCAGCAGCCTGCCCCCCCCCCCCCACCCTCCCCAGCTGCAGCAGAGGCGTCCGCAGCAGCCCCGGGGCACTTACCTTTGGTGGCGAGCCTTGTGGAATTAATCTCTAAACTTGACGCGAAGATTGATGCTTTCATAGAAGAGTCCCGAAGTCGGTGGAATTCACTCTCGGCCGCGCTACAAAAGCACGGCTGAGACACTGAAGAAGTTGAATGCCGAGTCGGAGGGGCAGAGCTAAAGACCGCGACCTCCGATGCCATTGCAGAATCAGCCGTGGATCGGGTCCGGATTCTTGAGCAGCAAATCCGGACCTTTGAGAACCACATTGACGACCTCAAGAATCAAGGTCGTCGAAAAAATATTTGTTTGCTGGGTCTTCCCGAACGGGAAGAAGAAGGCCAGCTTACAAGTTTCCTAGAACAGTGGCTTCCGCAGTTATTGAATCTGAAGGCTGGATCAGGCCAGGTAGGTGTAGAATGGGCCTACCGGGTCCGAAAGAGGAAGGCATTTGATGAAGCAACAAGTGTTTAAGGGATTTAAACATTCAATACTCCTTGCTCTACCCAGCTATACTACGCTTTAGCCATGAAGGGTCAGTGTTTAACTTCAGATCACCGGAGAAGGCCAAGGAACTTTTGGACTCTCTTAGACAAACTATAAGAGTTAATTGATGTTGTTTTGCCCTGCCCCCAACATGGTCTAACCCCCTTTTTTTTTTCCCTTTCATTATCTTACTGTTTAATATTATCTCCGGGGGGTGGGAAGAAGGACTTATTTATTCATCCTTTACTTAGCAATTCCTTTCCCCCATCCCTTTTTCCTTCTTTTTAAGTATATATATAGGCCAGGGGGTCTAGTTAATGTAGATGGGGGGGGGGGGGGGGGAAGGTGGCTACCTTATTTTATTTTATCTTTGTCCTTGGGAGCAGGGTTGTTTTCCCCTGTTATTTTGTGTTAATATATTTAATTATTATTTGTTGAAACTGTAATTTTATAGTCATATATGTTCATATATGGTATTAACATTACCAAATATATCCAGGTGTTGGTGTGGGTGGGGGATAGGGTACTCACTTTTAGTTCTAGTTCAGTAGTATACTTGAATTTTCTTTATCCTATCGTGGGGTGCCTGGGTCAAGGGTGGAGCACTGGTTGGGAGAGGTTATGATGGGTTTTTTGGAAAGGAAGTGATGCCCCCTGGGAATAAGGGGGAAGATCTTTATTTAAATACATTTTATACCTTTTTTTACTACTTAAATTTTTTTAAAAATTATATTGATCTTAATGTACTAAAGAGCTTTTATTTTTTGTGAATTTTATATGCTCCACGCTCAGGATGTTTTGGACAAATACGGGTTTTGTTGTGATGTGATGTTAACACATTCCGAGCATGTATATCACTGCTCAACTTATGTGTTATCCGTTGGATTTTTTTTTTCTCTCTTGAATAATGTAAGAATTTTAATGATACACTCTGGTTAGTTGTAAGTTAGATGAGTGGTTAGTTGAGTTTTGTCTTTTTTTTCTCCTCTTGGTATTTCTGTTTTCTTGTTTGATAGATTTTGGTTATCATTTATTTAAGATTTAACTATATATCAATGTTTATACTTGGGTCTTTTTTTCAGTTTTCTCTTGTAAACGTATGGAAAAAAAATTTTTTAAAAAAGTGATTTTGGGTGACTGAAACACAAAAAGCTAACAACCAAGTTTAGCTGGTAATAAGGGAAGACCAATAATATGTTGGCTGGTTCTTCAAAGGGATTGGAATATAAAAGTGGGGAAGAGAGGTTTTGCTGAAACTGTATAAGGCAAGAGTCAGACCACAGCAGGAATAAGGAGAATAGTTCTGGTCCCCTTATCTAAGGCAAGATATACTGGCAGTGAAGGCAGTCAAAGGTTCACTAGCTTGATCCTGACTACAGTGATATTTTCCTTTGACAGGATGAGCAAATTGGATATGTCCCATTTGGAATTCATTTGATAAATGAGCACAGACCTTGTTGAAACATATAACATTGTTAGGGGGTTTGACAGACTAGATGTAAGGTTGTTTTCCCTTGTGAGAGCTGAAAATGTGTTGCTGGAAAAGCGCAGGTCAGGCAGCATCCAAGGAGCAGAAGAATCGACGTTTCGGGCATGAGCCCTTCTTCAGGAATCCTGAAGAAGGGCTCATGCCCGAAACGTCGATTCTCCTGCTCCTTGGATGCTGCCTGATCTGCTGCGCTTTTCCAGCAACACATTTTCAGCTCTGATCTCCAGCATCTGCAGTCCTCACTTTTTCCCTTGTGAGAGCGCCTTGGACCAGAGCATGTAAGCTTAGGTTCATCCACTTAAGACAAAGATTTTTTTTTCTCTTAGAACATGGTGAAACTGTGAAATTCTTTACTGTAAAGGCTGAGTCTTTATGTATATTCAAGACTGGGATGCACAAACTTCTAACCTTTAAGGGAATCAAAGGTTAGCATAGAGTCCCGATAGTATGAAAGCAGGCCATTCAGTCCATGAGGTCCACACCAATCCACCAAAGAGCAACCCCCTGCCACCCTACCCTATCCCTGCATTTTCCATAGCCAATCCATCAAACTGCACATCTTTGGATTGTTGAAAAAAACCACAGCACTCGGAGGAAACCCACGCAGACATGGGGTTACGAGAGTAAGGCAGGGAAGTAGAGTTGAGGATAGTCAGATTAGCCAGTCTCATGAATGCTGGAGCAGTCTCAATGGACAAAATGATCTACTTATGCTCCTATGAAGTATGGTCAGTACAGCAACATAAACAGTAGGCATTACCTGAGAATATGACTAAATGTTTATAAAAGGCTGGCTAACATATCAGATAGGGAAATGTCTAAGAAAATTACTTACATGGACTTCTAAAAGATATCTTCAAAACACAGTCTGTTAGCTAAAGCTGAAGTTAATGGAATTAAGGACAAATTACTGATCTGATTCAGCAATTGGCCGGACGAGAGGCGACACAGCAGTGACAGTTGAGTGCTTTTACACTAAGAGCAACTGATGCTTAGATCAATTGTTAAGCTTGTCAATCTCATTTAAAATTTTCTTCACGCAAGATATTAAGGATGCAATAAAGACAGATACATGGAGTCAGGTCACAGATCAGTCATATCACACCAAACACGAGTCCCAGGCTCAGGCAGAGAAATAAACTCCCGTTTCTAAACTGACATGAACACTCATGTTGGCTTCATGTGGGTATGAAGACTAAATGTCTTTCAGGGAGCCATTAGTTGAAACAGCAGACCAACAATTAAATCTGGAATGTCCTGGCTCATTCAACACCATAACCAACTGAACCAAATTAAAACCTTCAGTTCAACATTTCAATAATTCCTCCAGAACTCCAGGAATAATCACCACACAGCCACAGTGGGAAATCGTAACCCGTACATTCTTCACGAGGTTTGCACATGCCCTGATCTTTTAAAGATCTGTTTGGATGTCAATTAGAGACCAATATCAAATTTTATCATGTACCTGACCTTTAGATTGCTTTCTAACAGAAGCAGGTGAACAAAACGTGGAAATGAGATCCCCTTTCTATTAGACTCCTGGGACTGAAACAAAGTGAAATGTGTCAGCGTGGATGAAGGAATGGGTTGGAGGGAGGCAAAATGAGTCCTGTGATGGGAAACTGTTTGTGGTGGTGGCGTGAAAGGGATCTGCAAAGGGGCAGAAAAGCTAGTCTCCAATTGGCTACTGAAGAATGCAGTGCTGGAGCAGCAGGTAGAACCTTGCATTTCATCACTTTAGTCGGAACTGAGTAAATCTGCCTGCAACTAACAATTTAACAGAAAGACAAGTTCTCACCCATCGATATTCATGTTTCCAGTGTATATAAAATCCAGGATCTTTTGAAACCCATCAGAGCTGACGTGGTTGTGATCGAGGAACACAACATTATTATCTAGACTGAGCCCATAAACAGATCGGAAATAGTTGCTGAACGCAGCTAAAACATTTCGGTGGGCTCGGAACTGCAACTGGCCAATGACAACAGTACAATCACACAAAAAGCCATCAAGGCGCTGCTGTTGGAGCTGGTCAAGGAGTTGCTTGCAGTGATGAACCTGCTGCATTCTGTGGCCAATGGTGTTGATCAGCTCTGAGCTGCAAATCATTGCGATAACACATTAGTAAAGGAAATCCAAGGTCACTGTAAAACATCAGTAATCAAACTCAGTGAGATCCAACAGACAATTCAATTAGCAATCCCTCCCACTTTACCCAACTCTCTCCCCTCAACTACCCCATTTCTCCCTTGTTTTTTTCCTCTCCCCCCCCCCCCCCACCGAGCCATTCTCTGTCCTTCCCCATTGCTGTCTCTCTTTCCTCTCCCATGCCCTGTCTCTCTCTCTCCGTAAGATATAGGAGAAAATGAGGACTGCAGATGCTGGAGTAGAGTTGAAAAGTGTGGTGCTGGAAAAGTGCAGCAGGCCAGGCAGCATCCGAGGAAGAAGAGCTTATGCCCGAAATGTCGATTCTCCTGCTCCTCGGATGCTGCCTAGCCTGCTGCACTTTTCCAGCACCACACTTTTCAACATAAGATATAGGAGCAGAATTAGGCCATTTGGCCACGGCTGCTCCATCAGTCGATCATGAGTGATATGTTTCTCAATCTGCCTTCTCCCTGTAACCCTTGATCCTTTTACTAACCAAATATCAATTTCTGTCCTACATACACTTGATGACCTCGCTCCACCAATTTCTGGAGCAATGTGTTCCACAAATTCAGCACCCTCCGGCTGAAGAAATTCCTCATCTTAGTTCAAAATAGTTATCCTTTCACTCAGAGGCTGTGCCTTTGGGTCCTAGTCTCTCCTACTAGTGGAAACATCTTCTCCATGTCCACTGTATCCAGTCCTCTCAGTATTCTGGACGTTTCAATTAGATCTTCCCTCATCTTTCTAAACTCCATTGACTACAGACCTAGAGTCCTTAACACTCCTAAATGACAAGCTCTTCATCCCAGGTTCATTCTTGTAAACCTCCACCAAGGCCAGCACATCCTTCCTTAGATACAGGGCCAAAACTGCTCACAATATTCCAAATATGGTCTGATCAGAGCATTTTACAGCCTCAGCAAAACACAATTGGTCTTGTATTCTAGCCCTCTTGCAATGAATGCTAACATTACATTTGCCTTCCTAACTCAACTCACATGTTAACCTCTTGAACTCCCAAATCCCATTATACTTCAGATTTCCAAAGCCCTTTCACATGTAGAAAATAGTCTACACTGCTATTTTTCCTATCAAAGTGTCTAACGTCACACTTTCACACAGGAATTCCATCTGTCACTTCTTTGCCTGGTATGCCCAACTCCTGTGCAGCTTCCTGCTTCCTCAACACTACCTATCCCTCCAAATATTTCTGGTATAATGTGATGGTAGCATTCTTGTGAAAATATATAGAAAATTGCCATAGCTGTGCAGTAGAAGTTTGTGGTATCCAAACAGCATCCATTATTCATCAATTGTATTACAGCCAAATCACATTGACAAAACATGCATTATACCAGAAATACCTGTATCTTTGTGACATCTACAAATGTAGCAATAATGTCCTCAGTTCTTTCTTCCAGACCTTTAGTGTGTAACACAAACAGTTATGGCCCCAACATAGACCCCAGTCGAAACCTATCAGGCACCGACTGTCATCCCGAGAAAGATCCCTTTATCCCCTACTCTCTGTCATCTACCAGTTAATCAATCCTCTATTGACGACAGTATCATGCCCCGAACACTGTGGGCTCTTATTTAGCAGTCTCCTGTAAGGTACCTTATCAAAGACCTTCTAGAAATCCAAATAGATCACGCCCACCGGCTTTCCCTAGCCTTACTTGCTCTTTACCTCCTGAGAAAATTCTAACTGATTTGTCAGGAATGACCTCCCGATTGACGAAGCCCCTGCGCTGACTCAGTCAAATTTTATCACGACTTTCCAATGCTCCGCAATCTCATCTTTCTCGCCTCCCATCTGTCTGTCTGTCTGTCCATCTCTCCCTCTCTCTCTCTCCACCTTGCTCCTCTCTTCCCCCACCATCTCTGATAAATTATTATTTATTTTTTACTGTTAATTTTCTCTCCCAATCCCTCGACCGCCATCCCGGTGTCGCCACATCCGGTCACGTGCCATTGGGTCATAACCCGGATGTTCTCCCACGGCTCGTTATCCGATGACCGATTTAACCAGAATAACCAGCTGCTAAACCGAATTAAGTGAGTCATTGTGTCACTTGCCCGTAGACATTAACTGGTTTATTTGAGTTAGAGTTCTTTGAAATAACCCGCTTACCCCTCACATTTACCATCTATCCAAACAGCCCCCACCCTCAACCCTCCCCCAATCACCCCCATCCCTCCTCATACACTATCTGTATCTTCAAACAACCCTCCACCCTCAAACCCTCCCCCAATCACCCCCATCCCTCCTCATACACTATCTGTATCTTCAAACAACCCCCCACCCTCAAACCCTCCCCCAATCACCCCATCCCTCCTCATACACTATCTGTATCTTCAAACAACCCCCCACCCTCAAACCCTCCCCCAATCACCCCATCCCTCCTCATACACTATCTGTATCTTCAAACAACCCTCCACCCTCAAACCCTCCCCCAATCGCCCCCATCCCTCCTCATATACTATCTGTATCTTCAAACAACCCCCACCCTCAAACCCTCCCCCAGTCGCCCCCATCCCTCCTCATACACTATCTGTATCTTCAAACAACCCCCACCCTCAAACACTATTCCTATCTCCAAACAACCCCCACCCTCAAACCCTCCCCATCCCTCCTCAAACACTATTCCTATCTCCAAACAACCCCCACCCTTAAACCCTCCCCCAATCACCCCATCCTTCCTCAAACACTATCCCTATCTCCAAACAACTCCCCACTCTCAAACCCTCCCCATCACCCCCATCCCTTCTCAAATACTATCCGTATATCCAAACAACCCCCCACCCTCAAATCCTCCCCATCCCTCCTCAAACACTATCCGTATCTCCAAACAACTCCCCACACTCAAACCCTCCCCCATCGCTCCTCAAAAACTATCCGTATCTCCAACAACTCCCCACCCTGAAACCCTCCCCACAATCACCCCATTCCTCCTCAAATATTATCTGTGTCTCTGAACAACCCCCTGACCCAAGCCAAACTTACATCTGCCCAACAACGGAATTTTTTTCAAATATTCTTGTTAGCAAAATACAGGTATATGGAAACATATGGACAGGAGGAAGATGCTTCAATCTGGAGAACAACATTTCAAATTTCTACAATCCATCATGTGATGAAGTTTTAGCTAATTTCACTTCTGAAAACTCACCTCTCTTTTCCTTAGTGATAATATTCAAGAATGTAATGTATTCAAAAAAGATAGGGAAGGAGAAAAAAGGGAGATGGAGTAGCAGTACTGATCAAGTATAACATAGTGTTTGAAAGAGAGGGAAAGTCAGAAACAATTTGCTTGGAGTTGAAAAATAGAAGGGTTTGATCTGGCAGTTGGGTGTACAGGGAGAAAGTGAGGACTGCAGATGCTGGAGATCGGAATCGAGAGTGTGGTGCTGGAAAAGCACAGCAGGTCAGGCAAATCTGAGGAGCAGGAGAATCGACGTTTTGGGCATAAGTCTGTCATTACTGATGAAAAATGTCATTCTCCTGCTCCTCGGATGCTGCCTAACCTGCTGTGCTTTTCCAACACCACACACTCAATTGGGCATTCACTATGGTTCCCCAAATAGTGAAGGAGAGGAGCAAATCTGTAAGGAAAACTCAGATAAAAGCTGTGGAGGGAACTTCAGCATAGTTTATATTTGGATGAGTCATGTAAGAGGAAAATGGTTAAAACGTGAAGGAATTTCTCGGATATATTTGGGAAAACTTGACCTAAATATTTTCAAACCACTTCGGAAAAAGACAGCATTACTGGATGATCTGGTGTTGGGGAAATAAGTTGTCTTAAAGTTTGGAGGTTTTGTGTTTAATGTAGTTGTTTAATATAAGCAGTTGATCATTCCTAAGGAATTTTCAGATAGTTTATTCGGTTTCTTAAGCAAAATTCCAGATATGATAGAGTCGTTGATTAGACAATAGGTATACAATCCATGACATTGATACCACTGGTCAAAGAGGCTTGGTGTGTGTCAATGTCATTTAAAATTATAAAGGCAGTATCATCTTCTGAAGCCAAAGTGGTAGGGTATTCTTTCTTAGGTCTTAGTCCTCCTCTCCTCTTCCATTTTCTATTTGAAGAAGAAAGCTGTCTGCTGAGCACTGCCACCTGTGATGCACTTTCTTCTACTTTTGAGCCTATTGCAAGACTATTTACAGGACTGGCAATCTACACTTTGTCAATCACTTTTTTTTAATCCTTTTAGCCAATGGGCAGGGAACAACCACTCATGGTATTAGAAGAAGCGTTGTCCCTTGCCCACCTTCATTTGAAGAGTAGTTTTCACACTTTTGGGGAACATTCTTATTTTCCTAAACACAGCACTCATAATGAGCTATATGGTGCCAAATAATGATATGCTAATTTATGGCCTCGGTGGTCTTTATTGTCACCTTCCTTTTGTCTTGTTTATTAGTAATTGTTTCTGTTTGCAAAAGGTAAATAGCTATTGTAACAGTTACATGAGATCTCAAGGATAAAGGAAATACTAGAAAAACTTAGTTTTAAAGGAATGTTGATTTCTGACAGGTGAGTCAAGGAGATCTAATGTTTGAGAACAATTGTGAATTATTAATAAACAATTATTGTGTTATCATCAAAACAAATATAGATACAATCATTGGTTATCAAACAGAGACACCAATTGTGAATATTGTGTTTATTCCACAAAATGACTACGAAATACTCAAATGCACACAGCCTTCAGGAATGGAGGAAACAAATGGATTTCTCTGCAGAGAAGGAAGGGAGGATCCTGTTTCTGTTCACGTTGGTATTAACAAGATTGATAGGACTGTAAAGGGAGTGTTATTAGAGGATTTTGAACAGTTGGAAGGTAAACTAAAAGTAGAATCTCAAAAGCAATAACATTAGGATTACTGTCCTTTGCCATGGCCAAACTGAGCATAGAGGAAATAAAATCAAGGGGGTAAATATGTGGCTTAATGATTGGTGTAGGAGGAATTCTTTCAGCACATGGGGCATTGGCATCACTACTAGGGTAGTCAGGAGGTTTTCCATTTGGAAGGGCTTCATGTAATCTGTGCTGGGATCAGTGTCCCAAAGAATTGAACAACTAGGACTTAGAGAGGACTTTAAACTAATTAAAAGGGGTGACGTACGTTTGCAAAGCAAAAGGATATGGTGTATTCTGAGCACAATGCCAAGAGAGGAGGTAGAAAGATTAACAGTATGGAGGACAAGGAGAGGCTTCATTCTGAACACAGTGCAGTCGAGGCTGAGTGGAAAATTCCAAGAGTGACTTGTCAGGAAATCTATGAAGTTGTTGGTTGGTGAGGAGTTATTGTCAGGATTGAATCCAAAAACATTAAAACTAAAAGAAAGGAGCATTTATAAAGGAAAGTAATGGCTGCTTGGATTTCAGGGAAAAAAAATTTGAAAAAAAGGGGATAAAATTAATTCAAGTCAAAACCTAAAAATTAATAAAGTAAAACTGAAAGAAAACAAAGGGAAGGTACATGAAGTGCTGTTATGAGTATGTTTTTATAGTTAGCTTATATTTATTCTAAGGGAGAAAAATAGTTTTCAGAGTGATAGCATGTCAATGGGGAGAAGTGTTACATGTGAAGTCATGGATGTCTGTGTCTCCCAGACAAACACATTTGCAAGAAGTGTCACAAGCTGCAAATGCTTGAGCTCCAGCTTTTAGAACTTTAACAATAGCTGAAGTCACTGTTGCGCATCTTTGAGGCAGATGATATTTCTACGGAGGTGGTCATACCGCAAGTTAGAAGTATACAGGCAGAGAGGGAATGGGTAACAACGAAGCAGACATAGTAAACCCCAGCCTATCATACTTGTCAATCTGTTTTCCATTTTGTAAATGAGTGAAGGTGATGGTTCCTCAGGGGAGTATAGTCAGTGACAAGTCCATGGCCCCTTCAAGGGCATCTCAGCTGTACAGTGGGGAAGAAAGAAGAATGGGGATACAAAAATGACGGGGATCAAATAGCCATGGGATCAGATAGGTGTTTCTGCAGCATGAAACATGATTCCAGGATGCTATGTTCCCTCTGTGGTGACATAGTCAAGGATGTCAGAGAGGAAATTGAAAAGCAGATCTTGAAAACAATTTCAGGATTGCTACCAGTGCCATGTGCTAGTCGGCATAAGAACAGGAGAATCAATCAATTCGAACATGTGGCTAGAGAACTGGTGTAAGAGGGAGGACATCAGATTTTGGAGACATTTGGACTGGTTCTGAGGCAGGAGGGATGTGTACAAGCTGGTTGGAACACATCTTAGCAGGATTGAGACTGATTCTATGAGGCTCGCAGTGGGATTTGTGATTGCTGTTGTGCTTGGATTAGCTTGGACGAGATTGTCAGGGCATATGAACCTGGGGGTAACTCAAATTGGAAGGGAATTAATCTGGTAACAGGAAGGAGAAACGTTGTGAGGGAGAAATGAACACATGATGCATAAAGCAACGAATTCCTGATGAAGGACTTGCCTGAACTGTCAACTCTCCTGCTCCTTGGATGCTGCCTGACCTGCTGTGCTCTTTCAGCATCTCACCTTTTGACTATGACTCTTTAGCATTTTCAGTCCTCACTTTCTCCTGTGCATTGAATATGCCTCAAATAATGATGTGTAAAGACACAAAATTAAGGACACACCTGAATGCATGCAGCATTCACAATTACATAGGTGACCTAAAGGTTATAATATTATTGCCAATAGAGACACATGGTTGCATTATAACCAGGACTGGAAACTGAACATCCAAGGATATTCAGTGTTTAGGAAGGAATGATGTCACATTTCATTCCAGTAGAAGACTGGAAATCAAGCCCTGTTAAGAGGTTGTCACTGAAATTAAAGATTTTATTAAAGTATGTAAACTTTGTCTTTTGGACTCAGGTTTCTGTGCTTAACAAAAATGATTTCAAGACTAATAAATAGACTCTAGCTACGGCTCAACAATTATACAACATCAACATATAACTATCCTAGTTAAACTCTAACCCCATTGTAAAACTCCTCCTGCACATGCATACAGACAAGTACAAAAAAAAACTGGTGCTTTGAGTGGAGAGAAAAACTGAGGAGGCTTTTCAATGGTCCACATCCACAGGGCTCACTAAGATGATCCCTTTTGTTTGCCAGGATGTGCTGCACTGCGATCTCTCTTCAGATAATTTCACTTGCTTGGTGTTTGAACGGATTAACTAATTCACAACATATATCTGATCTTTTGGCTAAAAGCAGCAGCTCATAACAACTGGTAAGAGAAACAAACTTATTTACTTAAGTGGCGAAAGAAAGAAAGCACCTGTCTTCCAAAGGTCCAAAGGCTTCTGGCTATCTTGTTCACACCCAAAAGTGTTCAGCTATTTGGGAGCCAAGAACATAGTTATTGACAGGAAGAATGCCTTGTCATCGACAATTTGTTCCTATTCCGTAAACCAATCTGCTCATTGTTACTGGCTGAACATCATGTTGTACACACCACCAGTGAGATTTTGTATGCAGTATCCTGTCGCCACTGTTTGAACAAACAGCAATGTAAACAACACTTACAACGGGTGCCAGTAACCTGCTTTTAAAGCACCAAATAATTACTTCCACAGTCCTAATAGTCCCCGTTTTTCAGTTAAGCACATAGGGACGTTGTGAAACTTGAAAGGGTTCAGAAAAGATTTACAAGAATGTTGCCAGGATTGGAGGATTTGAGCTATAGGGAGAGGTTGAATAGGCTCGGACTGTTTTCCCTTGAGCAGAGGAGTGATCTCATAGAGGTTTATAAAATCATGAGGGGCATGGATAGGATGAATGGACAAAGCCTCTTTCCTGGTGTGGGGGAGTCCAGAACTAGAGGGCATAGGCTTAGGGTAAGTGGGGAAAGATATAAAAGAGACCTAAGGGGCAATCTTTTCATGCAGAGGGTGGTACGTGTATGGAATGAGCTGCCAGAGGAAGTGGTGAAGACTAGTATGATTGCAACGTTTAAAAGGCACCTGGATTGGTATATGAGTTGGAAAGGTTTGAAGGAATATGTGCCTGGTGCTGGCAGGTGGGACTAGATTGGGTTGGGATATCTGTTTGGCATGGACGAGTTGGACCGAAGGGTCTGTTTCCGTACTGTACAAAAATAAAAATATATCCTCTTTACATGCCTCCACTTGTATAAGATGAAACACCATTTCAAAAATGTAGTTTATCACAGAATATGTGATTTACAAGCAACAACACATTTATTTATCCTTTCTTAAAAGTCACAGTTTACAGCAATTGCTGAAGGGAAAGTATACTGTTTCATTAGGGTTACAGTGGCATTTTCCTGCAGAGAAAACAGCTTCTGAGCATTTAGGGATCTGATGGCTTCTCCAAATATTGCTTAAGAGCCATCAGCTACTTGTTGCCAGCTGAATCTCTGTTTGTGGATATCCTTCACTTCAGCTGGTCTGCATCTTCTACCAGCACTGCTTGAACCATCAGCACTGCAAACAGTACCTACAATGAGTTTCACTTACTTGCTTTCAAAAACATAATGATCCTTCAGCCTCTAAAGCTTTAAAGTAATTATTTTCCCTTTTCAGAGAAACGTAGAAAATAGATCAGGAATAAGCCATTCAGCTCTTTGAGCCTGCTGTACCATTCAACTGATCATGGTTGATGATTGCCTTGTCAGTCTACAATTAAAAATACATAGAAATAAGAAAATACATGGATTCACAACCCCTTCAACAGATGAATAAGGCCCTACTACTCCTCGAACTATGGATTAGGATTCAAATTTGTCTTCATGATTGAATTTACATTTCTATAAACCATACAGAATCAACATATTCCCTCCAGTTTAGGAAATAACTCAACAGGTAATCTCCAGCAATTTTGGCTAGGTTCAATCAAGTGCTTCTTCAGCACATATTGAAACTGTTTCCACATGAGCTTACAGTCATATAATCATAGAGTCATACAGCACGGAAACATGCCAACCAAATTAAACTAGTCTCATTTACCTGCATTTGGCTCATATCCCTCTAAACCTTTCCTATTTGTATCAAATGTTTTTTAAATGTTGTAACAGTACCTGCATCTACCACTTCTTTTGACAGTTCATTCCACATATGTACCACCCTCTGTGTGAAAAGATTGCTCTTTTAAATCTTTATCTTCTCACCTTAAACATATGTCCCCTAGTTTTGAACTCCCCCACCCTAGAGAAAAGACCTTTGCTATTCACTTTATCAATGCCACTATGCTTTTATAAACCTCTATAAGGTCACCCCTCGACCTCCTATGCTCCAGTCAAAAAAGTCCTAGCCTATTTAGACTCTCCTTATAACTCAAACCCTCCAGTCCTGGCAACATCCTGGTAATTCTTTTCCAAATCCTCTCCAATTTAATAATATCCTTCCTATAGTAGGGTGACCAGTACACAGTATCCCAAAAGTGGCCTCACCAAACTCCTGTACAACCTCAACATGACATTCCAACTTCCATACTCAGTGGTCTGAGCAAATAAGGCAAGTATGCTAAATACTGTCTTAACCATCCTGTGTACTTGTGACACAAATTTCAGAGAATTATATACCTGAACCCCTAGGTGTCTGTCCAACAATGCTGCCCAGAGCTCTATCATTAACTGTATAAGTTCTGCCCTCGTTTGTTTTAACAAAATGTAATACCTCACATTTATCCAAATTAAACTCCATCTGCTGCTCCTCAGCCCATTGGCCCAATTTACTCAAGATCCATTTGTAATCTTAGATAATCTTCTCTACTGTCAACCAAAGCACTGATTTTGGTGCCATCCGCAAACGTCTGGGCTTAACGGATAGGGATGTTGCTTAACAGTCCTGATTCTCCTATGTCCACTTTAGGCCTTCCTAATATAGTTTGATCAGGTGTTTCTCTACAGATTACTTTATACTTTCCAAGTAGTTTTAGAAGATCCTTCCTTTTTCCTTTCTTTTAATATGAAACAGAGTATTTGATGGTCCTGGCATTTCTGTGTTAGCTAGTGGAATTGTAGTTCACCTTGAGAATTGTCTACCTCTTCTTCAACCTCACTCTCATTATCTTCCACTACTCTTATCACCTGACATACATTTCTTTTTATCCTGTCCCTTATGATGATACCTTACGTGATATTAATTCTTCCTATGATCAGGAGTATTTATCAGATAAATCACTTTACTAGCCGTCCTAACTACTTTGGATGGACCACTTAATTTCACTTTCAGAGTTCACTTTGCAAAGGCAACAAAACCAATACTTTGTGTCAACTTGAAATTATCTAGTTGCTGAATGTTTATCTGCTCATTCTTTCATTTTCATCTGTGAAACTTTCAGAAGCTGTTCTGCTAGCTTACATGCACGTGAGTCATTCCAGAGACAGAGATTCATAGAGATGTACAGCATGGAAACAGACCCTTTGGTCCAACCCGTTGATGCCGACCAGATATCCCAACCCAATCTAGTCCCAGCTGCCAGCACCCTTCCTCTTCATATACCCATCCAAATGCCTCTTAAATGTTGCAATTGTACCAGCCTCCATCACTTCCTCTGGCAGCTCAGAGAAGCGAGTCAAACCACCCTCTGCATGAAAAAGTTGCCCCTGAGGTCTCTTTTACAACTTTCCCCTCTCACCCTAAGCCTATGCTCTCTGTTTCTGGACTCTCCCACCCAAGGGAAAAGACTTTGTCTACTTATCCTGTCCATGCCCCTCATGACTTTATAAACATGTGTAAGGTCACCTCTCAGCCTCCGACGCTCCAGGGAAAACAGCCCCAGACTGTTCAGCCTCTCCCTATAGCTTAAATCCTCCATTCCTGGCAACACCCTTGTAAATCTTTTCTGAACCTTTCAAGTTTTACAACATCATTCCAATATGAAGGAGACCTTAATTGCATGCAATATTCGAAAAATGGCCTAACCAATGTCCTGTACAGCCGCGACATGTCCTTCCAACTCCTGTACTCAATACTCTGACCAATAAAAGGAAAGCATATCAACTGCCTTCTTCACTATCCTATGTACCTATGACTTTACTTTCAAGGATCTATGAACCTGCACTGCAAAGTCTCTTTGTTCAGCAACACTCCCGAGGACCTTACCATTAAGTGTGTAAGTCCTGCTAAGATTTGCTTTCCCAAAATGCAGCACCTCGCATTTATCTAAATTAAGTTCCATCTGCCACTCCTCAGTCCATTGTCCCATCTGATCAAGATCCCTTTGTAATATCAGGTAACTTTCTTCGCTGTCCACTACACCTCTAATTTTGGTATCATCTGCAAACTTACTAACTATACCTCTTATGCTCACATCCAAATCATTTATATAAATGACGAAAAGTAGTGGACTCAGCACCGATCCTTGTGGCACATCACTGGTCACAGGCCACAAGTCTTGAAAACAACCCTCCACCACCAACTTCTGTCTTCTACCTTCGACCCAGTTCTGTATCCAAATGGCTAGTTCTCCCTGAATTCCATGAGATCTAACCTTGCTAATCAGTCTCCCATGGGGAACCTTGTTGAATGCCCAACTGAAGTCCATATAGATCATGTCTATTGCTCTGCCTCATCACTCCTCTTTGTTACTTCTTCAAAAAACTCAATCACGTTTGTGGGGCATGATTTTCCATGCACAAAGCCATGTTGACTATCCCTAATCAGTCCTTGCTTTCCCAAATACATGTACATTCTGTCCCTCAGGATTCCCTCCAACAACTTGCCCATCACTGACGTCACTGGTCTACAGTACCCTGGCTTGTCCTTTCTTAAATAACCTGGTATTGTGTGATTTTTAACTATAAAAATTAACCTTTCTCCAATGTAGAGCTTCAACTTTTAGATCTGGTCTATCCTTTTCCATCACTATTTTAAATCTAATAGAATTATGGTCGCTGGCCCCAAAGTGCTCCCCCACTGATACCTCAGTCACCTGCCCTGCCTTATTTCACAAGAGTAGGTCAAGTTTTGCACCTTCTCTAGTAGGTACATCCACATACTGAATCAGAAAATTTTCTTGTACACTATTAACAAATTCCTCTCCTTCTAAACACTTAGCACCATGGCAGTCCCAGTCTATGTTTTGAAAGTTAAGATCCTCTACCATAACCACCCTATTATTCTTACAGATAGCTGAGATCTCTTTACAAGTTTGTTTCACAATTTCCCTCTGACTATTAGTGGGTCTATAATATAATCCCAGCAAGGTGATCATCCATTTCTTATTTCTCAGTTCCACCCAAATAACTTCCCTGACTATATTTCCAGGAATATCCTCCCTCAGTACAGCTGTAATGTTATACCTTATCAAAAACACCCACTTACCCTCCTCTTTTGCCTCCCTTTCTGTCCTTCCTGTAGCATTTGTATACTGGAACATTAAGCTGCCAGTCCTGCCCATGCCTGAGCCACGTTTCTGTAATTGCTATGATATCCCAGGTCCATGTTCCTTGCCATGCCCTGAGTTCATCTGCCTTCCCTGTTTGGCCTCTTGTATTGAATTAAATGCAGTTTAATTTATCAATCCTACCTTGTTCTGTGCTTTGTCCCTGCCTGCCCTTTCTGTTTGACTCGCTTCTTTTCCCAACTGTACCAGTCTCAGTTTGATCTCTTTCCTCACTCTCTCCCTGGGTCCCACTCCCCACCTCAGTAGTTCAAATCTCCCAAGCAGCTCAAGCAAATCTCCCTGCCAGTATATTTGTCCCCTTCCAATTCAGGTGCAATCCGTTCTTCCAATGATCCAAAAATGTGATTCCTTCACCTGTACACCTGCTCCTCAGCCATGCATTCATCTGCTCTATCCTCCTATTCCTACCCTCACTAGCTCGTAGCATCAGGTGTAATCCAGATATTAATACTCTTGAGGGCTTACTTTTTAAATTCCTGCCTCTGTATATTCTCCCTTCAGAATCTCATCCTTTTCCCTTCCTGTGTCGGTTCCAATGGGTATAATGACTTCCTGCTGGGCCCTCTCCCCCTTGAGAACATTCTGCACTTCTCTGAGACATCCTTGATTCTGGCACCAGAATCAACACACCATTCTGATTTTTCATGCTGGCCATAGAAACACCTGTCTGTACCTCGGAGTAGAGAATCCCCTAACACAATCGATCTCTTGTAACCCAACATACCCCTCATTGCATTAGAGCCATCCTCGATACCAGAAACTTGTCTGTTTGTGCTACATTTCCCTGAGAATCCATCACCCGCTGCATTTTCCAAAACAGCATACTTGCTTGAAATGGGGATGGCCACAGAAGACTCCTGCACTACCTGCCTACCTCTCTTACCTTTCCTGGAGTTAACCCATCTATGTGACTGTATCTGCGACTTTTCTCCCTTCCTATATCTGCCATCCATCACACCCCTTGCTCTTGTAATTTCCTCATTGCCTCTAACTGTCACTCGAACCAATCCATTCAATCTGCAACCAACGGTATTTATTGCAGATATAATCCTCAGTAACATGTAAACTGTCCCGAAACTCCCACATTCGACAAGAAGAGCATATCACTCTATTTTTCCTTCTTCCAATCTGCAGACCCAGAAAATAGCTCCATCTTATTCTTCAACAAAATAGTGCGCCAGACTAACTTAATACTTATGGATTATATTTTAAGTTTAATCAAGAGACATATCTCATTAAATTTATAATAAAGAAAGAACCCTTTCTACTCATTACTGCAGACTTACAGCAACGCCACACTTAAAATTCATATATCTGTTTCTGTGCTGTGACCTCTCTGAAGCAGGTTCCTCCAAAATCAGTTGTGAATTTCACTGTTTGTTAATTTTCCTAGACACACTCCAATGTCCAGCGATACATGAATTCAACAGCAAAGGCAGTAACTGCGGAGGTTCACTGCGTGGAAAGGGGTCTAACATTGAAGGTTCATCTTTTGTTTCAAGAATATCTATCTAATCAATTTTAACGGACTTCTAATCTCATGGCTCTAAAGTAATTCAAATGGACTAAACCGCATTTAGGGAAATCTCTGGAAGCAAATCATAAGAAATCTGACCCCTGTCCCAGTCATGTGGATATTCATAACAATATGCCTTTTTGGGCATAAATATACTTTTGAGTGCCTGATGGTATTTTTCCATGTTCCCCATGTTTACAGATGGTATGCTGTTTCCTCAATTGTTTGACACCAAATTTCTCATAATCTCTTGTAAACCTTTAGACATAATATTAAAACTCTGATCAGACTTTATCTCAATTAATAATCCACAAATACGAAACAAAAAATGAGTTAACCTTTCTACCCACCATCCTAAAAGGAAATTGGGTTGTCTTATCCATAATTATAAAGATACACTGATGTTCTCTGCTTTTGCTTCCAGGAATGATGCTACACAGTCCACTGACACATGACTGAATGGTTCTTCAAAAGGTTCTGGCTTAATTGCATGTTGTGGTTTTCTTACCACCTGACATGTGTGACACCTTTTACAGAACGGCACTGCATCCTTGTGAAGTCTTATGTAAAATACCTGTTTATTGATGCTTGTGTTTTTCATATTTCTTTGTGGCCTAGCATAGGAATTTCATGTGCTACTTGCAACATGTACTTACAATATCTGGGTGGTATTTAATGAGGAACCATCCAGCTGGCCTGTGATGGTGGCTCAATATCTTCATCTGAACTCCATTTCTAAAATATTAGCTCTCTGGAATTGCATCTACCTCAGCTTGTATGGGCTGTCTGTGCTAATTTACTTAACTTTGAACCTACTTCCTCAGCTTCAAGTAACAAAGACATGCCAAATAGTTCTTTTAAACCAGGCTTGTTCTTAAGTAGAGTTTCAACTATGCTACCAATCACTAGTGATATAACTATAACATCTGGTGATAGACATTGGTTCGCCATTCCTCCGATCACTGCATCCAATGAAAAAAATACCTAGAGTCTGTTCTTGCAACTGCTCCATCTCTTGCAACTGCTTCATATGGACTTTCTGTGACTGTAGGTGAAGCTTTAATTTTTAGTCCTGCTAAATTATTTCCCAGGAATAAAGCAACTTTGTGCCCAAGTAATTTCTTAACTGTCTTGACAATCAATGGTCCAGTTAACAAATCACACTTAGGATCGCTGAAGAATCATAGAGGCTGCAAACATCAACTCTGCTTCACTTTCCACAGATGCTGACAGACCTGCTTATTGTCTTCAGCCTTCTCTATGTTTGTAACATACTTATATTCTTTTTTTCCTCCTTGTTTCTTCTCCATAACTTTCTTTCCTACCTCTCTTTGTGATATAGCAAATTTAGCAACCTCATTTTCTGTCTCTTCATCCAAGTCACTTAAAGAAAAATGTAAACTGTTAAAGTCCTAGTATCAAACACAGTGCCAATGAGAAAGGACCCTTTTATGCCTGTCTGGTTCCTGTTTGTCGGTCAATCTTCTATCCACACCAACATACCTCCTACACCATAGCTTTTATTTCACAATAACCTTTGATGTGGCTCCATACAGATGCCTTCTGGAAATCTAAGGACAGGAAATGCACCAGTTCCTCTTTATCCACAGTACGTTTACTTATTCAAAGAACACTAATAAATTAAACATAATTTCCCTTTCAGAAAAGCACATCAACTCTGCCTGATTAGCTTGAATGTTTTGAAGTCCTCTGCCATAACATCTTTAATAAAAACTTCTAACATTTCCATATGACAGATATAAGCTAACTGGGCTGTAGTTCTTACAAGGAGAGATCTTGCAGAGTTGTTTCAGCATTGTATGCATTTGTTGTTTTGGTGCCTTGATTAATGCCAGGTGTTGTATTTGTTTTGAATGTTCCTTGGCTTTTCTGTAGCAGTCCAATGCAACTGCATGAGTTGGCAGGGCATTTCAAAATGCAGATCAGAGTCAACTACATTGCTGTGGATTTAGAGTCACATGTAGGTCGGACTAGGTAAGGAACGGCAGATTTCCTTCCCTAAAGGAAACTAGTGTATAAGATATGTTTTTATAATTATCCAGTAATGTCATGATCACCATGTGATTGGTGAAATGAAAAACTGAAGAGCAACGTAACCATTTCCTGTTCTTGTTGCTGTCTGGTTGATGTGCTCCTTAATCCTAGATCTGTTGATGGGAGCCCTCAATGTTGGCATAGAGAGGATTATGGAGGCTGGTGAATTTGATGATGGCTGGATGGTGGGGATCATAAGTAAAAGTCAGAACATATGGTAAAGCTAAAATACTTCCTTTATTAAAAGAGCAGATTCATACCATGATGAATGTTTCTGATTATCCTCATGTCTTAGACAGAAATGTGTTTTGATGTTATAGTTATATAACTTACCCAAATGAATGAAATATTTACAGTAAATTGTTGTACAGAATACTCATTCAAAGTTGCAGTAAAAATTATTGAAAACAACTTGATATTTTTGAAGCTCTTGGTCCCTAAAATTTATCAAAAGATCTTGACTTTTGTCACATTGTGGATCCACTCCAGGCTTTTCCTGACATCAGAATAAACCCCATATCTGTTGTCCTCTCCACAGCCATCTCCCCACGAGACTGTCCCGACCAGGAACCAGCGATTTTTCTTATTATCGAGCGCCACCATTGGGCCCCCAGAATCTCCTTGGCAAGCATCACTTCCACCTGGAATTATCAGCAAAGGCAATTAAATTCACACCGGTAATCATTAGATAGTTACAGCAAAGAAAGAGGCCATTTGTCTCTGTAAGGGCTCTTGAGAAGGGTGATTTATTTGGTTTCATTCTCCCTACACTTTGTTATTGTCTTATCTTCAGGTGTTTATCCAATTCTCTTAAAAAGAACACACCCAACTCTGCAACTATCACACTCTAAGACAGGGTATATTTTTAGATACAAGTCACTCACTGCATAAAATAGTTTCTTCTTCTGTAGTGTTTGGTTCTTTTGCCGATTACTTTAAATTTGTGTCTTCTGATTCTCACCCCTATCTCAAATAGGAACAACTTCTAAATTGTTCATGATTTGGAAGCCTACTCCTATGATTTGCTGATTGCATGGGATAACTGTATCATGAAATATTCCTTATCCTCAAGCATAGGCATGGTTTCTCAGTTTTAGCAAATATTACATGTAATTAAATAAGTAATTTAAGAAGATGATGACAAGTAAAATGAAATTCTTCTAACAGAAATAGGAGTGAAAGATCAGGGTTTATAGTTTGGAAGATATACCTTAAGGGTTTGTTGGGACACTTATTCAGGGTCATTCCCCAATTCTCCATCACAAAGGGGCTCTGAGGATTGGATGACTGAGGTGGTGTGAGGTGCCTAAACTGAATTGGAAGGTGGGGCTGGCATAGCTAATTAGAATTGTTATTGGTGCTGTGGGCTAAAAGGCATAGTGCACGAATTCTACTTGATGATAATGTGGCACTGCTTTGCTAAATATAGTGTGAATGAATGGATATACACACACTCACTGCTAGGTGATGTAAACACACACAAATGCTGCTGTGAGACAGGCACCCTGCTATACAACACACACACACACACAAATATAAGTCACTCACACAAGTGCTCATTGCTAAGTGATGCCCTCAAACAAATCCATCCGCCTAGTAATGAATAGTTGTGGCATCTAACGTCATCTGAATGGATGCAAGGAATAGTGCTTACCTTGCTTCAGACCTGCACAGATCATATCATCTGTTACTTGTCTCCCAAGCTGAGAGTAAACATGCTTGCATTTGTCATGGTCCACAATAGGAATCTCAATCTAAACAAAAGAAAACAAGGATAGTTTGAGTTAATCAATTAATTAGAACTGATGGGGTGTTTACAAATTAAGCTGATTGGTTTATGGACTAGGAACTGATTAGTAATGAAAAAGGTCTGCATACAGAGAGAAGATAGTGAGACCAGAAGAGGTATCAGTAGATCTGCACCAGCCACAATATACTGTCTATCTCACAGTTCTCTGCAGTAAACCACTTTAAACCAGAAGAAAATTAGGATATATTTCCTTTAGCAGATTAGTGCTGGAGGTCACAATTATTTATAATCATTAGTGACTTGGATGAAGAAAGTTAATGAACCATTACCAAGTTTGTAGATTACACAAAAATAGGTCACAACTGGTGAGGATCACATAAAGAGTCTGCAGAGGGATCTAGAGAGCTTAAGTTAGTGGGCGAAAGCCTGGCAGATGGAATGTCATGTGGGAAATTGTGAGGTTATGCACTTTGGCAGGAATAATAGAAAAGCTGAATTTTATTTAAATAGAGGAAGGGTACAGAATCACAAAAAGTTAGCATACAAGTTCAGCAGTTACAATGGAAGGGAACTTGAATGTTGGTCTTATTTCAAGAGATTGGATTGTAAAAGTAGAGGGGATTTGCTAAAACTATGCAAAACACTAATCAGATCACAGCTAGAATATTGTGAACAATTTTGGACCCTTTATCTAAGGAAAGATACACTGGCATGGGAGTACAGAGAAGGTACACGAGGCTGATACCATGTATGGAGGGACTGTCTTATGAGGAGAGGTTGAGTAGATTGGGTCTGTACTTGTCGGAACGTAGAAGAATAAGAGGCAAACAATTTTAGCAAAGAAGACTCTTCAGGGATTTGACAGGTTGTTGCAGAATCTAGGATCAGATAGCATAATCTCAGAATAAAGGCTCACACATTTAAAGCAGAGCTAAGGAAAGAATTTTCTCTCTCAGAGGTTAGTGAATTTGTGGAATTCTTTACTGCGAATGCTGAGTTATTAAGTATCTTCAAGGCTAAGATACACAGATTTTTAATCAGTAAGGGAATCAAGGATTCTGGGGAAATTCAGAGAAGTTGAGAATTATCAGATCAGTCATGATCTCATTTAATTGCCGAGCAGACTCAATGGGCTGAATGGCCTAGTTTGGCTCTTACTTCTTAGTCAGCACATGCCACAAGTTGTGTGACTCTGAATGGGATATGGCAGAGATATTTCACAATGAACCAGCCACCCTGTGCCTCTTACAAACCAACAGAAGCATTTAGAAAAAGGAAGTTTGAGAAGAAACTTTCACATTAGCAAAATCCAGTCCATCCTTTATGAACAAAGACTATTGAACCTTTTTCTCAGTGTTCTCTCTGCTCCCTTTTTGTTCCCTGTTTCTGTTTGCGTAGCTGCACATGCATAGGGAGGAGTTTATAAGAGATTTAGTTTTAATTTGTAGACTTTGCTTAATTTACTTTAATTATTTACTGTAATAAACATAATGACCTGTAATAAATAGCAATTTTATTAAGTACAGAAATCTGGCCAATGCTTTCCATCAGTCTAGGTCTGCAAATCAAGTAGTTTGGGGATTTTGCATATTTCTTTAAGAAACTTTTGCTTTTGTGAAGATTCCAGGAATAGTGGGACTTGATTTCTAATGCGCCACTTCAGAGTTATGACAATTCGTGGCGCCCACATCCATCACCTTCAAAAATGACTCCTTCCAATAAAGAGCATATTGAGCTTTTTACTGTTAGGTTGCAGTATCTGGGAATGGATGCAATGGATGCCAATTGTGATATACAAGGAATGAAAATAATCAGGATTTCAGCTGCAGTGTTAAATGATGCGGCATGTTGGTAATCTCAATTTACTTCACAGAGGTTTTTGGCTCGCAGGAAGCCTAATTAAAACAATGTGGTAGATTCACCCCATATGTCTGGCTCAATCCAGAAACATCTGCTAAATATTGATGATGCAGAAATGTTCCAAAATTATTATGATAGTCTGGAAATTCACAGAAATCAAGTCAAGCCAGTTGGTTTCTCCAGCTGGTGAGAATGTAAGGAAAGCAGAATTGTATGTTCATAAGTTTAGGTATAAAAATTACTATTTTGAATAGAGATTATAGAGAATTTATGGAAAAAAGACTATTCTTTGCACTGTGGATTTAAAAGTGGGAAAATACTGCTTTAAACTGAGAAACTGGAAGAAGACATAGCTTTGTTTACTGGAAGTTATTCTATGTTGCATTTACAAGGTGGCCTTATTCAAGCACTGGGGATATTTGTTGGATTCTTTAGTTCTGTGAGTGAGTGTCCGGGGCAGTTTTGCCCTGTGACAGAATTTTGACTGGCTTTTTAACAGGACCAGTTGTGTGTGGTCAGGAGTACTCAGCATAGTAATAGCTTCTTGAATGGTTCTTGGACAAGAGGCTTGGGGATAGTGAGAACTGCAAATGCTAGAGAGTCAAGTGGATAAAGAGTGAAGCTGGAAAAAGCACAGCAGGTCAAGCAGAATCAGAGGAGAAAGAATGTCGATGTTTCAGGTTGGAACCTTTCATCAGTGCGACATGAAACTTGACTCCCCTTTTCCTCTGATGCTGCTTGTCCTCTTGGACAAGAGACTACTGCTTTGTGTTTGGACAACACAACAGCAATATCCAGCCTATGAAGGAGAAATCATCTGTTTCTCCTTTCTGTAAGTGGAGAAGTAAGACGAATTCCTGAGCAGCTAGCTACTCTCTCTTTACCTCGACAAATTGCCTCTTTCATCTAAAAAGGGAAATAAAACTTTCAGAGATACCAAAAGGGGGGAACCCCACATGTTGAATGTGAAGTCATTAATTCGTCTGTGTGACCTCATGACCTTATAAAAGAGTTAAAAACAAGTGGAAACTGACAGGAAAGATCTTATTGAAGCCTGCAATTTGGTCTGTGCTAGAACTGTGTTTCATTGACTATTAGTTGTGTTCCTTTCACAGCCATAATATTTATGTCTTGCCTCTTTGTGTGTATGGGAACGTTTTACAATTGGGTGGAATTTCATTTATAGTGAGTTGTAAGTTAGCACTTTGTGCTAGCCGCCCTTGAGAAGGTGATGTTGAGCAGTTTTCCTGAACCGTTAAAGTCCATTTAATGATGTTGGACCCATAACACCATTAGGGAGGGAGTTGCAGGACTTTGACCCAGTGATACTGAAGGAAGGCATGAATACATTTCCAGCTCAGGATAGTGAGTGACTTGGGCAGGAATTTGCAGGTGAGGGTCACACAGAGAGCATCAGATAGTAAGGGTCACACAGTGAGGGTCAGATAATGAGGCTCACATAGCAAGGGTCAGACAGTGACAGCTGCACTAAGTTAGAATGCTGTTCAGTAACTTGTCAATAGAAAACTTACCTCCATCAGAGTTTCGGGAATTGAATGCAGGAACTGTTTTCCCCATCCACTGACTATCACCATATCACCTTTGAAACAAAACAATGGAAAATGTTAGTATTCAGAACACAGCAACTTCAAGGACATTTCCTGTTCGACAGTACAAACTGGGGCAGTTTCAACATTAATCCTGAACGAGAGTTGAGACCATTTTAATAAATGCAACAGTAGAGCTGCAGTAGGTGCTCTACGGTCTCTGGATGCTGTGCAGAATGTTCGCCGCAGTTTTGAGTGGCATGTAATTCCCAGAAAGTCACATTTGCTGGAATATACAAATCATGGGATGATAGACCAGCTGGTTTCTCAATGCATGATGTTTGGAGTATCCTGTTGAGATGTTTGGAATTGTCGGTAATGGCTCCAATAACCTGGGGAGACAACTAGAAAACTGCCTTCAGGCTCTGCAGCCAAAATCTACTCACACATATCTGGGGGCATCTTTGGCTCCATGGTAGTGTCCCTGCCTCTCAGCCAGGAAAATCTGTTTCAATACCACTTGCTCCAGAATGTGTTATAATATCTCTGTGGTAGGTTGATCAGATAATATCTCCCATATAGCTGGACTGAATTATTCCACTAACAATCAAAAAACACAGAACCATCAACATCAAAGCAGACTACTTGATTGACTCTTCATTCACCACCTTCAACGTTCATTCCCTTCACACTGATGGTTGCAGCAACAGTATATACTATCTACAAGAGCATTGCAAAAATTCACCAAGGCTCCTTAGACAGCAGCGTCCAAACCCACAGCCACTACCATCCAGAAGGACAAGAGCTGAAGGTATACGGGAGCCCCACCATTGTAAAGTCTTGGAAGTACATCACCATTCTTTTAGTGTTGCTGGATCAAAATCCTATAACTCCCTCCTAACAGAGTTATTGGGTAATTTCGCCAAATTGAGTGCAACTGTTCAAGAAGACACCACCTTCTCTAGGGCAATGAAGGATTGGCAGTGAACCCTGATCCAGCCAATGATGCTTCCATCTCATGATTGAATACAAAAAAAGGCCTCTTATAACAATTTTGGGGGCATAAGCTCTTATGATAGTTTAGCCTACATTTAGTGCAAGATTAAATCTAGAGAAATAACGGAAGCTTATGCATAGAATGGCTGCCCAGACAATCTTTAAGGAACTGATTAGCACCTCTAAGAGGTGCTAGTGCTCATTAATGCTGCATGATATGTTGTTCACTCCATCTTGTACTAATGCTGTCTCCCAACAGTAAATGCCTGATTAAGAAGGAGATACATCTGACCATACAAACAAGGAGCAAGAGTAGGCCACCCGAAACATCGACTCTCCTGCTCCTCAGATGCTGCCTGACCTACTGTGCTTTTCCAGCATCACAGTTTCAACGCTCAGCCATTCGAGCCTGTTGCATCATTTGATATGATCATGGCTGAACTGATTGTAAGTTAAAATCAGAATTCTCCCCTCCCCTGATAATCTTTTACCCATTTCCTACTGAGAATCTATTCGCCTCTCCCTTGAAAATATACAACGACTCTGCTTCCACTGTACATTTTAATTTTAGCCAATAATCAGGAAGCAATATCATGAGTGGAGTACTAATGGACTTGAAATTAACTCTTATTCTGTCTCCACAAATGCTTCCAGACCTGATGATTTTTTATTTTTATTCTACATAAATTCAGTAAAGAAAATACTCCTTTATCAAATCTTCTTGCAAGAAAGACTATTGTGGCATTTGCCTTCTTAATTGCTTGTTTACCTCAGTTAAAAATCACACGACACCAGGTCATAGTCCAACAGGTTTAATTGGAAGCACACTAGCTTTCGGAGCGCCACTCCTTCATCAGGTGTTTGTTTGCCGCATGTTAACTTTCTGTGACTCATCAACTTATTAAGTACCTTTAAAGTTCAACACTTCTCAGCTTCTCACTATTTAAGAAATATTCCATATTTCTGTTTTTTTTCTTATTGAAGTAGAAAACTTCACATTTTTCCACCTTGTATTCCATATTTATATTCTCTGGTTTAGTCTCTCCAAATCCCATTGAAGCATCTCCCACAACTGATGCATCTGCCTACTTCTGTGTCATCATTAAACCAGGATGTACATTTAATCCCCACATTAAAGGCTGCCACTATTTGTTAAGAAAAGGATAATTTAACTGGTCTGGGCAAGGACACTTGGCTGCAGTAAGGCACCTGACTGTATCACTATAGAAAGGCACAATATTGTTCAGGAGTTAATGGAATTCCTTGACTCATTGTGAGAATGTAAGTTCAATCGAACAAAACCATTGGTGGCTGCTGAGTTGTGGCCAGAATGCCAGTGCTTTACATGGAACATGACTTAGTTTATTGCATGGACCACCTAGTTAAAGTGGCCATTAAGAACAATTTAAAACACAAGCTACTTAAACAAAGAACATTTTTGCATATTGTACCATTAGGAAGAATACACCTCCCTTGGCAGACACAGACACAGACACAGACACAGACACAGACACAGACACAGACACGCTTTTTGGTCTTCTGTAAAGTAACTGAGCAGCTGAAAGTACCATGCTTACAGAGCAGAAGCCAGGAATTTTCTTCTGTCCTGCATTCTGCTGTCCTATAGATACACACTTACAAGGAAATATCAACTAACCAACTACAGAAACCATCACAGCTGCTGAATGTTGATCCTTTTGCTTCAGTGATGGGGAACATAAGCCACAAGCCCCAGGGCAATACCATGCAGACTTATTCAGAGTTTTTTCTTCTAACTACTCTTTTGTCTTCTTGCTACTTTTCCAATCTTGCCAGCAGTAATTTCTCGTTCTCACTTTATCTCTTTATCGTTAAGGTACCTTCAGAAATGACTTTTAATGTACAAACTTTTAACCTGTTAAACAAATGATTGACTGCTGATTTGCTTCAACTTAATCATTGCAAATTAAAAGGGGGATACATTAGCTATGTTAATCACTAGTTCACTCAACATGTGCTGGACACTTGTGGCAGTTGTGGTACATGTCGATTGTTATATAACAATGCAAAAGCATCTTTTCTTTACTATGTGCATTAGGTATCCATTTAGTGTTTGTCTTATATTGATTTAGTTTGTTAGAATAAAAGTTTTATAACATGAGATGTTATCCTTCAGTAATTCCTATGGGTCACTAGGAAATCTGTGTATTTGTTTAAAATGTTAGAATCTTTGTGGGGGTCATAACATGGTTACACGTAACCTGTTCAAAAAAGCCTGTATCTATTCAGTTAAAAATCATGCAACACCAGGTTATAGTCCAACAGGTTTAATTGGAAGCACTAGCTTTTGGAGAGCTGCTCCTTCATCAGGTGGTTTTAAATCAGGTGTGCTTCCAATTAAACCTGTTGGACTGCAACCTGGTGTTGTGTGATTTTTAACTTTGTCCATCCCAGTCCAACACCGGCATCTCCAAATCATGTATCTATTCAGTGTTACATCTGCTTGTCATTGAATAAAACAGCCTGAGGCAGGTTCAGACTATGGTAATCAACAGTTAGGACCAAAATAGCAAATAAATCCAAACTTTCAAATAGATGGGTCACATTAGTATCACACTCATTTTCCTTTTATTAATTAATTCACAGGATGCTGGTGTCACTGACTTATAATTTGTCACCCATCTCTAATTGCTAATAGCTGCCTTCTTCAACTGCTTCAACCCATGTGGTGAAGGTACAGTCACAGTGCTATTGGGACAGTGTTCCAGATTTTGACTCAGCAGCTGTGAAGGAACAGCTGTCATAGATCCAGGGCAGGATAGTTACAATCCTGTGGATTAATCACTTGCGCCACAACTCTAAATAAATCTAAATTAAACATGTTCACAGAATACCCGTTCTGAAGAAAGGTCACTGGACCGGAACATTAACTCAATTTTCTTTTCACAGAATACTGCCAGATCTGCTGAGTTTTTCCAGCAATTTCCGTTTTTGTTGCATCAACAGAATTAACCATTTCTTGAACATGCTTAACAAAGTCTCCCTCCCCAAATTCCATATCCCATTAACCCTATGTTTAAATAAACCTTATCTTCTAGGTCTGCACAGTCTTACTGAAAACCTAATATCAATTTTTTATTTTTATCAACTCCTTGAAGATAATATCGGCAGAGAGCCAGCAATGTGTTTCCTAAGATGATGGTTTGTGCCATTGTAGTCAACCCTGGCTTAAGCAAGACCTGGTGTTGTTCAGGAGCCCCTATACAGCATGGCAGTCTCTGCCATATTTAGTGCAGAGGAAGACAGTGGGTTGAGAGGGTGTACAACTTGCTTGCCTCTTTTTCTGTGGGCCTTCTTCTCAGCCGACTGAGCTTCCCGTTTCTGCTTGCCTTCAACAATGCCCTTCCAGACAGTCAGCCTCCTGAGGGTCATGGCCATCAGCGACTGTCACCCAAAAGAAGGACACAGTTGGCTGGCTGTGCAAACTACACGTGGTCCAAAATTTGACCTTCAGAAGCTCATTCATTGTCCCCTGATCCTGCTGAGCTAAATGGAACAGGACAGGGGACCTCCCATGCTGGCTAGGGTGAGTTCCCTCCCTATCACTATCCCAGCTGTTGGACATTAGTGACAATTGTGCCAAGAGAGGATTGAACACAACTGCAATGGCCTCAGGTTTATTTATAAGATATTCCCAATGTACCTGTATGTAAAGTTGAGAAGGACTTCTCTGGTAGACAGATTGGCATCACATAGTCTGTTATTTGCACTTTATGTGGGAGTTCCAACAATGCAATGTCAAATTCAAAGGTTGAGCCATTGTAACAAGGGTGAGAGATAATTCTTTTAGCACGAAACACTTGTTCTGTTTCTTCTTTTCTCAACGTTTTCTGCCTCCCTGAAACAGAGAGGCCGGGAGGTCAGAGAAAATAAGCACAATCTGAAGTAAATCACGTTCTGAAATTTCCACTTGATTGTGCTGGTTTTTTCTACTACAATTCTCCCAATCTCAGCAAAATCAGCAAATTGATCACAGAACATCAAGCACAAATTGATTTTGGAATCATGTGTGCTACAAGGAAACCCCAGCCAGAAACCTGACAACATTTCCAATGTGAATGCTGACCAAGGTAAATTTCCACTTATTATGCTCAGGAATGGGCCTTTGTGGAGGCTCCAAAAATTAAGCTAAACTGGAATTTTTAGTTGTAGAGGCATTAATATAAACACTTTGAATGGTATTGAATAACTCTTTTTCTTAAAACTTACTATTCACTAAACTGAATTCTGTTTAATCTTTGAGAAAGTCTGATGGTGAAGGATAGATCTTGAGTTAATCTTTACACAATTTTGTAAGCATCTGTTACATAGCACAGGAATACACCTAGCCCAGCAACTACTTTTTTTTGTTTGATTGCCAGTTATTGGACCACAAGTAAATGCCTAGTTAATTCCCAATTAAACACAATTAATGTGTAAAAGTCCATCCTTGCTCTAAAAGAAAATTACAGTTTATATGTAAATCATAATTTCAAAATAAATTATTTCAAGATCTGGTTCATTAATGTTCTTTATGAAAGGAAATCCGCTGTCCTTACTTGGCTGACCTTCAAGTGTTTCCAGACCCACAACACTGTTAACCACCCTCTGAAATGGCCGAGCAAATAAGTCAGTTGAATCAAACCACGATAAAGTCTAAAGAAAGGAAGGGAATAGGATGGATCACCTGGCATCAACCTAGGCAATGGAAATGACAAGTGTTTTTCCCACCCCTTCTGAGCCTGCAAAGTTCTCTTTACCACTATCTGGAGGGTTGTGACAAAATTGGGAGAGCTCTCTCAAAGAATCATAAAATTGTACCTTGTAGACATTGTTCCAGACACTACCTTCACCATTCTTGAATATGTCCAGTTCTACCAACAGTATAGATGCAGTAGTGACTGTGGCACAGTGGCTCAGTTGTTGGGAGGTGCTCTGGCAATCCTCAAAATTGACACCAGATCCAATGAAGGCTCATTACATCAGGTCAAACATGGGCAAGGAACTTTTCTCCTGATTATCATAAACAGCCTTCATCAGCTGATGAACCAGTGCTCCTTCATGTGGAACAACACTTCAGGAAGTACTGAATGTAGCACAGTTGCAGAATGCACTGTGGGTGGGGACTTCAATGTCTATCACCAAGAGTGACTGGGCAGCACCACATCTGACCAAGCTGGTCAGGTCCTAAAGGACATAGCTGCTAGACTGGTCTATGGCAAATTCTGAGAGAACTTACAGGAGGCAAAAAACATACAGGATCTCATTCCCACCAGTCTACTGTCCATGACAGTATCGGCAAGAGTGACCACCGCACAAAGTTCCGTCTTCATGTTGAGGATACCAGTATGGTAAATGTACAGACATTGTATAGATCTAGTAACTCAAGACTGAGCAAAATCATAAGTTGCTGTTGGCCATCAGGAGCAGTAAAATCGTATTCTACTGCAGAGTGTAATATTAACACCCGGCATTTTTACCAATCTACTATTACGATCAAGTAAGGGTTTCAACTCTGAGATCAATAGAGAATGCAGGATGGCATACCGGAAACAGCACCAGAAGGACTGATATATGTGTAATTACCTTGCCTTTGCTTTTGTATTTTACACCCATTTTCATAAAACCTAGGATGTTGCATGCTTTATTAATCACTCTTGCTACCTGTCCTATCATTTTCAATGACCTATCCAAGGTTGCAGATACCATAGATACCCCTTGTGGTCAGTGACCTTGATTAACATTGTTTATTAAGCCTCCCTTTCAATTGTACGATTCGAATCAAAGCAGATCAGCAGTCAAGCGTTTGTTTAAACCGGTTAAAAGTTTGATACTCAAGTTATTATTGAAGGTTCCTTAAGAATAAAGAGATATCGTTGTTAACAAGAAATTACAGACATTGAGATTAAAAGAATAACCAATAAGGCAAAAGAATGTTTATAAGGAAGTCTCAGTAGATCATTAGGCCCAATTGCTTGAGTTCCTCGTTGATGTAGCAAAGAAGTTACCACTTGATGTTAGGTCCCTACAGTTTTGATGGCTTCTGCAGTTATGTGTTTAGTGTTTTCTAATAGATTTTGGGAGAGAGAAGACTCTTGGCTTCTCATTCTATTAACGTGGCACTTTTATTTGCAGTTATTTTACAGTAAGCTACTAACAGTTTTGAGATGGTTGTGACTCTCTCTCTTCCTCACTTTGCCTGGAGAAAGCTTTTCATTTCTGTGTTCAAGATGGGGTCTCCCTATCTAGTGTGTTTGTGATTCATTCTTTTCACTGGCTGTTATATTGGTTGATCTACATCAAAACTAATCATGCTGTATATAAAACAATGGCATTCAGAGACAGCTCATTTCCTGTGTTTTTTAGCTTTTATTCCAGTCAATACCAAATTTACATTCTCATAACGAGTTGCCAATGAATTTTGTGTGCTGTTAAATGGGAATTCTTTCACATGTCTGTATATGTCTCTTAACTCTGTATAATCTACAGTTACATAGAATTGTAGAAACAATATTATTTGCATTTTGTCCAGGTACAGTCAGATTAATCTTTTTTACATAAAGGTTTCAGAAACATTTTCCTAATTACACAGCTGTCACAGTGGGGGTCACTGAGGATCAGTTAGCTCAGTTGGTTGGACAGCTGATTTGCAATGCAAAGGAACACCAACAGTGACGGTTCAACTCCTGTGTTGGCTGAGGTTACCACGAAGGTTCAACCTTGCCCCTTGCCAGTAGTGTTGTGACCCTCAGGTTAAATCATCACTCGTCATTTCTGTTTGATGAGAGAGCAGCCTTACAGTCCTCTGGGACAACGGCAGCTTTACCTCTTTGCACCCCAGATCTCTCTATTCCTGTACCTTCTTTAGAGTTACTTTATATTCTCTGTCTTTGTTTCTCTTAACACAAGAAGTCACATAATACACACTTCTCTCTATTGAATCCCTTCACCAGGAGTCCATCATTCTACCTACTCGTCTATGTGCTTTCGAAATGTAATGCTACCTCCTCAAATACTTCACAATACTATTGAGTTTTGTGTAAATTCCATCAGTATCCAACGACAGATTGGAGATTTTATCGTTGAAGCATTAGTCCAGCCTCTGGGTTACCAGCCCTGAAAATTTCCAAATCTTTACCATTCTTAAATTGGAAGTGGCAAATGGTTGATCAATCTCAGACTCTCCAGAGATCTCAGGCATCACAGGTGCCAATTTTTGGCTAATTTGATACATTTCATGTGGTATCAGGAGATTGCTGAAGGCACTGGAATTTGCCAAGGTGATGGGCTGTGACACCATTACAGCAATAGTACTGAAGACTGTGTCCAGAACGTGCTGTGTTTCTAGCCAAGCTGCCCCAATATAGCTACAACACTCATCTACCCATCAACGTGAGGAAAACGTCCAGGCATGTACTGCATACAAAGCAAGACAAAATTCTTAGATATGTCCAGATTCCATGAAGATGCTTCAAATTTATTATACCTCAGGGGATTTCAGATTTGAAAGATTGTGGAAAAACTCAACTTTAAATTTTGTGGAAATACCAGGACCTGTGGGATTTGAAGATTTTCTTTAACAATTCTTACGAGAAATCACATAACTGCTTGCTTTGTGAGATCTTGCTGGGAGTGTTCAGATAATGACTGAATGGAGAGTAATTATAAGCCCAGTGCTGAATTTAGCTAAAGCTATGGTCAGCACTGCCTTGTCCTCTTTAAGTAGACCGAGTGGGGGTTTGTGGTCCATTATTATTATAAATTTATGTCCATAAAGATAATGGTGGAACTTTCTGACTCTAAATATGACCGCCAAAGTTTCTTTCTCTATCTTGGCATATTTACGCTTTGCATTAGCTAATGCCTTGGATGCATATGTTATTGGGCATTCCTCTCCACTGGGCCATCTATGAGCTAATACTACCCCAATGCCATATGGGGAGGCATCGCAAGTCAATAATAGATCATAATCTTGGGATCATAAAGTACCAACACCTTCGAAGATGATAGCTGTTTCTTCACTTCCCTGAAAGTTGGTTACATACCATTTTCAAAACTGACCCTTTTTTAGGAGTTGATGCAGAAGTATGGAGGCCAGGTTATGTATAAACTTTCTTTACTAATTCATCAGCCCAAGAAAAGACCGAAGCTCTGGTATAGGCATGGGAGCTGGGGCACCTTTGATCGCTCTAACTTTATCTTCCAACAGGTGTACCTGGGTCTTGTCAACCTTGTAGCCCAAGTAGGTTGCTTGAGGTGCCCTTAATGTCCCAGCCCTCTGTGGTAAAGAATTCCACAGATTCACTGCCCACTTTATAGAAAAAACGCCTCCCTATTCTCTGTCTTAAATGGGTGATCATTTACATTAACATTATGCTTTCTGGTCCAAGACTGTCCCAACAGGGGGGCAAATTATTCCGCATCTACCCTGTCACGCCTCCTAAGAATCTTATATGTTGCAATTAGGAATCCTTTCACTCTTCAAAACTGAATACAGACCCAAAGTTCAGAATAATCTGCACCAACTGAGTAGGAGTTTTAAAGATACCTCTTCCCTCACTTTACTGTGGATAACACCAGGCAGTAGCCCATGACACTCACTGGTGCCTGTCTGAGTCATCTTGTCATGTCCAGATATGAGCAGGCCTTATAATGTATAAATACTAACCTAAGATAACTTTAAATGACGTGATGTTAATATGTTGAAAGTTGCTTAGATTTGGATTGTCAGGGTCATATGGAGGATGAAGACAATGGGCTGCAGTTATGATCCACATCTGCCCTACAGAACAAGCAAAAATAGAGTATTAGATGCAATAATTACAATGAATTACTTACATTTTTGTTATTGTGAAAAATATCAAACTCCTTCCCATGCACACAGTGCCATATAGCAACAAAATGCTCAGCAAAACTCATTCCATCACACTGATACCATCACGCTGCTTCTAATTCCCTATCCTTATAAAGAAGAATAAGAATATCGACTGACTTTTACCAAAAAAAGTAAAAAATCACACAACACCATAAACCAACAAACAGGTTTATTTGGAAGCACTAGCTTTTGGACCGCTGCTCCTTCATCAGGTAACTGTGGAGCAGGACCATAAGACATAGAATTTATAGCAAAAAGATTACAGTGTCATGCAACTGAAGTGATACATTGAACAAACCTAGATTGCTGTTAAGTCTTTCATCTTTTAGAATGGATTGCAGGTTTTGGTTTCTTAATATGTAAATCACAGAACTTCTTTAAGTCACATTCTCGAGATAACTTAATGTTTTATTAAAAAAAGGTGACATCTCAGCTCAGACAATGCATTAAAGGTATGAGGTTAGAGTCTGTCTGTATCCAAAAGCTCGTGCTTCCAAATAAACCTGTTGGACCATAACCTGTTGTGTGTGACTTTTTACTTTGTCCACCCCAGTCCAACACCAGCTCCTCCACATCATGTTGACCAAAAAAAAGGCTGTCAATTTTGGGGAGTATCATAGAGGGTTTCTCTCTGTGGGCTGTAGCAGGTTTTCTCACAAAATGATCTGCTGTTCACTTTAGTATGAATGCACCGCATTCCTCTGGTGCAGTGCTCATGACATTATCATGCACTCACCAGTAGCAGAAGTATTTGTCACTTCTACGACACTCCACTATTTCTGTTGTCAATACCATATTTAAAACCCACCTGTGTACCAGTTCAATCACTGACAGCCCAAATAGCTCTTCATATTCCACGTAATAGCAGGGAAATGGAAAAGAAAAACTTCTGAGGACACATAGATGGTAAAGATCACACATCATTAGAAATGCAAGCTCACATTTGTCATTATATTGCCATTTTACATCAGTTCCACTCTAAACAACTATCACAGTAACAGCAGCTCCAATAATCAAACTACAGGGGGTACTAGTCCTTAGAATCCTGTCTAAGGGAGTGCTACTCTTTCTAATGTTCGGTGTAGTAGAACATCTTGTCATTGTTCAGGATTGATAATGCCCAACCCTCCTGACCGATTTGGGAGGTCAGCCTTGGTTGATGGGTGACCAAACCTTGACAGACACTTTTCACTGAGGCTGAGGCTGAAGGAGCTCCATTGGATGGTTATTCATCATATAGTGATATCACCCAGATAGCGTAAGGAGAAATTGGGGGTAGATATGAAGTACCAATAGCAGGACGCATAGGAATATAGAAAATACCGACATCAATAAACATGCATGGCCAAGACTTCATAAGAGGTACTGCTGTTCAGTAAAATTATTATACATACCAGGAGGAACCACCATGTAGTTAACCCACTTTGATACCTGTACTGGTTTTTGAAGAACCATTTAGTTGAGTATTAATGGATTGTGCAGACCATTACCAAAAATAAAAGCAGGACATCATTGTATCCTTACAATTATGAGTAAGACAACTCAATTCCCAGATGATATTTCTTTAGTGTAGGGTAGTAGTTGAAAAGTTAATAGGTTTATTTACTAGTTATGGATATCAGTTGAGATATGGTTTGATCAGGATACCAGCTTTGTATCTCAAGCTTATCAGGAAATCATTAGTACTTTGGGTTTAAACCAATTGTAATCATCTGTGTATCATCTGCAATCACAGGGGAGTTTGGTGAGATACCATCAGACTGTCAAAACCATGATAATAAAACAAAGAACCGCAGAAGTTGAGGATCTGGAACAAAACCATTTTAAAACCATGATTATGGCATACTGTCATGAATATTCACAAGATTTGCTTCCAGAGAGTCCCCAAATCCAGGAGATGAAGTATTAGTGTTCTAGCCATTACAAAATGAACTTCTTAAAATGAAGTTTAGTAGCTCATATAAAGTAGTATAGAATGGTTAGTAATGTGACTTAGGTGATGAATACTCCTGATTGTAGGAAAAAGAATCATAAGCTTGTTGAAAAGGGAAGAAGTTAAGGGGGAGCAAATGTGTCAGGCTTTAAGAATTGTGGAGGTAACAGAGACAATAAGAGTGATATAGAAAGAGAGATAGATGATGCTCAAAGTGAACCTCCTACAATTCCATTAGCTATATAGAAACAGTTTTGTGCACTTATATTTAAAGAAAAGACAGCATGGGAGGATCTTGTAAGATTGCTGAGAAAGTATGAGGTAATCTGTAGAAATCCACCTGGATGTACTACATTAGCTAGAGATGATGTGCACAGGATACTCAAGACCGATAAAACATATTGTAACAGTTGAGTCCATAAAACAAGTTGTGGCGGTTACAGAGATTCAGTACATTTAACAAAAGTAGTAGCCTACCATAGAAAAGACACTTTGGAAATATTGTTGGCTGTTCAACACTTTGAAGATGATGTTAGGCACTAAAACAAGGAAAGCCTAACACATACTAAACATAATCCACCAACCTTCATTGAGAAATTTAAAATTTGGAATATGAGATGATTCGTATGGAGTCTTTTGTTACAATTGTTTAATGTTAAGATTATTTATATAACTGGAAGAAAAAATGTAATTGCAGATACAGTGTCCTGAATATAAAATGTTGGAACAAGTTAAAGATTTAAGAAATGCTACTATGGTTCAATAATGTAATGTGAATACACCTTTTGGGTAGTGTTGGGCATCACAGCTGCCTGGACACATGCTCTTTGCTGCAGAGAATGGTGTCAATTCCTCTCACTGTACATTCTCCTACACCAGCACATTCCTTTCTGTACCCCAATTTGATTGATTCTCTGTACCATGGTGCCATGATCATTTATGACCTCTCATCTTCTCCTCAAGGTACTGCTGACTGCGATAGTGGTGTCCTCCTTTCACCTTCTTCTCTAGGTGCTGTTGACTGCTTGGCTCAGTCCTCCACTCACTTGCTCCTCTAGTTGCTATCAACTGCCTGTCTAAGAGTTCTCCACAAACACGTGTTTCTCTAAGTGCTGCCGACTGCCTGAATCAGGGTTGTCCACACACCCATGCTCCTCTGGGTGCTACTGACTGCCTGTCTCAGGGTTCTCCTTTCTAGACAGTTTTTCACAGGTTTTCACAAGTTGGACTCTTCCAAAGGTCTTGCGCCCTCTTTACACACCAGTCACTCTCACACAATTGTCTCAAAGGTTACCTGATCTCTCCCCCCAAAAGATCCCTGACACTCCCTCATCCAAGGTGTTTAGCTGGGGACAATATTCAACTCTCCAAAGAGATTACCCAGGGCATCCAAAATAAATGCAATGAGAACATTATTCTTATCTGGTCTAACCTCCACACTCCGGTTTTTAGACACCAGGCACTCCAAACTTGCATTTCAGTGAAGGCAATTAGACACGTATGTGGTCATCTGCATCCATGAACCAGCCAAAATAAATCCCAGCCCTTCCCCAATCCCACTCCACAGAAATAAGAAGTGCTGAGCCCAAGGATGGTACTTGGGATTCCTGACATCTTCCAACATTTTCATTGTAATGGAGTCACTTTCCAATATCAAGAAAATATCAGCCAAATAATCTGCAAAGGAATGTCGACAGGTTAAGTCAATTGGCAAAACTTTGCCAAATACAGTATGATGAAGCAATGTGTGAATGTGTTCATTTGGCAGGAAGAATATGACAGCAGCGCACTACTTAAATGGTGAGTAATATCAGAATGTTGTATTGCACAGGGATCTGGTTTCCTGGTACATGAATCATAAGAAGTTGCTAAGCATTGAAAACAAAACTAATTTGGAAAGCAAATATAATGTTGCCCTTTATTTCAAGAAGACTGGAATATAAAAGCAGGGATGTGGAAGACTGCACACCGAGGATGTCAATTTGGGTATTCCCCAATTCCTCAACGGGAAACCCTGGATGAATCAGGACATATAGAACCTGCTAAAAACCAGGCATGAGGCCTTCAGATCAGGAGATCCACTCAGGTATAAGGAATCCAAGTATGACCTTCGCAGAGCCATTAAGACAGCCAAGGACCAATACTGATCCAAACTAGAGATCCAGACCGACTATTGCAAGGACTGAATGACATCACAGGTTCTAAAAAGAGACAGTGCAAGAAAGCAAACGATGACATAACCCTCCAAAATTGTCTCAACGCCTTCTATGTTCACTTTGAGCAGAATTTCGGCGGAGAAGTAGCACCTATTCCGACAAGTTCTCACGAACCTATCGAACAGTCACTGAGTCAGAAGTCAGATCAGTTTTCCTTTGTGTGAATCCAAGGGAAGCATTGGGACCAGACGGAATACTAGGCCGTGCACTCAGAGCATGCACAGATCAACTGGCAGAGGTCTTCTTGGACATCTTCAACCTCTCCCTGCAGTAGGCCACTGTCCCTGCCTGTTTCAAGAGGGCCAACATCATCCCTATGCCTAAGAAGGCTCAGGCAGCATGTCTCAATGACTACCGCCCAGTGGCCCTAATTTTAGTGGCCATGAAGTGCTTTGGAAGGTTGGTAATGGCATTAATCAACTCCAGCCTCCCCACTACTCTTCACCCACTCCAATTTGCCTGTCGGACCAACAGATTCATGTCAGATGTGATAACACTTGCCATCACTCCTCCAAGAACATTTTGACACCACGAACAGCTACGTAAGAATCCTACTCATCTACTACAGTTCAGCCTTCAACACTATTATCCCCTTGAGACTGATTACTAAACTTAGTGATCTTGGACTAAGCCCCACTTTCTGCAACTGGATCCTCAGCTTGCTGACCCAAAGGCCACAATCATGAAGATTGGGGACAATATTTCTTCCTCACTAACACTCAACACTGGAGCCACCCAGGGGTGCATATTCAGCCTCCTTCTATACTCACTGTCGCCAAATACCAGACTAATGCCATTTGCAAGTTCGCTGATGACACCACCATAGTCAGTCAAATCTCAGATGGCAATGAAACAGACTACAGACGGGAGGTGGAAGACCTGGAAAAATAATGCACTGAGAACAACCTAGCTCTCAATACCAGGAGAACCAAGGAACTCATTATTGATTTTCAGCAGAATGTTACTCATGCCCCCCTACACATTAACAGCACAGAGGTGGAACGAGTGGAGTGTGTCAAGCTCCTGGGAGTGGTCATCCACAACAAGCTTTCTTGGACTCTTCATGTGGACACACTGGTTACAAAGGCCCAACAACACCTCTTCTTCCTCAGGCATCTGAGGAAATTTGGCATGATGGCGAATACCCTTGCCAACTTTTACAGGTGCGCCATCGAGAGCATTCTGTCTGGAGGTATCACTGGATGGTATGGCAACTGTACCATTCAAGATCGGAGACAGTTAGAGAGGGTGGTGAACTCAGTGCGGATAATCACAAAGGCCAACGTCCCATCTATAGAATCCATGTACCAGGCCATCTATCAAGGAAAGGCTGCCAGCATCCCACTCTGGCAATGTTTTTCTACAACCTTTACCATCGGGAAGAAGGTACAGAAGCCTGAATACACGCACCAGCCGCTTTTGCAACAGTTTCTGTCCTGCTGTTGTTAGAATACTGAATGAACTCACAAACTCTTAACATTCGCCTGTACCTGTGTTTTTGTTTTTGCCGCTGTTTACCTATTATTTACTATCTATGCTACTTAACTATGTCATCTGCCTGTACTGCTCGCAAGACAAATCTTTTCACTGTGCCTCGGTACACATGACAATAAATTCAATTCAATTCAATTCAATTCAATGTGTACTGCAGTTGTATACAGTGTTGATGAACCATATAGATTACTTACATTTAGATTACTTACAGTGTGGAAACAGGCCATTCGGCCCAACAAGTCCACACCGACCCACCGAAGCGCAACCCACCCAGACCCATTCCCCTACATTTACCCCTTCACCTAACACTACGGGCAATTTGACTTTGCCAATTCACCTAACTGCACATTTTTGGACTGTGGGAGGAAACCGGAGCACCTGGAGGAAACCCACGCAGACAAGGGGAGAACGTGCAAACTCCACACAGAGAGTCGCCTGAGGCAGGAATTGAATCCAGGTCTCTGGCGCTGTGAGGCAGAGGCCACCACAAAGAATGTGCAGTTTTGGTCTCCTTATTCAAGGAAAGATATAAATGTCTTAGATGCAGTTCAGAGAAGATTCTCCTGCCTGATTCCTGGCATTGCAGGGGGTGGGGGGGAGGTGGTCTTATTGAGACGTAAAGGATGCTGAGAGGCCAATACAGAGTGGAGGCTGAAAGAATGTTTCCCCTTGTGGGAGAGACTAGAACTTGGAGACACAATTTAAAAATAAGGTGTCTCCCATTTAACATAGAGGAGAACTTTTTTTGCTCTTAGAAACTTGTGAGTCTTCAGAATTCTCTTCCCCAGGGAGCAGTGGAGATGAGGTTATTGAATATTTTTTAAGGCAGAGATTGATAAATTCTTGACTAACAAGGGAGTTCACGGGGTTTTGGGGTAGGCCGGAAAAAGGAGTTGAAGCCAAACTCAGATCAGCCATGATCTTATTGAATGGAGAGCCAACATGAGGGGCTGAATAGCATACTCCTGATCCCAGTTTATATGTTTGTATGAATAACAACCTACACATCAGGAGTCAGTTACTGAAGAGCAATCTATATCCATTGATTTGTGTCTGATCAGTTTGGTCCTGCAGAGAGAATGCTCAAAATAATGCAACAAAGTTTGTTTCACTCACCAATTAATGACCCACCACAGAAAGGAATGCCATTCTTCGACAACATTGTGATCCATGGTAAGGCTCCTTTTGATACAGCTCTGCCCTGTGCTATTTTAGGTTGTATTGATGATGGTTTTATTCTCGGCTTCCCACACACTGGAATGTTTTACAAAAGAAAAGTTTCATTTGAAATGAGAAACAAGCAGAAAATAATGTGTTAAGACTGAGGAACAAACAAGACAAGATTAATCACAAGATTATTAGCTACACCAAACTGATGTGAGGCCCCTTATGCTCTGGCATGCACATGCAGTTGGAGGTGAAAAATGTGAGATGCCATTGCATGCACTGAATTACAGACCTACAGCTTAAACATTGTCCCAGTCAAATCCTGTTTCAGAGCAGATATTAAGTAGACACATCATGCAATTGTGTGTAAGGATATTACTGAGGAGAGAAAATGTTCACAGAAACACAATTATTAAAGCGTAGAAGGAGGCTATTAGGTTCAGCATCAATAAATAGCAATATTAAGTAGCTCAGTGTTACAGGAGTTCCACATCAAAGATGAAGATTGAACTCATCTGAATGGTGGATTCCAACACATAATTGTTTATTCATCATGCAGTGGAAAATGGGCAATACCTTCAGCGTAGAAATCTTCATACATACTGATCACCTGTCCCCTTAAGAATTCTCACCATCACATATCCTTCTGCAGCTCACAAAATTGAGATATCATTTATCCATTGTCAATAACAACTTGGTTGATGAGCTGCCTGACTAAGGTGATATGTCCTTGTTTCCTCTGACACCAGTTGTTGGTAAATTACCTGATGTTCAAAAATTAACTCTCTGGATGTGAAATTCTCTGGAGGATTCTGACAATTTAGACAGACATATGAACAGGCAGGGAATAGAGTGATACCGACCATGTACAGATAGATGAGATTAGTTTAGAATGGCATCACAATTGGCATGGACGCGTTGGGAGAAAGGGCCTGTTCCTATTGTTGCACCGTCCTGTGTTCGAGCTCAAGTAATGAAGCTCTGGATAAATCTTCATTTTTCTTATTAATAGTTCACAGAGACATAATATCAGAGAAATTGGCTGTTAAAGGAGAGTGCGAATCAATAAATAGGCCTTGTCAGGTCAATGTAGGACTGAGTGACTTGGCATGAATTTCATCATTTGCACCAAACTATTTCCATTATCATGTATCATTTCATTGTTTTTCAGTCGAGTCAGACACTGGCTTGCAGCCTTTCTTAACTATCAGTAAGGCATTCTCATACATCACTCGCACTGGTCACTCACACCAGTCACTCACACCTGTCGCTTACAACAATCACTCAGTGCTCTTCAAACCCACAAATTGTACCATCTTTAAAGGCAAGGACAGTAGATACATGGGACTACCACCGCATGCAAATTCTCCTCCAAACCATGCATCATGCTGACTTGGAAATTTGTCACTGTTTCTTCGGTGTCATTTGGTCAAAATCTTGAAACATCCTTCCTCACTGCCTTGTGGATGTACATAAAGTAAATGGCAGCAGCAATTCAAAGAGGCACAACCACCTACGGATCTATGGATGGGCAATAAATGCTGGCCCCAACTGCATGGATTTATTTATCCTCTGCATGGATAAATTTAACAACAGCTACATTTCACATGTTCTGATCTCCTGAACTCTACAGCTCTTTGATTGCTTCAGACTCACCACATCATCCACTAAAAAGCCTGACTGTTAAGTCTGAAATGTGTAGAACAGTGTGACAGAGGCAGGAAGCAGTTGGCTCGAGAGTCCTCAATATTGACTCTGGACCCATGAAGTCTCATGGCATTGTGTCAAACATTGGCAACAAAATCTCCTGCTGATTACCATGTGCCAAACCAACCTTGGCTGATGACTCAGTACAGCTCCATGTTGAACAACACTTGGAGAAATCACTGAAGGTGGCAAGTATGCTAAATAGGATAGACTTTGAACGGATCTAGCAACCCAAGACTGGGCATCCATGAGGTGCTGTAGGCAATCAACGATAGCAGAACCGTACTGTAACACAATCCGTAATCTCATGACCTGGTGTAGCTCGGACTCAGGAATGATAAAGACATGAATCTTGTGCCGCTAATGTATAAACATGTCACAAGATGTTTCAGTAAAGGGTGAAGATAAACTAGGGGTGCAAACAAAGCACGTGAGAGTCAGAGCAGTAAGAAGCTGAAGGAGTGGGCTTTATAAATGTTCTTTATGAAGTTGGAGGTGGAGGGTTTCACAGACAATTACAGAGAATGGGTTGAAGTTGTTGAGGACTGCTAGCAAATGTTGGACACATAAGTTTCTATCCTTCAAAACCTGCAAAGGATATAGGTGTGTGGTGTTTGACTAGACATTGATTGCAGATCTACAGGTTGGTGTGTGGTTTGACTTGTTTCCCATTCCAGGTTTCAAGAGTTAATTTGGCAAATTAACCAGAGAGGCAAATGCATATCAACCAAAACAGAAGATTTATTACTTTGAGTCTACAATTGCCACAAGTGTTTCAACTGGGTTACAGAATTTTCCAGTATATCATGGATACATTATGAAATAAATCCGGCATGGATGTTCTGACCAATTGTTCTGATTTACGCTGAAGTTCAGGATTAAATATGGTTCAAAACACAACTTATCAGTACATCTGACCTTTAACTAATGAGTGTTTAGAGGTGGAAATATAATTAGTTTTTGTATTGTTTGTAGAAATTGTGTTGAGATTTGATATGGGATTTGTTCTGAATTGGAAATACCCAATTACATAAACATTTCACCATTCAAGCCCCATCTAACACTTTGAAAACACAGCCTTAGTTGTATAGAACTTGAATATTTCTTAACCAGAGACATATTATTGAAGCTGTTTGTCTTGCCCTCAATAGGATAAACACAAGAATCAGAAGTTCCAGGCTGGTTGGCTGGTTGTGTGCTAGGCAGAAGACCTTTTCTTAAAAGACTTCTGGTTGGTGGGAAATACCATTCACGCAGCCGTTGCACAATTACAGCATGACACGATTTGGTTAACCTGTTGTTCACATTTTTGCATTGCTTGACCTTTTTGAGGTGATTTGAAGTAGCCTGGACACCTCAAGGCTGAAAGTGATAATACTTTGGTCAATTGTAAATTTCTACAAACACAACTCACAGACCAAGAATGAAAAAACAGTCTTTACAAGTTGAGTTTTGGAAAATTGTGGGATTGTGACAAAAGGTTTGGTGCAAATGAACTCCATTGCTTAAAGGTAGGTAGCAAGATGCACCATCCTGATTCCTAAACCCAGATCGAATCGACTATCCCATCTCCTGTACCCTGATAAAAAGTACCATCCTAATTTCAGAACCTCTATCCATTCCAATTTCTCAACCTGATACTGTACACTATCCCAATTACTGAACATAAAACTGTATACCATTCCCATAAATGAACCCAAAATTGTACAGCATCCCAATGATTCAATGCTGATAATGTACACCAAACCTGATTTCTGAACCCAGATACTGAACCCAATCCTAATTTGTCAAACCCAATACTGCACACCTTTCCAATTACTGAACATAAAATTGTTTATCATTCCAATGATTGAACCCTGATACTCTACACCATCCTGATTACTGAACTCTGATACTGTACACCATCCCAATTATGGAGCCCTGATACAGTATAACATTCCAATCACTGAGTCCAAATAATAGACACCATCTCAATTTCCAAACGTAAAACAGTAACCATCTGACTACTGAACTCTGATACTGTACGCCATTCCAGTTATTGAAGACAATACTGTATACCTTCCAGCTGCTGAGCATAAAGAAATACACCATCCCAATTAGTAAACCGAAAACAATGCACTATTTGAATTACTAAATTCAGATTATGTACATCATTCTCATTATTGAATCTTGATTCCGTACATCATCCTGATTATTGAATCTTGGTACTCCATCCCAATTACTGCATCCCAATACTGTACACTATCCCAATTACTGAACTCCAATATTGTACAACCTATCGGTTACTGAAATCCGATTCTGCACACCAACCTGATTCCTGAATCCTGATATTGTGCATTATCTCGATTACTGAACCCCCAATATTCTACACTATCCTGATTCCTGATACAATATACTATCCTGATTCTGCACATCATTCCAGTTCCTGAACCCTGATTCTGAACACTGTCTTGATTACTGACATAAAACTTAGAACAGTACAAGCCCTTCAGCCTTCAATGTTGTGCCGATCTTTTATCCTACTCTAAGGTAAGACTAATCTATGTACCCTTCATTGTACTATCTTCCATATGTCTATCCAAGAGTCGCTTAAATGTCCTTAATGTCTATGACTCTACCACCACCGCTGGCAGTGCATTCCATGCACCCACCACTCTCTATGTAAAGAACCTACCTCTGACATCTCCCCAAACCTTCCTCCAATCACCTTAAAATCACCCTCGGGAAAAGTCTCTGACTATCCACTCTATCTGTGCCTCTCAACATCTTGTACACCTCTGTCAAGTCACCTCTCATCCTTCTTCGCTCTAATGAGAAAAGCCCTAGCTCCCTCAACATTTCTTCATAAGACATGTCCTCCAGTCCAGGCAGCATCCTGGGAAATCTCCTCTGCACCCTCTCTAATGCTTCCACATCCTTCCTATAATGAGGCAACTAGAACTGAACACAATGTTTCCAAGTGTGGTCTAACCAGGGTTCCATAGAGCTGCAGCATAATCTAGCATCTTTTAATCTCAATCTCCCTGCTAATGAAAGTCAACACACCATATGTCTTCTTGACAACCATATCCCTTGAGTGACAACTTTGAGGTGTCTGAGGACATGGATCCCAAGATCCCTCTGTTCCTCCACACTGCCCAGAATCCTACCTTTAACCCTGTATTCTGCATTTAAATTTGACCTTCCAAACTGAATCACTTCATACTTTTCCAGGTTGAACTCCATCTGCCACTTATCAACCCAGTTCTGCATCCTGTCAATGTCCCATTGCAAGCTACAACAGCCTTCCACACTACCTACCACTCCACAAACCTTTATGTCATCGGCAAACGTACTAACCCACCCTTCCACTTCCTCATCCAAGTCATTTATAAAAATCACAAACAGCAGAGGTCACAAAACCGATCCCTGCGGAGCACCACTGGTCACAAAACTCCAGACTGAAAACTTTTCATCTACCACCACCCTCTGTCTTCTATGGGCCAGCCAATTCTGTATCCAGATAGCCAGATTTCCCTGTATCCCATGCCTTCTTACTTTCCGAATGGGCCTACCATGGGGAACCTTATCAAATGCCTTGTTAAAATCCAAGTATACTACAACCACTGCTCTACCTTCATCAATGTGTTTTGTCACATCCTCAAAAAAATTCAATAAGGTTTATGAGGCATGACTTGCCTCATGAGGCTGACTATGTCTAATCAAACTATGGTTTTCCAAGTTATCGTAAACCCTGTCTCTCAGAATCCTCTCCAATACTTTACACACCACAGACGTGAGACTGACTTGTCTGTAATTCCCAGGATTATTGCTGTTCCCTTTCTTGAACAAGGGAATAACATTTTCCACCCACCAATCATCTGGCTCTACTCTATTGGACAGTGAGGGCACAAAGATCATCGCTAAAGGCGCAGCAATCTCTTCCCTCACTTCCTGTAGTAACCTAGGGTATTTCCCATATGGTCCAGGGACCTACCTATCCTTACAATTTTCAAAATTTTCAGCACATCCTCCTTCTTAACATCAACATGTCCAAGCATATCAGTATGTTTCACACTTTCCTTAGAAACATCAAGGTCCCTCTCAGTAGTGAATACTGAAGCAAAGTATTCATTAAGGACCTCCCCTACTTCCGCCGACTACACCTGCAAGAACCCCCACTATTCCTCACTCTGGCCATCCTCTTGTTCCTCATTGTGGTTCTGTTCGCCGAGCTGGGAATTTGTGTTGCAGACGTTTTGTCCCCTGTCTCGGTGACAACCTCAGTGCTTGGGAGCCTCCTGTGAAGCACTTCTGTGATCTTTCCTCCGGCATTTATAGTGGTTTGAATCTGCCGCTTCCGGTTGTCAGTTCCAGCTGTCCGTTGCAGTGGCCGGTATATTGGGTCCAGATCGATGTGCTTATTGATTGAATCTGTGGATGATTGCCATGCCTCTAGAAACAGGCTGTTCTCTGTTTGGCTTGACCTATAATAGTAGTGTTGTCCCAGTCGAATTCATGTTGCTTGTAATCTGCATGTGTGGCTACTAAGTGTAGCTGGTCGTGTCGTTTCGTGGCTAGTTGTTCATGGATGCGAATCGTTAGCTGTTTTCCTGTTTGTCCTATGTAGTGTTTTGTGCGGTCCTTGCATGGGATTTTGTACAGTACATTGGTTTTGCTCATGCTGGGTATTGGGTCCTTCATTCTGGTGAGTTGTTGTCTGAGAGTGGCTGTTGGTTTGTGTGCTGTTATGAGTCCTAGTGGTCGCAGTAGTCTGGCTGTCAGTTCGGAAATGCTCTTGATGTATGGTAGTGTGGCTAGTCCTTTGGGTTGCGGCATGTCCTCATTCCGTTGTCTTTCCCTTAGGCATCTGTTGATAAAATTGCGCGGGTATCCGTTTTTGGCAAATACATTGTATAAGTGTTCTCCTTCCTCTTTTTGCAGTTCTGGTGTACTGCAGTGTGTTGTGGCCTTTTGAATAGTGTCTTGATGCAACTTCTTTTGTGTGTGTTGGGGTGGTTGCTTTCGTAGTTCAGGACTTGGTCTGTGTGTGTGGCTTTCCTGTATACCTTCGTGGTGAATTCTCCGTTTGGTGTTCTCTGTACCATCACGTCTAGGAATGGGAGTTGGTTGTCCCATCAAGAGCATTTCTGACCTAGACAGGGGACGAAACGTCTGCAACACAAATTCCCAGCTCAGCGAACAGAACCACAACAATGAGCACCCGAGCTACAAATCTTCTTACAAACTTTGAACTCTTGTTCCTCATGTAAGTGTAGAATGCCTTAGGATTTTCCTTAATCTGACCTGCTAAAGCTTTCTCATGCTCCCTTCTTGCTCTCCCATGTCCTTTCTTCAGTTCCTGACAACCTTGTAACCCTGTAGAGCCCTTTCTGATCCTTGCCTCCTCAACCTTAAATAAGCTTCCTTCTTCTTCTTGAGTAGATATTCCACATCCCTTGTCACCCACAGTTCTTTCAACCTACATTCTTTCCTTGCCTTAGTGGGTCAAACCTGTCCAGCACTATCAGAAAGTGCTTCCTAAACAACCTCCACATTCCTGTCGTGCATTTGCCTGAGAACATCTGTTCCAATTTAGGCACCCCAGATCCTACCTAATAGCATTGTAATTCCCCCTCCGCCAATTGAATACTTGTCCATAATGTCTGTTCCAATCCCTCTCCATGAGTATAGTAAAGGTCAGGGATTTGTGATCACTATCATCAAAATGCTGTCCAACTGAGAGATCTGACACTTGGCATGGTTTGTTGCCAAGCATCACTTCTAATATGGCCTCCCCACTAGTCAGCCTATCTACATATTGAGTCAGGAACCCTTCCTGGATACCCCTGACAAAAACTGCTCCATCCAAACTATTTGAACTAAGGAGGTTCCAATCAATTTTAGGGAATTTAAAGAGTCACCCATGACAACAACCCTGTTACTTCTGCACCTTTCCAAAATCTGCCTCCCAATCTGCTCTTCTGTGTCTCTGTTGCTTTTGGGACGATCTGTAGAAAACTCTCAATAAAGTGACAGCTCCTTACTTGTTTCTGACTTCCACCCATACTGACTCTGTAGACAAACCCTCCTCGACGATCACCCTTTCTGCAGTTGTGATACTATCCCTGATGAGCAATGCCACTCCTTCACTTCTTTAATCTCCCGCCCACTTCCTTTTGAAACATCTAACAACCATTCCTGCCCCTGTGATATCCAAATCTCTGTAATAGTGACAACATCATAGTTCCAAGTACTGATCCATGCTCTAAGTCGAATCTGGGCATTTTACAGCCCGCGGGCCATGTCTGGCCCTTTGGTTGTTCCTGTCCGGCCCACATGAGGTCAATCTTAAATTAGAACCCTAAATGAAAATGTATTTACGCCATGCGCGCAATACAACTGTGTTGCTTTTGTTTTGAAAAGGATGCTTTTTTTATTGATGTATGGACTCACATGCGCGTGTATGTGCGTGCGTGAACAGCTAAAAGTGATGCTTGCTGGCTAGCCCTCAAAATGTCAGCTCACGCCAAGACAAGTTATGTCATATCCCACAAAATCGCCAGAAACATTAAATCGTTTTCTGATGGAGAGTTTATTAAGGAGTGCTTGTTGGACTCTGCAGAACTAATATGTCCAGAGAAAAAGGAGGCATTTGAGATTGTGCCCCTCTCCCGACGCACTGTAACGAGAAGGACAGGAGACGTCGTGAGAAATCTGGAGCTTCAGCTGCAGCACAGAACGGTCAACTTTGACTTTTTTTCCTTGGCTTTGGATGAGAGCTGCGATGTACGTGACACAGCCCAGCTACTCATCTTCGTACGTGGGATAACTATGGACTTTAAAATCACGGAGGAGCTGGCAGCAATGCAGTCGATGAAAGGAACAACAACTGGTAATGATTTGTTCACGGAGGTAAATGCATGTTTGGACAAGCTGGCGGGTGTGACAACGGATGGTTGTCCAATTCTAACGGGAAAAAATGTTGGACTCTTAAAGACAATGCAGGATAAAGTGACAGAAATTGACCCTGAACAGAAATTGGTCTTTTTGCATTGTATTATACATCAGGAAGTGTTGTGCAAGTCAGTGTTAAAAATTAACCATGTGGTTGATGTTGTAACTAAAATAGTTAACTTCATCAGGGCAAGAGCTTTGAATCACAGGCAGTTTGTTGCACTTTTGGAGGAAAATGAGACTGAACATGAGACTGAACACAGCTGTCAGTTGGCTCAGCCTGGGCAAAATGCTGAAAAGTGTATGGGACCTGAGAGAAGAGATTCAGGATTTCTAGGTGAAGAAAGGGAATGGCATTCCACAGCTTTCAGATGCAGACCAGATTACAGACCTTGGTTTTGCTGTTGATGTGACTGCACTTATGAATTAACTAAATGTGAAACTGCAGTGCAAGAGCCTTTTTGTGCATGAAATGTAAAACTTGGTGAAGGCTTTTATGAGAAAGTTGTAGCTTCTCTCAAGCCAAATGGAGGACAACATTCTCACCCACTTGCCAACACTGAAGGAAGCCACACCTCAGCTGATCACCTCCACAGATACTCATCTATGTTAGAAGCACTGCATGGTGAATTTTCAAGGCGATTTCAAGACTTTCAAACGGTTGAGAATGAAATGCACATGATTTTTTTCCCATTTACATGCAATGTGGAGAATGCACCTAGTGATGTTCAGCTTGAACTCATTGACCTGCAGTCTGACACACTTCTGGCAGAGTACTTTAGGTCAGTCTCACTGCTTGATTTTTACTCTTTCCTCAAAGAGGAGAACTTTCCACACATGAGGAGGCATGCTCAGAAGATTCTAGTCTTCGTTGGATCTACCTATATATACGAACAGACATTCTCGGTGATGAAGTTCAACAAACCCAAATACAGATCCTCTATCACTGATGATCACCTCTCAGCTGTCCTTCGCACATCCACCTCAGACGTTCAACTTGTTCAAGCCCAAAACAGACAGGACTTTTCTCATTAAACAAGTAAAATGAACTGAAAAACATCAAAAACACTTATTGCTTTTTGTATAGAGTTGTTTGTTGTTTGTAATAATGAAACAACTTTTCATTATTGGTTTATGAAATTAACATGTTAAAAATAAAATGAAATACTGAAATTATTGCTTTTACTGTTTATTGCTTCTATATTTGACCTACTCCACAATTTCATATCTTTATTGTAACAGAATATTCTTATTCTTTTGATTATAAATTTCAGTGCAAAACTATATAATTTAGTACTTTTTACAATGGAAGAAAATTAATACTGAACAGAATTATGTTCAACTTATTGTTGGTTCGGCCCTCCAACACAACTCAGGTTTCTCATGTGGCCCCTTGGAAGAATAATTGCCCACCCCTGCTCTAAGTTTATCGCCATTACTCCTGTTACTTCTTGCATTAAAATAGACACACTTCAACCCATCACATTGACTGCACCTTTGCCCTGTAAAGTGCCTATCCCTCTTCACAGATTCTATGCACGCTGTAGCTGGCTGTTCACTACCTACTCCATCATCTGATCCGTAACTCTGATTACTACCCCCCACCAATCTAGCTTAAACATAAAACTATACATGATTTCCCTACACGAACCCAAAACTGTACAACATCCCAATTAGTCAATGCTGATACTATGCACCATCCCTATTACTGAACCCTGACACTGTACACAATCTCAATTCGTCAAATTTCATACTGTTCACAAACCCAATTACTGAACATAAAACTGTTCACTTTCCCAATTACAGAACCCAATACTGTACACCATCTTGATTACTGAACCTTGATACTGTACACAATCCTGATTACTCAACCCCAATACTGTACAGATTCCTGATTACTGAACCAGTTACTGTATACCATCTCAATTACTGAACTGATACTGTACACCATTTTGATTACTGAATCTCGATACCATACACAATCCTGATTACTGAACCTGATACTGTACACCATCTCAATTCGTCAAACTTGATAATGTTCACCACCTTCATTACTGAACTTAAAAGAGTTCACCATCCTAATTACTGAACCTCAATACTGTTTATTGAACCCAATACTGTAGACCATCTCGATTACTGAATGTCGATACTACACAATCCTGATATCTGAACCCTGATACTCTACACCACCCCATTTATTGAGCCATGATACAGTCACCATTCCAAAAACTGTACCCTCATACTGTACACCATCACAATTACCAAGCATAAAACTGTACACTGTCCGACTACTGAACTCCTAAACAGTATACCATCCCGATTGCTGAATCCTGATACTGTATCCATTGTGATTACTGGACACTGATACTGTACACCAACCCAAGTCTTGAACAATACACCTTTCTGATTACTGAACCCAAATACGTTGAAACATCATTATACATGAAACCAAAATTATACATCATCCCAATAACTGAAGCCCTATGTAGTATGGCATCACCCCTGTAACTGAACCTTGATACTGCACACAAACCCAAGTTTTGATCTTCAATGCAATATACCTGCACCCAGATACTTTACAACATCTTGATACATGAAATCAAAAATGTACACCATGCGAATTATACTGAATCCAAAACTATACACCATTCTGATCACTGAAACACGATATTGTACACCAACCCACAGTATCTTGATACTGTGCACCAACCCCATTCCTGAACTCTGATACTGTACACAATCCTAATTCCAGAAATCTGGTACTGTACACCCTCCTGATTACTGAACCCCAATACAGTACACCAATCCAACTACTGAACCTTATACACCATCTAGCCTACTGAATACTGATACTGTTCACTATCCCTATCACTGAATCCTGATACTGTATTGCATCTCAACCTGTCAAACCTGACAGTGCACACCACCCCGATTACTGAACATAAATTTTCACCATCCCAAATACTGAACCCCAATACTGTATACCATTTTCAATTACTAAACCCTAATACTAGACAGCTGTACACCATCTGAACCCCTACTCAGTACACCATCTGACACTATACCCCATTCCAATTACTCAAAACTGATACTGTACACCATCTTGATTACTGAACATAAAACTATACTCCATCCTGATTCTTGAAACCAGATAGAGTACATCATCTAGAATACTGAACTCTGACATTGGACACATTCCTGATTACTAAACTCCGATACTGTACACATTCCTGATTACTGAACTCCGATATTGTACACATTCCCAATTACTGAACCCCAATACTGTACACATTCCCGATTACTGAACTCCAATATTGTACACATTCCCAATTATTGAACTCCGATACTGTGCTCGTTCCCGATTATTGAACTTCGATACTGTACACATCTCTGATTACTGAACTCCGATACTATACACATTGCTGATTACTGAAATCTGATACTGTACACCATCCCAATTACTGAATCCAGATATAGCACACAATCCCAACTACTGAATCCCGACACTGTATTTCATCCCGTTACTTTACACTTTCTGAACTTGTGAGCCCAAAAATACCGTACACCTTCCCAATTCCTGGACTCTGACATTGTATATCATCCTAATTCCTGAACTCAGATATTGTACATCATCCTGATTGTTGAACTGGATACTATACCCCATAATAATTCTTGAACCTCAGTTCTGTGCACCAATCCAAATAGTGAACAGCAGCGAACCTCAATACAATACATCATCCTGATTACTGAACCTAGATCCTGTACTGTACACCAGGAATGAAGGGCTTTTGCCTGAAACGTCAACCTTCCTGCTCCTCAGATGCTGTCTGACCTGCTGTGCTTTTCCAATACCACTCTAATCTTGACAACTATCATCCAAACCCAGTCTGGCGTACATCTGACTCCAAACCCAGAGCCATGTGATTGACTCTTAATTGCCTTCTAAAATGAACTAAAGAACCACTCAATTCACAAGCAGTTAGGGATGGGCAAGAAATTTTGGCCTTGCCAGTGATGCCAACATCTCATGAAAGAAGCAAAGAAAAAGACTTAGACACAGGAATAGTGAATAAGCTTTGGCGAGTGTGGTGCAAGGCTTGCGATGGCTCATTGCTCAAAGATCTCCAGTGTAATGACTGCAGATCTGCGGGTCTGCCATTCAACACAGTCTTTTTCATGACTACCGCCTCGTCCAACTCCACTGCTCATTAACAGGCCTGTCCTGTTCTCTTCTTCCATCTCCATGCTACTATCTGCTCCCTCGTCACACACCCCTACCACTGCCCATCCTGTATACAATCCCATTTCCATAACTTGAGAAACAAGATCAGCAACACGAACAAAATTATAAAGTGAATTTTCCAAAATCTGAAACCAAATCAAGAAACACCCAGAAATTAACAGGCAGCCGGAAAGAACAAACCAGCAACTGACCTGGGAGCTTGGGATGATCCCTTCCTGCCGGTTAGCGCCAGCTGTAGTTGGGTCAGATCAGCAGAATCAGGAAGGGTCCTGCAAGAAGCACAGGACCCCAATTTAAATCACATTCAAACTTTCAAATCCTGATTAAGGAACCCAAGCAATTTACAAATTCCAATTACAGAACCCCAGAAGTCTACCCCATCCCAAAACTGAATCCTGATACTGTACAGCAATTTGATTACAGATCCTCTGGACTCTACACCATTCTGATTAACGAACTTCAATACTGGGCACAATCCTGATTACAGAACCCCATAATATACACCAGCCAAATTACTAAACTTGATACAGTACATAATCCTGATTATGATCCCCAATATTGTATATACCATCCTGATTACAAAATTCTTAAGGTATACATCATCCCACATACAAATACCTCAATACTGTACACAATCATGATAATAGATTGTCATGATAATATGCTCCAATGACAATTGCTGAACACAATACTGTACACATTCTGGTTACTCAACCCCGATACTGTACAATGAACCTTGATCACATAGTTTTTGTGGGAATTTTCAGATGTGGCAGTCTCGCATCCCATCACTGGAATGGTCAGCTAGGAATGGACCCCGATACCCACTGTCCTGCAACCACTTCATTATTGGCATGCACAGGTGAAGAAGTTCCTGCTTTAGAGAATTTTTGCAGTCAATTTTCTTCCAATAAAGAGGATATACAATCTTCTTCACCCAGGAATTAGTACAGTAAACCTTTGCAGTATTTCCTCCAATACAAGGTAATCCTTCCTTAGTTCAAGAGAATGAATCTGTAATAAGTATTCCAGGTGTGGTCTTATCAAAGCCCTGTACTAAGACTTCTTCATTCCTCTACTCCAATTCCCTAATAATAATTTTTTACCTAATTACTTGATTGAGCTGCATGTTGACTTTCACATTCCTTATATGAGTTTACGCGAGTCTGTCCTTACAAGTTTCACATTTTTCAAAAATATTGAGCTTCTATTTTTAAGATCAAAGTGTATACTTTTCCACATTGAAGACCATCTGCTAATTTGCTTCTCACTTAACCTGGAGGGTTTGAGTTATAAGGAGAAGCCAGATAGGCTGAGACTTTTTCCACTGAAGGTTGAGGGGTGACCTTATGGAGGTATATAAAATCATGAGGGGCATAGATAAGGTGAAGATCAAAGGCGTTTTCCCTGGATTGGGGGAGTTCAAAACTATGGGACATATTTTTAAGGTGAGAGGAGAAATATTTAAAATGGACCTGAGGGGCAACTTTTTCACATATGGTGTTTCATATGTTGAATGAACTGCCAGAGAAGGTTGTAGATGCAGGTACAGTTACAACATTTAAAAGACATTTGAACAATTTGGACCAAACGGTCTGGTTACGCGCTGTATGACTCTTATGACCTCTGTGCAAGCTTTGTGATCTCCCTACAGCTTACATTCCCACATAGCTCTGTGTTGCCAGCAAATTTAGATACATTACCTTTTGTAAGCCATTCATCTGGATTATAAATAGCTGCCACCTGAGCACTCCACTTGTTAAAATCTGTCAACTTGAAGGAAATGCTTTAAGTCTATTCGTAGTTTCCTGTTACCAAATCCTCTATCAGTGCTAATATGTCACCCAACTCCATGAGCCGTTACTCTTATCTCATTTTATGTGGCAATTTGTCAAATGCCTTGCAGGAATTAAAATACACAGCATTCACTGGTTCCCATTTATTCACAAGAAAAGTCGGAAATAAATTTATCAAACACCATTTAACTTTGAGAAAATAAACTGACTGCCAAATCACTTGAGTATCATCAACATGCCCTGTTAAAAGCAAATTCCAACAATTTCCTGATTCTGTTCTCACATTAACTGAGCTATCAGTCTCTGTTTCCGAGTCTTGCTGAGATACATTTACCGCTGGCTAATCGTGCAGACTTTTTCAGAAGCTCACAGCTACTGCACCTAATATCATTTCAGCTATCTCCTTTAGAACCTTGGAATGTTGGTCTTCAGGTCTTGAGAGTGGTCAGTGGTCATTCTGTTGGAAAGTATTCCAGTCAGTGGTCAGTCTCTGGGACAGTATTACAGTGAATGGACATTCTGTGAGAGTATTTCAGTCAGTAGTCACTCTGTGGAACGATAATTTGCTCAGTGATCACTCTGTAGGACAGTATTTCAATATGTGAGTCAATTGAACAGTATTTCAGTCAGTGGTCGCTCTGTAGAAAAGAATTTCAGTTGGTAGTCCTTCTGTGAAACAGTATTTCAGTCAATGGTCACTCTGCAGGACAGTATCCTAATCTGTGAGTTAGTTGAAAGGTACTTCAGTTAGTGGTCGCTCTGTAGAAAAGTATTTCAATTGGTAATCATTTTGTCAGACAGTATTTCAGTCACTGGGTCAGTTGAACAATATTTTAGTTAGTGGTCACTCTGTGGAAAAGTAGTCAATTTTATTGGGGGTTCAGATTATCTGGTTCCCTCACATTCCTGACTTAATGTTTTGTATTTGACTGTATTTAGCAATAAAGATCCTTAACAAAACTAAAGACAGTGGGAATCAAGGGAGAAACTGTTCACTGCTTGGTGTCATACCAGGCATACTGTCCATGGTTGTTGGAGGTTGGTCAGCTGAGCTGTGGTCATGTCCTCCGGGTCATGTCCTAGGCTCAACCATTTTTGTTGCTTCATCAATGACCTTCCCTCCTTTAGATGGTCAGAATTGGGAATGTCTGCTTATGACTGCACAATGTTCAGCATCATTCATGGTTTCTCAGATACTGAAGCAGACCACAACCAAATGCAGCAAGAGCAAGGCAATATCCCTGCTTGGGCTGAAAGGTAGTAAGTAATATTCATGTCACACAAATGCCAGCCAATGACAATCTGCAACAAGTAGGAATCCAACCATTGCTCCTTGACATTTTATGGCATGGCTATAACTAAACCCCCCAGAGTTTTCTCCTGAATTCATGATTAGATATATGGATACATTACATTTGTAGGTCCTACTTCTTGTCTCTCAACCAGAAGAAACACCCTAATGGACCGTTTCATCACTTCAACAGGCTAGGGTTGTTGAGAGGTATTTGAGATGTTGAGAAGCTAAATGGGCAGCACGGGGGCTCAGTGGTTAGCACTGCTGCCTCACAGAACCATGGACATAGGTTCAATTCCACTCTTGGACAACTGTCTGTGTGGAGTTTACACATTCTCCCCGTGTCTGCATGGGTTTCTGACACGTGCTCCCATAGTCCAAAGATGTGCAAGTTAGGTGAATTGGACATGCTAAATTGCCCATAGTGTTCAGGGATGTGTAGATTAGGTGCTTATCCATGGGAGATATAGGGTTACGGGGAAGGGGTGGTGGGATGCTCTTCGGAGGGTTGGTGTGGACTTGTTGGGCCAAATGGCCTGTTTCCACATTGTATGGATTCTATTAAAATGAGATAAAAAACACAGTTTGTGGTAATTGTCAGTCTCATAATAAAGTAGCCCCAAGAGAAATTTGGATGAAGAGAACGAGTTAAAATCTAACATAAAAGAGAACCCAAAGGTGATACAAAGAATAACTTCAAAATTTTCACTTCACTAAAGTATCATAAATGTAGTAGAGGTAGGACAGTGACAGACTTCAGGCCATTTCAATTACTTAAACAGACACAAGAGCGGTAAAGTTGAACATGGATAAATGAAAAACAATATATTTGTGTAGGAAAAATGGAGAGTGAAATGATCTAGTTTTCGGTGGAGGGGAGAGGGTATACTTGAAAAGTGAGAACTCGGGTATACAGATTGATCTTTGTAGGTACCAGGACAGATGATTTAATAAAATATCTTACAGGATCCTTGGTTTTGATCACCCGAGACACACATGGAAACTAGGAATGGCAAAGGCCATTCAGCTTTTTGAGCTTGCTCTGCCATTCAACATGATCCTAGTTCAAGATAAAAAAAAACTGCAGATGCTGGAATTCAAGGTAGACAAGCAGGAGGCTGGAAGAACACAGCAAGCCAGTCAGCATCAGGAGTGTGGAAGTTGATGTTTTGGGAATAACCCTTCCTCAGAATTGGGAGTGGTTGCAGGGGGAGCTGCAGATAAAGGGGATGGCAGGGGCAGGGTGGTGAAGTAGGGATAGGTGAACACAGGTCGAGGGTTGGTCAATGGGAGGAATGAATCCGGTAGATGGCTGGGAGGAGTGGAAGGGAAGGGGAGGGACTGGGAAACGAGTCGGGAGTAGGGAAGGGAGGTTATTTGAAATTAGAGAACTTAATGTTGAGTCCTCCAGTCTGTAGGCTGCCCCGGTGGAAGATAAGGAGTTGTTCTTCCAATTCGTGGTTTGGTTCGTTATGCCAATGGAGGTGGCCAAGGATAGTCATGTCGGAAAGGGAGTGCGAAGGGAAATTGAAATGGGCGGTGACTGGGAGATCTGGTTGGCCCCTGGGGACCCGGCTGTAATGCCCGGCTAACTGTTCCCTCAGTTTACGTTTGGTCTCCCCAATGTAAACAGCTGAAATGTCATTTTTTCAATATAAAACCTTAAGTTATCTCTCAAGAATATGACTTAAAAGAAGTTCTGGGATTTACATATTAATGAAACCTACAACCCATTCTAAAAGATGAAAGATTTACAGCAATCTTGGTTTGTTCAATGTATCGTTTCAGTTGCATGACCCTGTGATCTTTTGCTATGAATTCTGTGTCTTATGATCCTGCTCCACAGCCACGTGGTGAAGGAGCAGTGCTCTGAAAGCTAGTTCTTCCAAATAAACCTGTTGTACTATAACCTGGTATTTTGTGTTTTTTACCTTTATTTTCCACCACACTTTATCCATCTAGCCAACTGAGCTAACACAGAGTCCAAAAGAAGGAAGTTATGCTTAGCTTTTAAAAATCACTGATTAGGCATTTCACTAAATTCAGGCACTTCAGGAAATTAGAGATGTTGCAGAGGAGATTTACTAGAATAGGATCAGGGTGTAACCCATGTTTTCCTCACAAGTAATGCCTTAATCAGCCTTGGGCACCTTTTCTGAACTGCTTTAAGTATAAATATAACCCTGCTTAAGTAAAGAGGCCAAAAGTCCATGTAAGATCTCATAAATTCCCTGTGCATTTGGAGTAAGATTTCCCTAATTTTATACTTAACATTTTTCCAATAGTTTCACTACCACAGATATCAAACTGACAGACTTGTAGTTTTCTAGCTTATTCCTATCACACTTCTTGAATAATACTACCACATTAACTACTCTGCAATCCGCTAGCACGCATCCTGTGATCAGATAGGACTTAAAAAGATTAATGTCAGAATCCCTGCAATGTCCTTTGCCTCCCAAACCAGCCTGAGATACACCTCATCTGGGCCTGGCGATTTATCTACTTTCAAACTTGGTAAATAAATTAATATCTCTGCTCTCAAAATACTAATTCATCCAAGTATATCACAGGCACTCTCTGATTTCTACATCTATGCTATCCTTCTCTATAGTAAATACAGATTCAAAGTATTTATCAAAAGCCTCAGTAATGTCTTTGGTTTACATGCAGATGGCCACCATGATCCCTAATGGGCCCTTTTCTCCCCTGTTTATTCTCTTGCTCCTAATATTCTTATAAACACTTTGGATTTTTCTTAATGTTAATGAGGTATTATGTCCTTTCTTCACTCTCCTAACTTTTTTTGAAGCAGTCCTCTTCACTTTCCACATTCCTCTACAACATCCGCTATTTTGTGACTTCAGGACTTGGGTTCATGTTTTGGGTATTTGGTATCTAGAGGTTCATGTTGCTTTGCTGCTGCACATTCTATGTTTATCAGCCAATGTCCAAATATTTTCAAATACATCCTACTCTTAACTCAAACCAGAATTGTCAAATCTCACAGAACATAAGCAGATCATTTAGGTTGCCAATCCTGTCATGGCTCTTCAACAGTGGTGTGGTGTGGGAGGGCATCAGTTAGCTCAGTTGGATGGACAGCTGGTTTGCGATGTGGAGTGATGCCAACAGTACATGTTCAATTTTCATGTTGACTGAGGTTACCAAAAAGTTCCCTCCTTTTCAATCTCTCCCTTTGCCTGGGATGTGGTGGTCTTTAGGTTAAACCATCACCAGATACCACTGGTGTCTTTGCAAAACTCTGTTGTCTTCCTCAAATACATACTCAAATATCTTTTGAGTGTTGCTATGTCATCTTATGTAACCATCCTTCTCATTCTAGATTTTAACAACCCTCTATGTTAAAAAACTTCTCCACATTTACTCTCCTTTTCCAATTATTTTCAGTTTATAACCTTTAGTTACCATTTGCTGCATCAAGATCCATCATCATTTTGAAGAGCTTCATTTCGCCTGTTCCAAAGGGGAACCATCCTAGTTTCTTATAATGTCTGCAACTGAACGTAGAGGCATTTCTTAGTTCAGTGGAGAAGGATTTAAACCATAGTGGGCAAAAAAAAAACTAAGCAGCGAGACAAGAGTAATTGGAAAGCAAAACTAGATAGCAAAGGAAATAAGGGCCATAGCAACAAATAGGACCATCGTACACAATAGATGTTAAAAGAAACCAAAACAAGTCTAAAGATACTGTCTGAATAATGAAACATTCACAATAAAGCAGATGAATTAACAGCATAATTACTTTTACAAAGACACGACTGCCTGGTATCCAAGGCTGAGAAATTAACTTCCAAGAGTATTTAATCTTTAGGAAGGACAGGCAAAAAGGAAAAGGAGATGGATGGTATTGTTAGTGCAAAAATACAGAAGGATATTGGTACAAGAAATCCAGATGTGAAATCAGTCTGAATGGACCTAAAATGCAACAAGGGGTGAAATGTAGAGTTGCCTGTAGCTCTCCAAACAGTAGTGGTGAGTTGTGGTATGGCATTAAACAGGAAGTTAGAGATGGATGCAACAGTAATCATGGGTGATTTTAATGTAAAAATAGACTGGGTACACCACATTGTCAATGATACTGTGACAAATTAATTCCTCGAGTTGTGTACAAAATTTCTTTTAGACCAGATCTTGACAAACAAATTTAGGTTCAGGCTATTCTAGATTTGATTTTGTGCAATATGAATGGGTTAATAAATAAATCTTGCTGTGAGAAGGAAAGATAACCATAACATGAGAGAATTCTTCTTAAGGTAGAATGTGAAGTGCTCTGATCAAAAGCAGGGCCCTAAATCTAAACAAAGGAAACTATGAAGACATGAGGAGTGAGTTGGCTGTGATAGGTTGAGTAATGTCATTAAAGGGCTTAACCATGGTTAATATTTAAGGAACAATGCATGCATTGCAGTAGTTATATACTCCTTTGGTAAAATAACACTATAGGCAAAATGGCCTAACCATAGTTACCGAAAGAAGTTAATAATCGTAATAGTTTCAAACTGGCGTCATTAAAAGTTGATACTACATCAGTCACTGAAAGCAAGCATGCAGCTGCAACAAACAGGGAAGGCAGGTGCTATATTGGCCTTTGTTGCAAGATGGTTTGAATACACGAGTAAGGATGTGTTACTGCAGCAAAACAGGGCCTTGATGAAACCACACCTGATGTATATTGTGCAGCAATCTCCTTAGCTCAGAAAATATGTCTTGTCAGAGAGGGAGTGCTGCAAAGTTTCATCAGACTGATTCCTGGAATGGCAATTTTGATTAGGTTCAGTGGGCCTATATTCAGTGGAATTTATTAAGAATGAGAGAAGATCTCAGTGAAACATATAAAATTCTGACAGGTGTGGACAGCGGGAGAAAGCCATTTGGTCCATGTTTCCTGAAATATCTTGTCTTCTGCAAGTCCAATGCCAGAATTGGACATAATATTATTGGTGGGTCTAACTAGGCATTTTCAGAGTTTCAGTAAGTTCAGTACCTCTACTTACAAAGACAAGTAACCATAACTTCACTTAACCACCTTGTCCTGTCACATTCAATATATTGTGAACTTCAATCATAAGGCAACTGGATCCAGTCCATAAAACTCACACATTGCCAAGACACACTCCATTGGAAAATCACACAGAGCCCAGTCAAAAATCCTTGTAAATCACAAAGCTCAGGCCCAGTCTATATATGTCACATACAGCCTAGATCCAGTCCCTGTAAATCACACAGTCCAAATCTAATCCATAAAGTTCATTCAGAGCCCAGCCAAAGTTCATATGAATCACTCTTAGCTCAGATCCAGCCCCTATCAATCCCAGAGAACTCAGAACCAGTCCGTTTTTATCATATCGAACCCAGATCCAGCCCCTTTAAATCAGACAGAACCCAGACCCAGTGTATATAGTTCACACAGAGCCATATCAAAGCAGATATAAATTACACAGAGCCCAAATGCAGTCCATATATATCACACAAAACACAAACCCAGTCCACATTAATGTAGCAGACTCCTTCTTTGGAAAAGAAATATTTGATATTTCTGAGGGTGCAGTTCATGTACATTCTGCATTAGTCTGAGGAATTGTTCATTTTGTCTGCCAGCCACCTTCCATACTTGGAAATCTTGGTGTAAACTCCATATACTCGTTTACTGCCACATTTCTCAGGCCCACCCCAAGATACCAGTCCTTGAGCAACCCAGCTCTGTGTGACTGAGTCATATGTAATGAACGCCCCTCCACTGTCACCTAAACATGTGTCCTTGCCACCTTCATAAAAACCAGCGCAGAACATATTATCTGTCACATTGTAGCTGTCAGAACGTGACTCATAGCTGCTTTTACACTCAGTCTGGAGCGTAACTGGAAGCTTCACATACTGTAAGATATTTGACAGTGTTGCATGGTCACCATCAGTGGCGTCATCCATGGTCAGGTTCGGGTTGGTAATGCCCCAGCCAGCCACTAATCCCAGAGTATTTGGCTGTGGTTCTTCCACCTTCTGAAGACTGGGGAGACATAATGGCATCACAAAGACATTCATAGTGACTTTGTCCTTCATCTTCACTAAAGCAATGTCATTATTGTAAGTTCTGGGATCAAATGCTTTGTGAAGAATGATTTTTTCAACAGTTCTCTTCACAGCAGCTTCCATCTGCCGAACATCATGCAGCCCCAGGTAGATAGTGACATATTCACTTGGAACAAAGGTGATGGTATCCCATCTCTGCGAGCGTAATACATGAGCTGCAGTCAATACCCAGGTGCTGGAGAGCAAAGCTCCACTGCCAAACCACTTGTCCTTTGGGACTCGGCTCATGTCCTCCACCACCATCAATAACTGCCAGGGGAAGAGTCCCGGGAGTGCAGTCCGCCCTCCAATAATCCGCTTGTTGAGTGGTGGCAGGGATCGAGCTGGCCTTCCACAGACTATCATTAACAAATAAAAAAAACACAACAGTAAATGCAGTTAAATAATCGTGCAAATAGGGGAGATAGAAGTTCATTTCTGTGAAATTGTCAGATGCATATTACAGTCCAGTGTTTTATGGTATGCAACAAAAATAACTTGCTTTCATGCATAAATTCTCAGCAAGCAAAGTGTTTAACCATGGCTAACAAAAAAAAGCTTGTATTATATCGAAGGAAGAGGCATATAAAATTGAGAAAGACAAGTGTTAAAGCTGACGATAGGGAGCATTTTGGATTGTTATGAACGATGACCAAGAGAAAGATAAAGAAAGCAAAAGTAGAATATGAGAGTAAATTAATGAATGATGTAAAAATGGACTGTAAAGGTATGTAAAAAGGAAGAATTAGCAAAAACAAATTCGAATATATTACAACCAGAATCAGGAGTTTATGATGGGGAATAAGGAAATGGCAAAAAAAACTAAAGTAACAATTTATATTTATCCTCATGGAGCAAAATATTAAAAACTTCCCAGAAATAATGGAGATTCTTGAGACTAGTATAAAATAGGAACTGTAAGATATTATAGTTAGCAAAGAAGTAATACAAGATAAGTTACTGGGAACCAATGAGAATAAATCTTCTGAACCTGATGATCTACATCCCAGAGTGTTAAAGAGGTGGCTGTGGAGATAATGGATGCATTGATGGTCATCTTACAAAATTTTGTACACTTTGTGTAAAGACCATGTCATTTTACTTTGTGTGTGTTTTCTAAAGAAAACTGTGGGCTGAAATAAGAAATAACTGTTTTAAAACTAATGCATGAGAGGATGGGTGCTGCTTTGTAAAGCAAGTAACCTGACATCCATGGCAAGCACTGTAAACAACAGAGAGAACAAGCAATAATTGAAGTTTGAGTTGCAGACTTGAGCACAGGGGTGTACAGATACAGCTTTCGCAGGCAACAAGAAGTTCAGTACTCTATAGACTAGTCCCAAGTTATTAATGACAGAGACCTTCTTGCTGACTGACTGACTGGTTCTCAGGTAACTGAACAGTTTGAAGCTTGGAATAAGTTGCAGAGAGAGAAATGTTCTGTTCGTCATCATCTTGCGAGTGGTCTCTCTGTTCTGTGCAGTTAAAACTTACCGTAAATGTGAAGAAAACCAGTTTACATTTCCTGCAACAGTTGTTGTAAGTAATAAATTTTAAATGAAGTCAGAGTGAATTGATCACTTTGTGCATTGGAAGCATTTGGAGAAAGACAAGTAAACTATGTGCTGGGGATCAGAACCTGGTAACAAAAATTACAGAATTGCCTTTCTAGTTTTTTTTTGCCCTGTCTGTAACCTATTTTGATATGTCCATAATCTACTTTGGTGTGGTTAATATTTTAATGACTACTTTTAAACTATTAAACTATAGTCTTATTACTTGTAATAAATAGTAATTCAAATTTTCGCAAAGTACAGAAATCTGGTCCATGCTTTCCATCAAACAAGGTTTGAACATCAGGTACATTGGGGAACTTCGACTATTTTAAAATAACTTCAACTTTTGTGATGACTCCAGGAATAGCAGGACTTGATTTCTAGTGCATTACCTGAGTATTTGGAATATAAACAGCAGATTAAATTGTGGTAAATGTAACTCCACCTACTTAAGAAAGGAGGAAGAGAGAAAATCAGGAACTACAAACCTGTTGACATAGCATCAGTTGAAGTGAATGTAGAATATGAAGCTAACAGGATACTTTGAAAATAATGGTAGGACTGGGCAGGGTCAACATGGATTTATGAAAGGGAAATCATTTTTGACAAACCTGATATAAATTTTTGAGGATGTAATTGAAGAATAAATAATGGAGAGCCAGTAGATTTTTTTATTGTTCATTTGTTCAGGTGATGTGGGTGTTATTTATTGGCTAGTTCAGGATTTATTGCCCAACTATAAACTATGGTACTCAAGACAGTGTTCCCTCTAATTTTCTTACTGCCTCTTAGACCTCAGAGGCCCATGTATGACAGTGACTTGTATATCTGTAAATCAGTACCGTGATTGGCGTCAATACCAATCACCCTGTGCGGAGCATCAGAGCAGCTGTTGTGCATGCAGCCAAGCAGCTAAGAGGGAATGTTTCCTGGAGAGGTATGAAATATTACTTTGGCAGGAAGAACAGAGGAGCTGAATATTACTTAAATTGAGAAGGACTGCAGAATAATTCAGATAGGAGACTTTGGGGGTTCCATGTGCAGTCAACAGCAGTTAATAGGAAGTCATATGGATTATTGGTCTTTGTTTCAAAGGGAATAGAATATAAAAAAGAATGAAACCTTATTAAAACTACACAAGGCATTAGTTAAAATATACCTTGGATACTGTGAAAGGTTTTGGGCCCCTCATCTGAGAAATGATATACTGACATTGAAGGCAGTGTAGAGAGAGTTCACTAGCTTGATCCAGATCTGGGGTGACTGTCTTATGATGAGAGGTTGAGAAGGTTGGACCTGTACCCACTGGATCTTTGAAGAATGAGAGATGACTTTATTGAGATATACAGGATTCTTAGGTGGCTTGATCAGGTAGCTGCGGAAAGTGTAATTCCCCTTATAGGAGAGTGTTTTGCAATATGAGGTGCTATTGTGGTTGGAAAGGCTTTAAATTAACCTGGCAAAGTTTGGGGACCAAGACAGAATATTAGAGCAGAATATCAGGTTCACACAACACTTACGAGATGCAATGGGCACCAGCAGTGAATACAGTAAGTAAATTGATGAAGTCAGAGTAAGGGAGAAAGGAATGAAGCCCAAAATCAGATTTCCACGTCCAAGTATATGAATGCATTAAATATTAGAAATATGATAGGCACAAATTGCCCAAGGGAAGTATGACCTGGTGATACTTGGCTCAAGGAAGGGCAAGACTGGCTGTTAAATATACCTGGGTGCAAGGTGTTCAGAAAAAAATAGAGAAGGAAAGAACTGATGGAGGATGGCAATATATTTTAGGGAGAACAATGCTGTGCTACAGGAAGAGGATGTTTCAGAGACTCCAAGGACAGCATCAATTTGGCCAGAGCTCAGGAACAAGCAACTGTTAGTCTCAGGATGCTTTTGAGGTCTGTAGACAGCCAATTTGTGGTAAGGATGTAACAAAGCTTATGTAATAATTGCAGACTATAGCACAGAAAAATGCCTTCAGCCTATTGAGTCTGCACCAGTCAAAAACAAGCATCTTACTATTCTCATCTCATTTTCTAGTACCTATCCCATATCCATGTATGCCTTGGCACTTCAACTTCTTAAGTGTTATAACATTTTCTGTCTCTAATACCCTTACAGGCTGTGAGTTCCAGATTCCCACACCCTCTGGTAAAACCACTTTTCCTCACATCTTTTTTAACCCTCCAATCTGAATTTCCTTTTTGTCCTCTCCAGTGCAATTACAACTCAGATAGTACAGGAGACAAGAGAGACTGTTCTCCTTGGTGAAAGGATTGAGAATCAGATGACATTGATTTACAGTAATTGGTGAAAGAAGCAATGGTGAAGAAGCTCTTTCTAACGCAGTGAATAGTTCAGGTCTGGAATGCACAGCCTAATACCTGGCAGAAGCAGGTTCAATTGGGACATACGAAAGGGAATTAGATGGTTATTTGAAAAGGGAGAAAGTGCACTGTTGCCAGGAGCAGGTGAGAGAATGTGACTGGGTGAGATGATCATTCTGAGAACCAGCACAGACGTGATGAACTGAGTGGCCTCTTTCTGCATATGTAACAATGTGGCATTAATAATTAGGTGCCAGGAAATGGAGTGCTGTTGGATTTCCAAAAGGCATTTGATGTCACATAAAAGCTCCTGGAATAGGGGATGATTGTCATGTCTAAAAGAAAATTAAAGTATTATACTTTCTTTTTGTTTTGAAAGGTGACTTTACTGGTCTTTTAACAATGGCTGCTACAAATTACACAACGTACAAAATGATCAATTTCTAGAAGCATCGGTCATTGGTTTTCAGTGAGACATAGCTAGACTCATGATGTTTGTGGAATTTCTCACCTGTTACTGTATAGAAAGGCTGCAAAACTTCACAACAAAGTCGCTCAGAAGCCTGGTCATTGTGCCCACAAAAGCCGCTGAAAATGTCTAACCAGCTGCTGACATGATTTCAATAGATTTGAGCAGGGGAACTCCTTCATTAAAATAAACAGCTCACTAATGACCACCAACGTCTGTTCATGGCCAACTAATGTGATTGAACTCATTTAGAATTCTGGAGACTTCAAACACACATTCTGAACCTTTAAAGCAGTTTGATGCCACCAGCATCAAGAAAGCAGCAGATATCAGGCTAACAGCAAGACCTGTCTGAAGGTTAGAGCCTCAATTCCTGCTTCAGAGGGATTACGAATTCAGCTGAAAATTTAATTGATCCTCTGTCCAAGAACATTACCAGCAACTATTATCTCAACTTGTTACCTTCCCACAACTTTGAAGTAACACTACAGATTCCAACTCCATCATTTGGATTCTGATCTTTAATGATATTTAATGATATATTCTATGATATTTAGTTTTAACATTTCGCTGCATGATTTTGCTTTTACTGTAATATTCGTCTGTATGTGTGGCGTGCATGTAATTATATAAGACCACTCTGGAATCAGAAATAAATGATACCATAGGTTTAAATCAAAGACAGTCTGGCATTTACCTTTTTAAAATTGCTTTCATACCAACAGGAAACACACCTCATGCTTTTCAAAATGAAAGCCTTCTGTTTTGGAGTGAAAGTGATCCCTGGAATGGTTGGTCTAACATATGAGGCTGAGGATCCTGGGATTATATTCATTGGAATTTAGAAGATTAAGGAGAGATCTAATAGAAACTTACAAGATAATACATGGCTTGGAGAGGGTAGATGCTAGGAAATTGTTTATGTTAGTTGAGTAGACTAGGACCCGTGGACACAGCCTTAGAATTAGAGGGGGTAAATTCAGAACAGAAATGCGGAGACATTTCTTCAGCCAGAGAGTGGTGGGCCTGTGGAGTTCATTGCCACAGAGTGCAGTGGAGGCTGGGAAGCTAAATGTCTTCAAGGCAGAAATTGATAAATTCTTGATGTCACAAGGAATTAAGGGCTACGGGGAGAATGCGGGTAAGTGGAGTTGAAATGCCCATCAGCCATGATTGAATGGCAGAGTGGACTCGATGGGCTGAATAGCCTTACTTCCACTCCTATGTCTTATGGTCTTATGGTCTAAAATAAAGGGGCTGTATGTTTGGCTCTGCTGTTTATAACAGTGAGAGGCTCAGCCTATCTGTCTATTTCTGCTGTCTGTAAAAGTGAGAAAGCAGTTCTTAGAATCTTTGAAATATAGAAAATAGGAGCATGTCTAGGCCATTTGGCCTTTTGTGCCTGCTCCATCAATCAATATGATCTTGGCTGACCATCCAACTCAGCAGCGTTTCTGCTTTCTCCACATACCCTTTGATCTCTTTAGCTATAAGAACTACAGTATATCCAACACATTCTTGGGAACATTCAATGTTTTTGCCTGTGATATTGATATGATCTTGTGATATACACACACGACACACACACACACACACACACACACACACACACACACACACACACACACACACACACACACACACACACACACACACACACACACACACACACACACACACACACACACACACACACACACACCAACCTTCAAATCAACATTTAGCCTTCAGTCTTACCTGGCTGACAGGTAGGGAGATCTGTGCCCAGCTCATCATTGACCCAAAACCCATTCTCCATACAGGTGTACGTAGCTGGTAAAGTACAATGATTCCATTTGTCAGTGAGAAGATAGAAAATGATGTGAAAACCGGATGTGCAGGAATACTGTTCTGATTTAAGTGGCAAGAAATCTCTAAAACACACCAGACAATTTATTCAATCATATTTTGTCATTATACCACTCAATCTATTTACACTCTGCTCTCACTTCCTGCATCCTTTATTATCCCACCCAATCTAATCCCACTCTATCTCACATTCTCTGCCTCTTATAAAATGCCATCCAATCTAACCGCATTGTCCTTGCATCTGTGTATGGTTTCAAATGTTACGCAATGTTATTCTACTCTTCCTTCACTTTCCGCACCCTTTAATAACCCGAGTCTAATTCTATTCTCCACTCACTCCCTGGACTCTTTAATATCACTTACAGGCTAATCTCACTCTTCCATCACTCTTCTCACACTTCAGTATCAGTCTAACACACTCTCACCTAATTCCCCACATCCCAACCAGTCTAATTCCATTTTCCATTTGCTCCCTGTATCCTTGAATATCTGCCACTCCCCCCTCCCCAAGTCCAATCCCACACAGCAAGATGAGTTATGTAAAGAACCCAGTGATGCAGACAGACAGAATTTGTTTCTGTTTGTAATATTCCCTGGTATAAAAGAGAACTCAGTTTGAATGCCTATGGGTTTGAGAGAGGTTGTCAATTATACAATCCTCTGCCTGCAGTGTGGGTTGATGTGTCCTACTTTTTCCAATAAGCGATCAATATTTTATTCATTTGAGTGAAAACTGATCCACTTACTGTTCAATTCTGTCTCCATCCGGTAATATAAGGCATGACATGAATATTCAATGTGACTCCCGAACAGTGTTAGATTGTCTGTGGTGTGGAAAGTAATGAATCCGTCCTCTAGTGGTCGGGGTGCCCCACAATCGATAACTGAAAATATAGAAGACTACATTCTTGACACTTACAAAAACTTAGAGAATGGCAATCTCTCCTCATAGCTAATACCTTCCAAATCAGGCAACACCCTTGTAAACTATTTCTGCCTCTCCAAAGTCTCCACATCCTTCTGGTAGTGTGGCAATATTCCAAATGTGGCTTAACTAAATTTGGGTATGGACTCCTTCACTATTCACAATTCCTCAGCATCTGAGGAATTGTGAATAGTGCTGAACTTTGTAGAAACATGAGTCAACATCCTCATTTGACCTTATGATGGAAGTAAGGTCATTGATGAAGCAACTGAAAATGGTTCAGATTTTGTGGAGGAACTTGTGCATTGATGTCCTGGTTGAACATGAAAGGGTAACTGATGCTATTTCATATCTGTACATCTCTGTTTCAAGATGTTTACAGTAATTCTGTATGATTTTATCTTACCCTTGCATGTAGGTATACTGCTACTCCATGTTCCAGATTTCTGGCATTCAATCTGATAAGCTTCCACCTCGTCACCACCCTGAAAACCATCAAACACGATGTTAAAAATGTCATCAGGAACAACTTATCAACACTACATTGTTTAATTCAATATTCTGGAGAATAGGCAGGCAGCATCTGTTTGTGAAAAGAAAGATCGAGTTGCATTTATACATCACGTTGTAAAATCTCCGGAAATCTAAATGCATTTTATGGCCAATGATGTAGTTATGCAGTATATTTACTGTTAAAACATTTGTGAATTGGCAGTCAATTTGCACTCAGCAAAATCTTACTAAGGCCAATGAAATAGTGACCACTTTATCTGTTCTTCCTGTGATGATGATAATTGATGGATAAATATTAGCCAAGACACAGGAAAGAACTTTCATATTGTTGTTTGAAGTGATATTCTAGATTCTGTTACATCCACATGTGGGAGCAGAAGGAGTCTTTACTTACATACATATAAATCAGGTATATGAGAAGGCTATTCATCCCCTTGAGTCTTCTCCGGCATTCAATAAAATCATGGCTGACGTGATTGTATCCTCAAATCCACATTCCTCCCGACCTGGTAACCTTTCACCCCCGGCTTAAAGAAAATCTATCGACGTCTGCTTTAAAAAGATTTAAGGACTCTAAATCCAACAACTTTTCAGGAAGGAAGTTTCAAAGATTCCCTACTCACTTGAGAAAATAAATTTCACTTAATTTCCATTTTAAATGGATTACCTTGATTGCTAAATAGTGACTCCAGTTCTAGGTTCTCTCATAAAGAAGAATCATTTTCTCCACATCTACCTTGTTACGACTATCAAAACTTTGTATGTTTCAATCCAGTCACCTTTTCCTCTTTTAAACTCCAGCAGATAAAAGACTTGCATCTCTATCCTTTCCACATTAGGCAACCTACCCATTGCAAGTATCAGTCTAGTCAACCTTCTCTGAACTCCCTGCAATGCTTTTACATTCTTCCTTAAATAGACAATAGGCAAAAGACAATAGACAATAATAGACAATAGACAATAGGTGCAGGAGTAGGCCATTCTGCCCTTCGAGCCAGCACCACCATTCATTATGACCATGGCTGATCATCCTCAATCAGTATCCTGTTCCTGCCTTATCCCCATAACCCTTGATTCCACTATCCTTAAGAGTTCTATCCAACTCTTCTATCCAAGTATCCAGAGACTTGGCCTCCACAGCCTTCTGGGGCAGAGCATTCCATACACCTACCACTCTCTGGGTGAAGTAGTTTCTCCTCAACTCTGTTCTAAGTGGCCTACCCCTTATTTTTAAACTCTGTCCTCTGGTTCGGGACTCACCCATCAACAGAAACATGCTTCCTGCCTCCAGAGTGTCCAATCCTTTCATAATCTTATACGTCTCAATCAGATCCCCTCTCAGGCTTCTAAACTCAAGCGTATACAAGCCCAATCACTCCAATCTTTCAGCGTAAGATAGTCCCGCCATTCTGGGAATTGACCTCATGAACCGACGCTGCACTCCCTCAATAGCCAGAATGTCTTTCCTCAAATTTGGAGACCAAAACTGCGCACAATATTCCAGGTGCGATCTCACCAGGGCCCTGTACAGCTGCAGAAGGACCTCTTTGCTTCTATACTCAATTCCTCTTGTTATTAGCTTTCTTCACTGCCTGCTGTACCTGCATGCTTGCTTTCATTGACTGATGGACAAGAACACCTAGATCTCATTGTACTGCCCCTTTACCTAAATTGATTCCATTTAGGTAGTAATCTGCCTTCCTGTTCTTGCCACAAAAGTGGATAACCACACATTTATCCACATTAAACTGCATCTGCCATGCATCCGTCCACTCACCTAGCCTGTCCAGGACACCCTGTATTCTCCTAACATACTCCTCACATTTCACCCTGCTACCCAGCTTTGTGTCATCAGCAAGTTTGCTAATATTACTTTTAATACCTTCATCTAGATCATTGATGTACATTGTAAAAAGCCGCGGTCTCAGCACTGATCCCTGCAGCACACCACTGGTCACTGCCTGCCATTCTGAAAGGGAGCCGTTTATCACAACTCTTTGTTTCCTGTCAGCCAACCAATTTTCAATCCATGTCAGTATTTTGCCCCTAATACCATGTGCCCTCAGTTTGCTCACTAACCTCCTATGTGGGACTTTATCAAAGGCTTTCTGAAAGTCCAGGTATACTACATCCACTGGATCTCCCTTGTCCATCTTCAGAGTTACATCCTCAAAAATTCCAGAAGATTAGTCAAGCAGGATTTCCCCTTCATAAATCCATGCTGACTCCGACCTATCCTGTTACTGCTATCCAGATTGTCGTAATTTCATCCTTTATAATTGACTCCAGCATTTTTCCCACCACTGAGGTCAGACTAACTAGTCTCTAATTCTCTGTTTTCTCTCTCCCTCCTTTCTTAAAAAGTGGGACAACATTAGCCACCCTCCAATCCGTAGGAACTGATCCTGAATCTATAGAAACTTTGGAAAATGATCACCAACGCATCCACGATTTCTAGAGCCACCTCCTTCAGTACACTGGGATGCAGACCATCAGGTCCCAGGGATTTATCAGCCTTCAGGACTATCAGTCTCTCCAACATCATTTCCTGCCTAATATAAATTCCTTTCAGTTCAGGTCCTTCAGCCACTATTACATCTGGGAGATTGCTCGTGTCTTCCCCAGTGAAGACAGATCTAAAGTACCAATTCAACTCTTCTGTCATTTCTTTGTTCCTGTAATAAATTCACTCGTTTCTGTCTTCAAGGGCGCAATTTTAGTCTTAACCATTTTTTTTCTTTACACATACCTAAAAAAGCCTTTACTATCTTCCTTTATATTTTTGGCCAGTTTACCTTCGTACCTTATTTTTTCTTTATGTATTTCCTTTTTAATTATCCTCTATTGTTCTTTAAAAGCTTCCCAGTCCTCCGACAGCCCACTCATCTTTGCTATGTTATACTTTTTCCCTTTGTCTTTATTTGGTCCTTAACTTCCCTCGTCAGCCACGGCCACCCTTGCCTCCCCTTAGGATCTTTCTTCCTTTTTGGAATGAACTGATCCTGCATCTTCTGCATTATACCCAGAAATATCTGCCATTGTTGTTCCACTGCCATCCCTGCTAGGGTATTGCACCATTGAACTTTGGCCAGCTCCTCCCTCATAGCTCCATAGTTCCCCTTATTCAACTGAAATATTGTCACTTCCGATTCTACCCTCTCCCTTTCAAACTGCAGATTAAAGCTTATTGTATTGTGGTCACTACCTCCTAATGGCTCCTTTACTTCGAGGTCCCTGATTAAATCCGGTTTGTTGCACAACACCAGATCCAGAATTGCTTTCTCCCTGGTAGGCTCCAGCACAAGCTGTTCTAAGAATCCATCTCGGTGGCACTCCACAAACTCCCTTTCTTGGGGTCCAGTACCATCCTGATTCTCCCAGTCTACCTGCATGTTGAAATCCCCCATAACAACTGTAGTAATATCTTTGTAATAGGCCAATTTCAGCTCCTTATTCAACTTACACACTACATCCAGGCTACTGTTAGGTGGCCTGTAGATAACTCCCATTAGAATTTCTCAGCTCTAGCCATACTGACTCCACATCCCCTGACTCTAGGTCCCCCCGTGCAAGGGACTGAATATCATTCCTTACCAACAGGTCCACCCCACCCCCTCTGCCAGTCAGTCTGTCCTTACGATTGCACGTATAGCCTTGAATATTCATTTCCCAGGCCCTGTCCACTTGAAGCCATGTCTCAGTTATCCCCACTACATCGTAACTGCCAATTTCCAAATGACCCTCAAGCTCCTCCACCTTATAAAGTGACCAATATTGTGCTTAGTACTCCAGATGTGATTTCAGCAGTGTTCTGTTTCACTGAAGCGTAACTTCCCTAATTTTGTATTCAATTCTCTTCGCAAAAAATCATTACATTCTATTAGCTTTCCTAATTACTTTATTCTTCCTGCCAAAGTGGACACTATTACATTTTCCTATATTATATATTATTTGCCGCATCTTTGCCTACTCACTGAAAACAGTTTAGAAAAACATACTAATAAGTTCTTTCCACAACTTGCTTTCCTACCTTTCTTTGCGTCATCAGCAAATTTGGCAACCATTCCTTCCATTCCTTCACCCAAGTCATTTACAGAAATTGGAAACAGTTGAGATACCAGAACATTGCTCACTTTTGTTCCATGTCTTTGCCATCACTGTGTTTCATATTGTTAATTACCCAGTCTCACCCTCTAAGAAATGGAGAAAGTGCTTGAAACATTGAGTTTTTCAAGAGGGAATTATGTATAGTGTTTAGGGGTTAAAGGGATCAAGGGGTATGGGGAGAAAGCAGGAACAAGGTACTGATTTGGATTAATAGCCAGATTGAAGAGCAGATTGAAACGGCCAAATCTTCTACTTCTGCTCCTATTTTATATCTTTCTATGTTTAATTGTTCCTTTTTTTTTGGTTTATGAAATGTTCCCAACCCTCAGGCGAACCCCTAATCTGCATGGTAATGTCTGTCTTTTGTTTAGTTTAACACTCCTTGTCAGCTGTCTTTGTTGGTCAAGGATGTTTCATTCATCTTGTTGATACTTTCTCAATGGAATATATCTTTGCTGGCAATTGTGAAATATCTCCTGAAAGATCTGTCTCTGCTGATCTGCTCTTTTACCTTTTAATCAAGTCTCCCTGTCTACTTTAACTATATCTTTCTTCATAATTTTATTTATGTTTAAGACGCTGGTTTCACATCCAAATTTCTCATTCTCAAACTGAATGTGAAATTCCTCATGTTATTAATCACTCTTCCCCAATCTATAAGATCATCAATTAATCATATTTCATTACACCTTTCCAGATCTACAGTTGCCTGTTCCATGGCTGGTTCCACAATGTATTATTTTAAGAAACTGTCTCGAATACACTTTCCTAAGCCATCCTCAAGTCTTCATTGAATAATTTGACTTGGTAACATTACAGTATTATTTCCACAAACTGTCATTATTTCTTATTGTATATACTGAAACAATGTAATTACTGTCAGGGGACCCATAGCCACTCCCTCCAATTACTTCTTTGTCTTGCTATTTCTTAGCTCCATTCAAACTTACTTTACATCTCGACCTCCAGAATCAAGATCATTTTTCATGATCGTTCAGATCTCATCTAGTATTAAAAGAAGTGTACTATTTGTTTCTCTCAACCTGTAGTTATCATTACCCACGTACAGTTGGCCATTCCTTTAATTTTCAACCTACCTTTTTTGTGCTGCCTCCATTCTTTGTACAGTTTACATATAGTGCAATGTTCCCTCTACTCTGCCCCCCCCAATGCTCCCAAGACGGGTACAGCAAGGGTAAAATACAGAGTAGTGTTTCCTCTACACTGTCCTTATCAAACACTCCCAGAACTGATACAGCTTGGGATTAGATACAGAGTGAAGCTCCCTTTGATTCATCTGTCTCCATCAAACACAAAGTCAAAGTCAAAGAGGTGTACAGCGTAGAGAAAAGCCCTCAGGTCTATCATGTCTGCTTGGTCAAAAACAAGCACCTAGTTATTCGAATCTCTTTTACCAGCACTTGACCCATGGCCTTGTCTACTTTGGCATCACACGTGCACATCTAAATACTTCTAAAATGTTAGGATGGTTTCTGCCTGTACTACCCTCAGATGCTGGGAGATCCACATCCCATCAAACACTCCCAAGAGAGTTACAGCACAGGGTTAGATTGAAATAAACCTTCCATCAAACTCTCACAATAGGATTAGTACAGGATTTAATACAGAGTAAAGCTCCTTTTTCTGCCTATCGACCTTCTAAAATTACACCATTTTCATCAGTTAAAAATCACACAACACCAGGTTATAGTCCAACAGGTTTATTTGGAAGCACTAGCTTTTGATATGCTGCTTCTTCATCAGGTGATTGTGGAGCAGAATCAGAAGACAGAATTTATAGCAATAGGATTGCAGTGTTACGGAGTGTAATATTAAACAAATTTAGCTTAAGTCTTTCATCTTTTAGAATGATCATGTTAGTTTCCGGTCCTTCATATGAAAATCCCAGAAAGGTTTTAAAGTTACATTCTCAAGATAGCATTAACAATAGGTGCTGCCTCAGCTCTGATAATGCATTGAAGGTGTGAGGTTAAAGCCTGTCTGTGTCCCAATTGTTAGGTCAGACTGATTCTATTTCTAAAGTGGTATTTACAGAAGTTTACATGGATTTATACAGTTTTTGAGCAAAATAAAATATAGTTCTGCAAGTACAAATTCACCCCACAAGTTTAAATGTGTGTACCTGCAGGGGAGATCAAGTGGGTGTGTGAGTGTTTGTGAGAGAGTATGTGTATGTGTATGCGTGTGAGTGTAATGGGGTATAAGTGTATGAGAGGGTGCGTGTGTGGCTGTGAATGTGGGGGGAGTACATGTGAGCGGATGCGAGAAGTATGACAGAGGGTCTGTGTGAGTGGGTGGGTTTTTAGGTATGTCTGTGTATGTACGCATGTGTGTGTGCACGTGTGTGCATGTGCGCTGTGTACGTGTCTGTGTGAGAGAGTGTATAGTGCAGTGGGGACACATTTAGTGTGACATGAACCCAAATTCCCATTTGAGGCCATCCCATGGGTACCGAACTTGGATATCAGCCTCTGGCCATTTTGTGTTGTTGCCTGTCCCGAAGTCCACCTTGGAGGATGGTCACCTGAAGGTCCAAGGTCGAATGTGCTGGACTGCTGAAGTTTTCCCTGACTAGGAGGGAACACACTTGGCTGGTGATTGTTGTGCGGTGTCCATTCATCCGTTGCTGTAGCTTCTGCTCGGTCTCGCCAATGTACCATGCCTCAGGGCATCCTTGCCTGCAACATATGAGATAGACAGCGCTGGCCGAGTCACACGTGTACCTGCTGCATACATGGTGGGTGGTGTCCCCATGTGTAATGGTAGTATCCATGTCGACACTCTGACACGTCTTGCAGTGTATGTCGGTCAGCGTTGTCTATCTCATATGCTGCAGGCAATGATGCCCGAAACATGGTACATACACATACACATACTCTCTCACAGACACTCATCTCCCCCACACACACACACACTCACATGCGCACATTCACTTGGTCTCCCCTGCACGCACACATGTATAAGATTGTGGGGTGAATTTGTACTTGCAGAATTACATTTTATTTTGCTCAAAAACTGCATAACCCCATGTAAACTTCTGTAAATCCCACTTTAGAAACAGAATCAGTCTGACCTAACATTGGGACATGGACAGACTTTAACCTCACACCTTCAATGCATTGAGCTGGGATGGCACCTATTGTTAATGCTATCTTGGGGATGTAACTTTAAAAAGTTCTGGGATTTTCACATGAAGGACCTGAAACTAACATGATCATTCTAAAAGATGAAAGGCTTAAGCTAAATTTGTTTAATATTACATTCCATGACACTGCAATCCTGTTGCTATAAATTCTGTGTCTTCTGATTCTGCTCCACAACCACCTGATGAAGAAGCAGCACAACAAAAGCTCGTGCTTCCAAATAAATCTGTTGGACTATAACCTGGTGTTGTGTGATTTTTAACTTTGTCCTCCCCAGTCCAACACGGACTCCTCCACATCATGACCATTTTGTTCATTTGGCAGCAGAGAAGGAAATGTCTTTTGTTAGTGTTAACTAGCTTCTCAGCCAATTCTACAGCCGTTTGTGCATGTAAATTTGCTTTCCAAGATTAATGTTACTACAGTATTTCTGTCTTCGCTTTGGCATTAGCTTTATTGCTGTAGTCACTGATATCTGGAGAACTCTGATAGCCAAGTTCGGTACCCAATCAATCTTGCAGATCATTGTATACCTTTGGATTTCACTGAGTTTCTGTGTCTATACACTTCAGTATCATAGTCGTGATGCTGTTAGAACTGACTGGGACAAGACTGTGTCAACAACAGAGTGAGAAGGCATTTTAAAATTCACAAGAGCTCAGTGTCATAATGTCACAACACAAGATTCTGGTTGTTGTCAGATGGCGCTCTCTCCTAGCTATCTCGCACATTGTCTTCCTTAAGACAAATGATTGATCGTTTGTAAAGAATACAGAAAATATTTTAAAATAGTGTCAGGGATGAGGGATTTCTGATTTTAGGAGAAACAAGTGAAATTGGTGCTCTCCTCCATGGATAGAGAAGACCCAGAGGACATTTGATTGTGATATTCAAACTGATGACAATTTGAAACAGACTAAATAAAAACTGTAGACAATAGAAAGAGATTCAGGAATCAAAGACGCAGATTTAAAAGAATTATCAAATAACCATACACAATGTCTGGAGAACATATTAATTTCTGTAGTGACTGGTTATGATTTGGAATGCATAGCCTGAGTTGGAAAATAAAGATTCAAAGATGGACTTTAAAAGAGAGTTAGATAAACAGCAGAAGTGTATTCTGAACAATGTGATGTAGGCTGATTGGATTCTCTTTTTTACAAAGGACTTCACATTTGATGGGAAGAATAGTCTCTGTGCTGTACATTTCTATGGCTTGAAGTTGTAAGACATGAAACAAGAAAGTGCAAAAATGCAATCTGTTCACTCATTCTCAGAGATTTGGATTTTAGGAAGTTGTTGGTTGTGTCAGATGAATCTCTGAAAGGCTGGGGTTCAAAATGGTATAAAGTTTCACTGTTGTCTGTTAGTTATTGCCTTACAATGTGTGACACAGATTCCCTTGAAATTAATCACCAATTCATTTCCATATGAGGGGCATGTGTGACAGAATGCTCCAAAAATGTATTACTCGACACTGACCCTAGCTATCAATTTTAAAGTGAGATGGAAGGAGACAATAAGGGAATAAACCTCTAAACCTGCTGGACAGCCAGGCCAGTTTCAGTGTTACCAAACACATTTCATCAGGGCTGATTTTAAAGTTAAGATTAGTTTAAAATTTGAAGACTGCAAGAATAAGACAACAAAACTACCAACTGATGAGAATAATGATGCCAAATTGATTTCAAAATAACCAAAACTTCTATGTAAAGTACCTTGACAAATTTAAATCCAGTGTTACATCTGATCTGGACCTGATCTTTGAATGAATATTGCTCCTGGACAGGTTCAATTGTACCATTGGCAGGAGGATGTACAATAGGACATGGAGTGCCTACAAAAACACAAAGAGATATTTATGTACAATCAAGGACATTTTCCTCATTTCCCAGCCATATTGAGAATCATCCTCAACTGTCACAGAGTAAGAGTCTTTCACATAAGAACATAAGAAATGTAAATAGGAGTAGACCATTCAGTTCATTGTGTTTGTTCGTTAAATCTATATGATCATTGCTGATCTTGGTCTTCAACTCCCCTTTCTCACCTGCTCCCCATATCCCCAATGTCCTAAGAGACAAAAGTCTATCTCAGCTTTAAATATTTGCAATGACAGAGCATCCCCAGCCTCAGTGGTGGAGAAATCCAAAGATTCACAATCTTTTGTATGAAAGGGTTATCCTCATCTCAGTCCTAAATGATCGGCCCCTTATCTTGAGACTAAGTCCCTGCATTCTACATTCCCCTATCTGTGGAAACAACTTTTCAACTTCCTGGTGAATCTCTTCTCCATCCTCTCCAGTGTAATCATGTCCTTCCTATAGTGTGGCAACCAGAAATGCACACTACTCCATTGCGACCCACCTAATGTTATATAAAGCTTCATAATAACTTCCAAGCTTCTTGACTATTCAAGGCAAGTATCCCATATACCTTCGTAACCACCTTATCTAGCTGTCCTATTGCTTTCAGTGATCTATGGATAGGCACAGTAAGACCTCTCTGATTGTCTGAACTTCCAAGGGTTATACTATTCAATGTGCATTCCCTTTTTAGTCCTCCCAAAATGCATATCTCTTCAGAACTTTCAGGATTAAATTCCATTTGTCATTGTTTAGCCATCTGACCAGTCCATCTATATTAACCTGTAGGCTAAGGCTTTCCTCCTTTTTATTTATCACCATCACCAATTTTCATGTCATCTGTGAACTTACTGATCATACTTCCTACATTCATGTCTAGATCGTTAATGTAGGCAATAAACAGCAAGAGACACAGCACCAAAGCCAGCAGTAAGTCACTGGACATAGACATCCAGTCAAAAAGCATCCTTCAACCATCATCATCTGCATCCTGTCACTAAGCCAATTTTGGATCTAATTTATCAAACTGCCCTGGATCTTATGGGCGCATAACTTCTGAACCAGTTTCCCTGTGTAACTTTGTCTAAAGCTTTCATGAAGTCCATGCAGTTGCACTACCCTCATCTAAACAGCTGATCACCTCTTCAAACATATTTGGTAGACATGTTTTTCCCCTTCCAAAGCTATGCTGACTAACTTTGATTCGTCCTTTGCCTCTTCAAGTGAAGATAATTCTGTTCCTCAAAACCTTTTGCCAATAGTTTCCTTACCAGAGGTGTTAGACTAATGGGCCTATGGTTCCCTGATTTATCCCTACATCCAAAACGCTAAAACCACTAACACTTCCTCCCTCTCAATATGTATTTCATTTTAAGATGTTTTTTATCTAAATCTGTATTTATCTAAAATTTATCTAAATGCTGAGCAATTGCAGAGCTCTGAGATGCAGAGGATGTCCTGGTGCATGAATCACGAAAGGTCAGTATATAGTTACAGCGAATAATTAGGAAAGATAATAATAATGATAGAATAATAGAAACATACAGCATGGAAACAGACCCTTAAATCCAAATCGTCCATGCTGACCATAAATCGGAAATAAATCTAATCCCATCTGCCAGCATTTCAAATGTAATCATTTATAGTGAGAGGAAGATGGTATCAGCAATAACATTAGCAAATTTGCTGATGATACAAAGCTGGGAGGCAGGGTGAAAAGTGATGAGGATGTTAGGAGATTACAGGGTGACCTGGACAAGTTAGGTGAGTGGGCAGATGCATGGCAGATGCAGTTTAATGTGGATAAATGTATGGTTATCCCCTTTGGTAGCAAGAACAGGAAGGCAGACTACTGCCTCAATGGAATCAATTTATGTAAAGGGACAGTACAGAGAGATCTGGGTGTTCTTGTACACCAGTCAATGAAGGCAAGCATGCAGGTACAGCAGGTAGTGAAGAAGGCTAATAGCATGCTGGCCTTCATAACAAGAGGAATTGAGTATAGAAGCAAAGAGGTGCTTCTGCAGCTGTACAGGGCCCTGGTGAGACCACACCTGGAGTACTGTGTGCAGTTCTGGTCTCCAAATTTGAGAAAAGACATTCTGGCTATTGAGGGAATGCAGCGTAGGTTCACGAGGTCAATTCCTGGAATGGCAGGATTACCTTACACTGAAAGACTGAAGCGACTGGGCTTGTATACCCTTGAGTTTCGAAGATTGAGAGGGGATCTGATTGAGACGTATAAGATTATGAAAGGATTGGACACTCTGGCAGTAGGAAACATATTTCCACTGATGGGTGAGTGCCGAACCAGAGGACACAGCTTAAAAATACGGGGTAGACCATTTAGGACAGAGCTCAGGAGAAACTTCTTCACTCAGAGAGTTGTGGCTGTGTGGAATGCTCTGCCCCAGAGGGCAGTGGAGGCCCACTCTCTGGATTCATTTAAGAAGGAGTTGGATAGAGCTCTCAAAGATAGTGGAACCAAGGGTTATGGAGATAAGGCAGGAACAGGATACTGATTAGGAATGATCAGCCATGATTATATTGAATGGTGGTGCAGGCTCGAAGGGCTGAATGGCCTACTCCTGCACCTATTGTCTATTGTCTATTGTCTATTGTCTATTGAATTGAATACAAGTTGGGAGATTATGTTTTAGGAGAAAGTGAGGTCTGCAGATGCTGGAGATCAGAGCTGGAAATGTGTTGCTGGAAAAGCGCAGCAGGTCAGGCAGCATCCAGGGAACAGGAGAATCGACGTTTCGGGCATAAGCCCTTCTTCAGGAATGGGGAAAGTTTGTCCAGCAGGCTAAGATAAAAGGTAGGGAGGAGGGACTTGGGAGAGGGGCGTCGGAAATGTGATAGGTGGAAAGAGGTCAAGGTGAGGGTGATAGGTCAGACTGGGGTGGGGGCGGAGAGGTCGGGAAGAAGATCTCATGTTAGGAAGGCGGTGCTGAATTTGATGGATTTGACTGAGACAGGGTGGGGGGAGGGGAAATGAGGAAACTGGTGAAATCCGAGTTCATCCCTTGTGGTTGGAGGGTTCCTAGCCGGAAGATGAGGCGTTCTTCCTCCAACCGTCGTTTTGTTGTGGTCTGACGATGGAGGAGTCCAAAGACCTGCATATCCTTGGTGGAGTGGGAGGGGGAATTGAAATGTTGAGCTACAGGGTGGTTGGGTTGGTTGGTCCGGGAGTCCCAGAGGTGTTCTCTGAAACGCTCCGCAGGTAGCCGGCCTGACTCCCCAATATAGAGGAGGCCACATCGGGTGCAGAGGATGCAATAGATGATATGTGTGGAGGTGCAGGTGAATCTGTGGCGGATATGGAAGTTTCCTTTGGGGCCTTGGAGAGAGGTGAGGGGGGAGGTGTGGGCGCAAGTCTTGCACCTCCTGCGGTTGCAGGGGAAGGTGCCGGGAGTGGAGGTTGGGTTGGTGGGGGGTGTGGATCTGACGAGGGAGTCACGGAGGGAGTGGTCTTTACGGAATGCTGATAGGGGAGGGGAGGGAAATATATCCTTGGTGGTGGGGTCCGTTTGGAGGTATCGGAAATGACGGCGGATGATGCGCTGTACATGGAGATTGGTGGGGTGGTAGGTGAGGACCAGTGGGGTTCTGTCCTGGTGGCGGTTGGAGGGGCGGGGTTCAAGGGCGGAGGAGCGGGAAGTGGAAGAGATGCGGTGGAGGGCATCGTCGACCACGTCGGGGGGGAAATTGCGGTCCTTGAAGAAGGAGGCCATCTGTGTTGTGCGTTTTTGGAACTGGTCCTCCTGGGAGCAGATGCGGCGGAGTCGAAGGAATTGGGAGAATGGGATGGCGTTTTTACAGGGGGCAGGATGGGAGGAGGTGTAGTCCAGGTAGCTGTGGGAGTCGGTCGGTTTGTAGTAGATGTCCGTGTTGATTCAGTCGCCTGAGATGGAAATAGAAGGGTCGAGGAAGGGGAGGGAGGAATCTGAGACTGTCCAGGTGAATTTGAGGTCGGGGTGGAAGATTATGTTTTAGTTAATCATGACACTGATGAGATTGCATCTGGAGTACTGTCAACAATATTGGGCACCCTATTTAAGGAAGATGTTCTGGATGGTTTAGACTAATACCAGGAATGGGCAGATTGTCTTATGAGGAAAGATTGGACAGGCTAGGCTTAGCTCTGCTGAAGTTTTGAAGATAAGAGGCAACTTGATTGAAACATTTAAGATTCTGAGGGAGCTTAACAGGGTAGATGTGGAAATGATGTTTCCTCTTCTGCATGAATCTAGAACTGGAACCACTGTTTAAAGATAATGCCTCACCTAATTTAGAAAGAGATGAAATATTTTCTCATGAGACTTTGATAACTTTTTATCCTCTTGGTTCTTGAGAATTTATCTATTCATATAACTTAGAACAGTACAGCACAGTACAGGCCCTTTGGCCCTCGATGTTGTGCCGGCCTTTTATCCTACTCTAAAATCAGACTAACCTGCATACCCTTTATTGTACTATCGTCCACGTGCCTAACCAAGAGTTGCTTAAATGTCCCTAATGTATATAACTCTACGACCACTGCTGGCAGTGCATTCCACACACCCATCACTCACTGTGTAAAGAACCTACCTCTGACATCTCCCCTAAACCTTCCTCCAAATACCTTAAAATTATGCCCCCTCATGATAGACATTTCTGCCCTGGGAAAAAAGTCTCTGACTATCCACTCTATCTATGCCTGTCAACATCTTGTATGCCTCTATCAAGGCACCTCTCATCCTTCTTCGCACCAATGAGAAAAGCCCTAGCTCCTTCAACCTTTCTTCATAAGACATGCCCTCCAGTTCAGGCAGCATATTGGTAAACTTCCTCTGCATCCTCTCTAAAGCTTCCACATCTTTCTGATAATGAGGTGACCAGAACTGAACACAATATTCCAAGTGTCGTCTAGTCAGGGTTCTAAAGAGCTGCAGCATAACCTTGTGCTTCTTAAACTCAATCCCCCTGCTAATGAAAGCCAACACACCATACACCTTCTTAACAACTCTATCAACTTGGGTGGCAACTCTGAGGGATCTAGTGAGAGGAATTGAATACAAGTTGGGAGATTATGTTTTAGTTAATCATGACACTGGTGAGATTGCATCTGGAGTACTGTCAACAATATTGGGCACCCTATTTAAGGAAGGATACAAATTTACAGCGCCAGAGACCCAGGTTCAATTCCCGCCTCAGGCGACCCTCTGTGTGGAGTTTGCACATTCTCCCGTGACTGCGTGGGTTTCCTCCGGGTGCTCCGGTTTCCTCCCACAATCCAAAAATGTGCAGGTTAGGTGGATTGGCCATGCTAAATTGCCCATAGTGTTAGGTGAAGGGGTAAATGTAGGGGAATGGGTCTGGATGAGTTGTGCTTCGTCAGGTCAGTGTGGACTTGTTGGGCCAAAGGGCCTGTTTCCATACTGTAAGTAATCTAAAACCCTCTGTTCCTTCACACTGCCAAGAATACTGCCTTTATCCCTGTAATCTGCATTCAAGTTTGACCTTCCAAAGTTAATGACTTCACACTTTTCCAGGTTGAATTCTATCTGCCACTTATTAGCACAGTTCTGCACCCTACCAATGTCCCATTGCAACCTACAACAGTTCTCTACCAACCTCGTGTCATTGGCAAATTTATCAGCCCCCCGTTCCACTTCCTCATCCATTCTTACCTTAAAAATATTCAAAGACTCTGCTTTCAACATCCTTCAAGAAAGAGAGTTCAGAGGTAAGTAGAAATGTGGAGCAATTAGATCAGTCACAATCTTACTGAATCTGGGTTTAAGGAGGAGGGGTTAAGTAGCCTGCTACTGTTTCGAACCTGCAGGTTCTGTCGCCAAGGTGGAGGCTTCCCACTGCTTCACGGGCAATATGCACATTTTCTCATATTTCATGGTCCAAAACATTTCATATATCCCTTTGCACAATTTCTAAATGATAGTCTTTGGCTGCAGTCTTAATAAATGTTCCCACGGACATCATCGTTTGAACCATGATTGTGTAGATCTTCTAAAAGTTGTAAAATTCTCTTCACTTTCTTCAAATTTATCAATTTTTTTGACAAAAATAGATACAGCAAGTTTTCTGCTACTGCTGTCTCTGGGGTCACCAGTTTGGAGAATGTTTGTGATGAAAGTAGCACTTGTTTTTAAGGTTAAGTGCACCCTTTCACTTTTCTCCTTCCTGGTCTGCTCCTTTATGTTGTTATTGTAAAGTTCCTTTTTTCCCTTGCTTTCAGTTATCTCTAATTTTACTTTCAGATCTCTCATCACTCACACAAAGTCATCTTCTGTAAGGTCCCAGACCCTACCCAGTAGCATATTTTTTCTCTTTATTCATTCACAGGCTATGGCATAAATTCCTGGGGAAATATTTGTTCACCACCTCTAGTTGCTCTCAAGAAGGTTGTGATGAGCTGCCTTTTTAAACTGCTGTAGTCCATTTGTTGCGGGTAGACCCACAGTGCTGTTAGGGAGGGAGTTCAAGGAATTTGACTCAATGACACTAAAGGATCAGTGATATATTTCCAGGTCAGGATGGCAACTGTTGTGGAGGGGATGGTGATGGTGATGGTGTTCCCATATATTTGCTACCTTTGTCCTTCTATAGTCTTGGGTTTGGAAGGTAATGTCTCAGAAGCCTTGTGAATTTCTGCAGTGCATCTTGAAGATAATACACATTTCTGCAATTGAACATTGGGATAGAAGGAATGAATGTTAAAGGTGATAAATGTGGCACCAATCAAGTGGGTCATTTTGTCCTGGAATGATTTCATGCTACTTGACTATAGTTGGAGCTGCACTCTTCGAAGTAATTGGGGTTTATTCCATCACACTCCTGACTTGCACTTTGTAGATGGTGGACAGGCTGTGCGGAGTGGGGAGGTGAGGTACTCACTGAGGGATTCATAGCCTCTGATCTGTTCTTGCATTTTTTTTGCATTTATAAAACTAGGTCAGTTCAGTTTCTAGTTAATAGTAACCACCTCAATATTGTTAGTGGGGAATTCAGCATTGGTAATGCCATTGACAATCAAGGGGCAATTGATAGCTTCTCCCTTGTTTGGGATGATCATTGTGTAATATTTATATGGTTTGAATATTACTTGTGACTTATTAGGTCAAGCATGGACATTGTCCAGGTCTTGCTGGGTTTGGATATGGACTGCTTCAGTATCTGAGGAACATGAATGGTGCTGAAATTGTGCAAACATAAGTGAACATTCCCACTTTTGAACTTGTGATGTAGCAACTGAAGATGTTTGGACCTAGGACAATGCCCTGAGAATATGTCCTGGTACTGGGATTACAGACCTCCAATTATCACAATCACTTTGCTTTGTGCCAGGTATAATTGAATGATTCCCATTAACTCAGTTTTGCTGGGAGTAATTGAGACTATGCTCAGTCAAATGTGATCTTGTTGTTAAAGGCTATCACTCTTATCTGACCTCTAGAATTCAGCTCTTTTCTTCGTGTTTGAACTAACACTAATGAGGTCAGGAGCTGAGTGGCTCTGGAAGAATCCAAACTGGGTGTCACTGAGTTAGTTATTTATTATTATCAAGTACTGCTTAATAGCACTGCTGTTGACTTCTTCCACCACTTTATTGATGATCGAGAGTAGACTGATTGGGTGGTAATTGGCAACGTTGGATTTGTCCTGCTTTTTGTGTACAGCACATACCGGACATGTTTCCACCCTTCCTGATGAAGGGCTTATGCCCAAGACATTAATTCTCCTGCACTTCGGATGCTGCCTGACCTGCTGTGCTTTTCCAGCATCACACTTTCGACTCTGATCTCCAGCATCTGCAGTCCTCACCTTCTCTCATTTTTTCGCATTGTCAGTATTGTAGCTGTACCGGAACAATTTTGTCCAGGGACATGACAAGTTCTGGAACACAAGCCTTCAGATTTCTTGCTGGAATGTTGTCAGGGCCTATAGCCTTTGTAGTAGCCAGTGCCTCAAACTGTTTCTTGAAACACATGGACTGAATCGAACTGGCTGAATATTGGTTTCTGTGATTCTGAGAATCACTAGAGGATGCCGAGATGGATCACTCACTTAGTACTTAGTCTATAGTCATGGAGTCATACAGCACCTCGTCCATGCTGATCAGGTTTGCCAAACTAAACTAGTTCCATTTGCCTGCGTTTAGGCCATATCCTTTTCACCTTTCTTATTCAAGCACCTGCCCAAATATCTTTTAAATGTTGTAACTGTACTGGCTTCTCCCACTTCCTCTGGCAATTCATTGCATACATGCATCACCCTCAGCTTGAAAAGTTGCATCTTAGGACCCATCTAAATCTTTCCCTTTTCACCTTAATCCTATGCCATCTTGTTTTGGACTCCCAAACCTTGGGGAAGAGACCTTGGCTATTCATCAAATCTATGCCCTCATGATTTTATAAACCTCTATAAAGTTTAACCTCTATAACCTCAACCTCCATAATCTCAACTTCTTACGCTGCAGGAAAAAAAACGTCTCAGCCTATTCAGCCTCTCCTTATAACTCAAGCCCTCCAGTCCTGGTAACATTCTGGTAAATCTTTTCTGCACCCTTTACAACTCATTAACATCCTTCCTCTAGCAGAGTGACCAGAACTCCAAAAATGGCCTCACCAAAGTCCAGTACAGCTGCAACATGACATCCTAAACCCAATACTCAGTGATCTGATCAATTACGAAAAGCATGCCTTTCTGTCTACCTGTGACGCTACTTTCAAGAAAGAACGTACCTGAACCCTCTATTTGACAACACTCCCCAAGGTCCTGCCATTAACTGCTTAAGTCTTGCCCTGGTTTGTCCCACCACAATGCAACACCTCACATTTCTCTAAATTAAACTCCATCTGTCACTCTTCAGTCAATTGGCCCAGCTGATTCAGATCCCATTTAACTCTTAGATGACTTTCTTCACTGTCTACGATACCACCAGTTTTGGTATCATCTACAAACTTACGAACCATGCTTCCTATATTCTCATACAAATCATTTATATAAATTACAAACAACAAGCATTGACCCAACATTGATTGTTTCAGAACACCCATGATCACAGACTTCCAGTCTGAAGAATTACTTCAGGCTTATCTTTCAGACTCATGTTTTGGAGTTCCCCATCAATAAGAATGTGGATATTTGTACAGCCTTTACCTCCAGTGAGTTGTTTAATTGTGCACCATCATTCACAACTGGATATTGCAGGATTGCAGAGCTTAGATCTGATCCATTGGTTTTGGAATCACCTAACTCTGTCACTTGGTGCTTCCACATGAGGCACTGTGTGGCACTTAAAGAGTCCTGTGCTGTAGCTTCACCAGATTGACCCAGCACCTTTAAGTAATTTCAGGTGCTGCTCCTAGCATACATTCATGCATTCTTCATTGAACCAGGGTTAATCCTTGTAATGGTTGTGTGGAGCATTAACTTACAGACTGGAATTAAACACTAATCTGCTGCTGTTGGTGGCTCACAGTGCCTCATGGGCACCCAGCTTTGAGTTGGTATAGAGTCATAGAATCCTACAGCATGGTGACAGGCCCTTTGGCCCAAACTAATCCATGCCGACAAAAATGTCTGCCCATGCTAACCCCATTTCCCTGTACTAGGAGTCCAAATGCCTTTTAAATGTTGTTAATGTACCCGCCTCAACCACTTCTACTGGTAGCTCATTCCATATGCATACCACGCTCTGTGTAAAAATGTTGTCCGTCAGGTTCCCTTTATTCTTTCACCTCTAACTTGAAGCTGATGCTCTCTAGTCCTCTTGGCGAAAGTGAGGACTGCAGATGCTGGAGAGCCGAGAGTGTGGTGCTGGTCAGGCAGCATTCGAGGAGCAGGAAAATCGACGTTTCGGGCAAACGCCCTTCATCAGGAATGAGCCTAGGACCCTCAGGGGTGGAGAGTTAAATGGGAGGGGGGTGGGGCTGGGGGGGGAAGGTATCTGAGAGTGCGATAGGTGGATGGATGTGGGGTTAACAGTGAGAGGTCAGGGGGACGGTGGAGCGGATAGGTGGGAAGGAAGATGGGCAGGTAGCACAGACCATGAGAGTGGTGTTGAGCTGGAAGGTTGAAACTGGGATAAGGTGGGAGGAGCGAAAATGAGCAAACTGGTGAAATCCACATTGATGCCATTGGGTTGGAGGATCCCGAGGCGGAAGATTAGTTCTTCCTCCAGGAAAAAGACTGAGTGCTTTCAACCTATCAATGCCTCTCATGATCTTATACACCTCTGTAAGGACCCCCCTCAGTCTCCTACATTCTAAAGTAAGGAGTCCCAACTTGTTCAACTCTGCCTATAACTCAGACCATTCAGTCCAGGCAAAATTCTTGCAACCAACCCAAAGAAACCCAAACATATAAATAGGAAGCAAGAACTTTCAGCATTGCTTCACATGAGGTCCACTGAAGATGTTACCTAGTAAAATAAGGAAACATCTGGAAATACACCTTATAGCTCACCTGAGCAAACCTACATCCAAAACCTTAACCTGAGCTACAAATCTTCTCAAAACTCGCTAACATTCTTGTAAATTTCTTCTGCACTCTCTAGTTTAATAACATCCTTCCTATAACTAGGTGAACAAAACTGGACACAGTACTCCAAGTGCAGCCTCACCAATGTCCTGTAGAACTGCAACATATATGCCCAACTTCTATACTCAATGCCTGACTGATGAAGGTTAGTGTGCCAAAAGCCTTCTTCACTGCCCTGTCTACCTGTGACTCCACTTTCAGAGACTGGTGAACCTGAACTCCAAGATGCCTTTGTTCCATTTCACCCCTTAAGACCCAACCATTCACTATGAAATTTCTCCCTTGATTTGACTTGTTCTGATAAACAGTGACCAGACTCTGTTTTTTCCAGACCTGTTGAGATCTGTTCGAGGCCTGTCTTATTGTGCAGTGATAGTGCCACGTGATATGGTTGAGGGAATCTTCAATGTGAAGACAGGACTTAGAGTCATAGAGTCATAGAGATGTACAGCATGGAAACAAGTCCTTCAGTCCAACCCGTCCATGCCGACCAGATATCCCAACCTGATCTAGTTCCACCTGCCAGCACCCAGACCATACCCCTCCAAACCCTTCCTATTCATACACCCATCCAAATGCCTTTTAAATGTTGCAATTGTACCAGCCTCCACCACTTCCTCTGGCATCTTATTCCATACATGTACCACCCTCTGTGTGAAAATGTTGCCCATTAGGTCTCTCTTATATCTTTCCCCTCTCACCCTAAACCTATGCCCTCTAGTTCTGGATTCCCCCACCCAGGGAAAAAACTTTGTCTATTTACCCTATCCATGACCCTCATAATCTCTTAAGGTCACCCCTCAGCCTTCGACGCTCCAGGGAAAGCAGCCCCAGCCTATTCAGCCTCTCCCTATAGCTCAAATCCTCCAACCCTGGCAACATCCTTGTAAATCTTTTCTGCACCCTTCCAAGTTTCACAACATCTTTCTGATAGGATGGAGACCAGAATAGCACGCAATATTCCAACAGTGGCCTAACCAATGTCCTGGTAAAAACATTCCTGATGAAGGCCTTTTGCCCGAAACGTCGATTTTCCTGCTCCTCGGATGCTGCCTGAACTGCTGTGCTTTTCCAGCACCACTCTAATCCAGTAACCAATGTCCTGTACAGCCACAACATTATCTCCCAACTCCTGTACTCAATACTCTGACCAATAAAGGAAAGCATACCAAACGCCTTCTTCACTATCCTATCTACCTGCGACTCCGCTTTCAATGAGCTATGAACCTGCACTCCAAGGTCTCTTTGTTCAGCAACACTCCCTAGGATCTTACCATGAAGTGTAGAAGTCCTGCTAAGATTTGCTTTCCCAAAATGCAGCACCTCACATTTGTCTGAATTAAACTCTATCTGCCACTTCTCAGCCCATTGGCCCATCTGGTCAAGAACCCGTTGCAATCTGAGGTAACCTTCTTCGCCGTCCACTACACCTCCAATTTTGGTGTCATCTGCAAACTTACTAACTATACCGCTTATGCTCTCATCCAAATCATTTATATAAATAACAAAAAGTAGAGGACCCAGCATCGATCCTTGTGGCACTCCACTGGTCACAGGCCTCCATCCTGAAAAACAACCCTCCACCACCACCCTCTGTGTTCTACCTTTGAGCCAGTTCTGTATCCAAATGGCTAGTTCTCCCTGTATTCTATGAGATTTAACCTTGCTAACCAGTCTCCCATGGGGAACTTTGTCGAATGCCTTACTGAAGTCCATATAGATCACGTTCACCACTCTGCCCTCATCAATCCTCTTTGTTACTTCTTCAAAAAAAACTCAATCAAGTTTGTGGGACATGGTTTCCCACGCACAAAGCCATGTTGATTAAGCTAATCAGTCCTTGCCTTTCCAATACATGTACATTCTGTCCCTCAGGATTCCTTCCAACAACTTGCCCACCACCGAGGTCAGGCTCACTGGTCTATAGTTCCCTGGCTTGTCCTTACCACCCTTCTTAAACAGTGGCACCACCTTAGCCAACCTCCAGTTTTCCAGCACCTTACTTGTGACTATCGATGATACAAATATCTCAGCAAGAGGCCCAGCAATCACTTCACTTCTCTAGCTTCCCACAGAGTTCTAGGGTACACCTGATCAGGTCCTGGGGATTTATCCACCTTTATGCATTTCAAGACATCCAACACTTCCTCCTCTGTAATATGGACATTTTGCAAGGTGTCACCATCTATTTCCTACAGTCTATATCTTACATATCCTTTTCCACAGTAAATACTGATGCAAAATACTTGTTGAGGATCTCCCCCCATTTTCTGCGGCTCCACACAAAGTCCACCTTGCTGATCTTTGAGGGGCCCTATTCTCTCCCCAGTTACCCTTTTGTCCTTAATGTATTTGTAAAAACACTTTGGATTCTCCTTACTACAATTTGCCAAAGCTATCTCATGTCCCCTTTTTGCCCTCCTGATTTCCCTCTTAAATATATGCCTTTTCACTCTTCTTAGGATTTACTTGATCTATCCTGACTATACCTGACATATGCTTCCTTCTTTTTCTTAACCAAACCCTCAATTTCTTTAGTCATCCAGCATCCCCTATACCTACCAGCCCTTCCTTTCACCCTAACAGGAATATACTTTCCCTGGATTCTTGTTATCTCATTTCTGAAGGCTTCCCATTTTCCAGCCGTCCCTTTACCTGTGAACATCTGCCCCAATTAGCTTTTGAAAGTTCTTGCCTAATACCATCAAAATTGGCCTTTCTCCAATTTAGAACTTCAACTTTTAGATCTGGTCTATCTTTTTCCATCACTATTTTAAATCCAATAGAATTATGGTCGCTGACCCCAAAGTGCTCCCCCACTGACACCTTCACCTCCACAACGACTGTCTTTCTTACTGATAATGTCATGATCAGATGCATCTGAGGCAGGCAGATTGTTATGGACGATGTCAAAAATATGTATTTCCCTCTCAGTGGTTCCTTCATCACCCCCTACAGGCCTAGGCTAGTAGCTATTTCCTTTAGGACACAACCAGGTCAGTAGTGGTGCTGCCGAGTTACTTCTGATGGCAGACATTTAAGTTCCAATCCAGAGTGCATCCTGTGCTCCTATCACCCCTCAATGCTTCCTTCAAATGGTGTTTAACATGGAAAAGCACTGAATCATCAACCGGGCGAGGGAGCTTGGTATGTGGCAATCAGCAGGAGGTTTCCTTGCCAATGTTTGACCTGATGCCATGAGAATTCCACAGTCCATGGAGAAGATTCCCAGAGGAGTTTCCTTCTGAATGTATACTGTGCCATTAGCTCTGCTGGTCTGCTCTGCCAGCAGGAGAGGGCATGACCTAGGATAGCGATAGTGTGTTTTCAGACACTGTGTGTACATTGTGGTTCTGTGAGTAATGACAATGTCAAGGTCTTGTTTGACGAGTCTGTGAGACAGCTCTTTGAATTTGGCTGTAGTCCTTGGATGGGTCAACATCCTGAATTCCCTCAAGGGCATTGAGGGTTTACCTCCAGCACATGAACTGCAGCATGTCAAGAAGGCAGCTCACTTCTCAAGGGCAACTAGAGGTGGGCAATAAATGTTGACCAGTTAGTAATGCCCATACACCAAAATTGAATACATTTTAAAAAAGTTATCAAGGAGATGTTTGCAAGGTCAACAATGATATGTTTCCCTTTGTACTTTTAGTGACCTAGTCAATGCCTGGGAGCCCATCTAGTTTTTCATTCTTTCCTTTTACTGTTTTTTTAGCTGTTCCTGCTGCACCTCTTAGCAGCTTCGGGGTGAAAATTTTCTTCCGTCTACTTAAGTGTAGAGTATAATATATCAGCATGGATGGATGATAGGCCAACCATTAGTAGACAGAAAATTGTGATAAAGGGGCATTCAAAGTTTGGGTGAAGATTTGTAGCTCGGGTGCTCGTTGTTGTGGTTCTGTTCGCCGAGCTGGAAATTTTTGTTGCAAACGTTTCGTACCCTGTCTAGGTGACATCCTCAGTGCTTGGGAGCCTCCTGTGAAGCGCTTCTGTGGTGTTTCCTCCGGCATTTATAGTGGCCTGTCCCTGCCGCTTCCGGTTGTCAGTTTCAGCTGTCCGCTGTAGTGGCCGGTATATTGGGTCCAGGTCAATGTGTTTGTTGATGGAGTTTGTGGATGAGTGCCATGCTTCTAGGAATTCCCTGGCTGTTCTTTGTTTGGCTTGCCCTATAATGGTAGTGTTGTCCCAGTCGAATTCATGTTGCTTGTCGTCTGCGTGTGTGGCTACTAAGGATAGTTGGTCGTGGCGTTTCGTGGCTAGTTGATGTTCATGGATGCGGATCGTTAGCTGTCTTCCTGTTTGTCCTATATAGTGTTTTGTGCAGTCCTTGCATGGGATTTTGTACACTACATTAGTTTTGCTCATGCTGGGTATCGAGTCCTTCGTTCTGGTGAGTTGTTGTCTGAGGGTGGCTGTTGGTTTGTGTGCTGTCATAAGTCCTAGTGGTCGCAGTAGTCTGGCTGTCAGTTCTGAAATGCTCCTGATGTATGGTAGTGTGGCTAGTCCTTTGGGTTGCGGCATGTCCTCGTTCCGTTGTCTTTCTCTTAGGCATCTGTTGATGAAATTGCGCGGGTATCCGTTTTTGGCGAATACCTTGTACAGGTGTTCCTCTTCCTCTTTTTGCAGTTCTGGTGTGCTGCAGTGTGTTGTGGCCCTTTTGAATAGTGTCTTGATGCAACTTCGTTTGTGTGTGTTGGGGTGGTTGCTTTCATAGTTCAGGACTTGGTCTGTGTGCGTGGCTTTCCTGAGGACATGCCGCAACCCAAAGGACTAGCCACACTACCATACATCAGGAGCATTTCAGAACTGACAGCCAGACTACTGCGACCACTAGGACTTATAACAGCACACAAACCAACAACCACCCTCAGACAACAACTCACCAGAACAAAGGACCCGATACCCAGCATGAGCAAAACTAATGTAGTGTACAAAATCCCATGCAAGGACTGCACAAAACACTATATAGGACAAACAGGAAGACAGCTAACGATCCGCATCCATGAACATCAACTAGCCACGAAACGCCACGACCAGCTATCCTTAGTAGCCACACACGCAGACGACAAGCAACATGAATTCGACTGGGACAACACTACCATTATAGGGCAAGCCAAACAAAGAACAGCCAGGGAATTCCTAGAAGCATGGCACTCATCCACAAACTCCATCAACAAACACATTGACCTGGACCCAATATACCGGCCACTACAGCGGAAAGCTGAAACTGACAACCGGAAGCGGCAGGGACAGGCCACTATAAATGCCGGAGGAAACACCACAGAAGCGCTTCACAGGAGGCTCCCAAGCACTAAGGATGTCACCTAGACAGGGTACGAAACGTTTGCAACAAAAATTTCCAACTCGGCGAACAGAACCACAACATAAAGGGGCATTTTCAGGATTGCAAACTAACTAGTGGTGTGCCAGAGGATCAGTGCTGAGGAGAAAGTGAGGACTGCAGATGCTGGAGATCAGAGCTGAAAATGTGTTGCTGGAAAAGCGCAGCAGGTCTGGCAGCATCCAAGGAACAGGAGAATCGACGTTTCGGGCATAAGCCCTTCTTCAGGAATGAAGAAGGGCTTATGCCCGAAACGTCGATTCTCCTGTTCCTTGGATGCTGCCAGATCAGTGCTGAGGCCACAGTTATTTTCAATATATATTACTGACTTGGAGGAGGAAAGTGAGTGGACAACCTCAATATATTTTCCCATAATATATTTCACCTGTTAATTTTTGTCTTGTTTCACTTAATGTACCCATATTCCTTTTCAGACTCTTTGTGTCCTCCTCACAGTTTACTTGCCTGCTTAAATTTGGCTAAATGCAGTCAGTTCCATCATCCAATCATTCACATAAACGATAAATAGTTGACACCCCTGAGGCCATTAATTACAGTTTGTCAAGTTCCAAATGACCCAATGATCCAAAGTCTTTGTTCCCTGGTTGTTAACCAATCTGGTATCCATGCTAATGTACTACCCCCATGAGCTCTTACCCTTTAGGGAACCCACTTATATTATTAATAACGTAATCAAATGCCTTTCAGAAATCCAAGTGTGTGTCAGCTACTTAATTCCCTTTATTCACCAACTTATTACATCCTCAGTAGGACTGAATATACTTTTTAAACAGAATTTCTCTTTCACAAATTCATGTTGAATCTGCTTGACTGTATTATGATTTTCTAAATGTCCTGCTACTAATTCCTTAATAATGGGAACTGGCGTTTTCCAACAACAAATGCTGGATTAACTGATTTATAGCCTCAGGGCCTAATAATCTAAATCTTAGAGTCTTAAGGTAGTGACTGTAGAAGTAGAGAGTGCATGGGTGGCCATCTTTCAAGATTCTATAGATCTCGGAAACATTCCTCTGGATTGGAGGGCAGCAAATAGAACCTCACTATTTCAAAAAGGTAGAGGGAAAATGGGAAATTACAGACTGGTTTGCCTGTTATTGGTAGTAGAGTTCATAAGGGGGATCCAGTAGATGTAGTTTACTTGGACTTTCAGAAGTCTTTCAATAAGGTCCAACCGAAGGGATTAGCATGTAAAGTTAAAGCATATGGAATTGGGGGTAGTGTATTGACATGGATAGAGAACTGATTGGCATACAGGAAACAAAAAGTAGGAATAAAAGTCATTTCTGAGTGGCAGCCAGTAACTAGTGGAGTGTTGCCAGAATCAGTGCTAGGACCCCAGCTATTCAGAATATGTATGAATGATTTAGATGAGGCTATGAAATGCATTCTCTCCAAGTTAGCAGATCACACAAAACTGGGTGGGAGGAAGATGCAGAGATGCTTCATTGTCATTTGGACAAGTTCAGTGAGTGGACAATTACAAGACAGACTAAGTGGATAAATGTGAGGTTATCCACTTTATTAGCCAAAACAGGAAATTAGTTTAGGAAAGAGTAGGAAAGGTGGAGGTGCAACAAGACCTGAGTGCCCTTGTTCACCAGTTGCTGAAATTAACCACTCCCAAAACCACTGATACTTAGTAACATCAGTGTGTACTACCTACCGGGTGTACTGCAGAAATTTACCAAAGAGCTTTTGACACCACTTTCCAAACTCACAATTACTTCTATCTAGAAGGATAAAGGAAGCAGGTACATGGAAACATTAACAACTGTTAATTCCCCTCCAGGTCACTGACCATCCTAACTTGCAAATATACTGCTGTTCCTTCAATGCCACTGGGTCAAAATCCTGGATCCCCTCCCTAAGGCATTCAATCTACAGCATGTGGACTGCAGTGGTTCAAGAAGGCAGCTCATTACCACCTTCTCAAGGCCAATGAGAACAGGCAGTGATGTCTATGTTCCACGAGTGAATTAAAAAGAAATTTCTTTAAGGTATAAGGAGCATGCCCAGGTGACCTGTCAGCATTTAGTCCCAGTCATTTTCCCAGTACATTTTCTCAAGTAATTGTGATTGCTTTAATTTCCTCCTTTCTTTTTCCCTCTAGGTTTTCTGTAATTCTTGGAGTATTTTCTGTTGTGATAAAACATACAAAATATTGTTCAATGTCTCAGCTATTTTCATTGTTTCCTCTTGTTAATTCCCTGGTCTGATCGTCTCAGGGAAAACAATGCTTATCTTTGTTATTCCATTCTTTTTACACAACTGTAGAAGTTTTGTGTTCATCTGTGTTTATATTTCTTGTTGTATTGCTCTCAATTCCTAATTTCTGACTTATTTTAAAGTCTTTGCCTTTAGTATTTCCCTGCTCTCAATGGTAATGCAATTTTTCTGGTTTTCAAAAGGTTTGAAAGGTTCCCCATACTATATTAATGAATAAGGTCAAAGAACGTGGAGATAGGGACAAGTGACAGAGTAGTTTACTCACTGGCTCAATAAACAGAAAGTGAATCATAGAGTCATAGAGATGTACAGATCCTTTGGTCCAACTCGTCCATGCCAATCAGATATCCCAACCCAATCTAGTCCCACCTGCCAGCACCCGGCCCATATTCCTCCAAACCCTTCCTATTCATATACCCTGGGAAATCATGTCTCACAAACTTGATTGAGTTTTTTGAAGAAGTAACAAACAGGATTGATGAGGGCAGAGCGGTAGATGTGATCTATATGGACTTCAGTAAGGTGTTCGACAAGGTTCCCCATGGGAGAATGGTAAGCGAGGTTAGATCTCACGGAATACAGGGAGAATTAGCCATTTGGATGCAGAACTGGCTCAAAGGTAGAAGACAGAGGATGGTGGTGGAGGGTTGTTTTTCAGGTTGGAGGTCTGTGACCAGTGGAGTGCTACAAGGATCGATGCTGGGTCCACTATTTTTCGTCATTTACATAAATGATTTGGATGTGAGCTTAAGAGGTATAGTTAGTAAGTTTGCATATGACACCAAAATTGGAGATGCAGTGGACAGCAAAGAAGGTTACCTCAGATTACAACGGGTTCTTGATCAGATGAGCCAATGGGCTGAGGAATGGCAAATGGAGTTTAATTTAGATAAATGCAAGGTGCTGCATTTTGGGAAAACAAACCTTAGTGGGACTTATGCACTTAATGGTAAGGTCCTCAAGAGTGTTGCTGAACAAAGAGACCTTGGAGTGCAGGTTCATTGCTCCTTGAAAGTGGAGATGCAAGTAGATAAGATAGTGAAGAAGGTGTTCCGTATGCTGTCCTTTATTGATCAGAGTATTGAGTAGAGAATTTGGGAGGACATGTTGCAGCTGTACAGGACGTTGGTTAGGCCACTGTTGGAATATTGCATGCAATTCTGGTCTCCTTCCTATTGGAAGGATGTTGTGAAACTTGAAAGGGTTCAGAAAAGATTTACATGGATATTGCCAGGGTTGGAGGATTTGAGTTATAGGGAGAGTTTGTATAGGCTAGGGCTGCTTTCCCTGGAGCATCGGAGGCTGAGGGGTGACCTTATAGAGGTTTATAAAATCATGAGGGGCATGGATCAGGTAAATAGACAAAGTCTTTTCCCTGGGATGGGGGAGTCCAGAACTAGAGGGTGAGAGGGGAAAGATATAAAAGAGACCTAATGGGCAACTTTTTCATGCAGAGGGTGGTCTGTGTATGGAATGAGCTGCAGAGCAAGAGGTGGAGGCTCATACAATTGCAATATTTAAAAGGCATCTGAATGGGTGTATCAAGGAGAGTTTATCAGACTGGACACTGCTGTTCATAGTTTACAATAAACATTTGGCCTTTGGATTCAAAAACAATTTTTAAATTTGCAGATGACAGCAATTTACCATGGTAGGGGCACAGTTGGTGTTGATATTGAGGTGGTCATGCAATGAATTGGACAACAAATGGTTAAATTTGCAGAAAGGACTAATAGTTGTCAAATGAAGTTCAATATATACAAAGGTGAAGTTGTACATGGAGGTTAATTATCACTTGGAAAGTGCAGGTATCTGTGGGATAGAAGAACAAGGGAATCTCAGAGCACAAATATACCAGTCAGATGAGCAAGGCTACATAGAAAGTAAACACAGCATGATGCTTTCTTTCTAGAGCAATAGAGTAGAACAGTCAGGAATTTATGCTAAACCTATATTGAACTTTAGTTTGACCACACTTAGAGTACTGACTGCAGTGCTGGTCAACTTACTATTAAAAGGATGTTGTAACAATCGAGAAGGTTCAGAAAAGACACACAAGGATGCTATCAGAAATGTATGGGATTTTCATCAGGAAAATATTGAAAGGCTGGGTCGGTTTTCTCTTGACTGGATGGTTGGTTTGTGATGCAGAGTGATGCCAACAGCATGACTTACCATGAGGGACTCTTCTACTCAACCTCTCCCCTCGCCTGAAGTGTGGTACCCCTCGGGTTAAACCAACACTAGTTATATCTCTCTAGGACAACAGCAACTTTACCTTCACTTTTTCTTTGGAGAAGAAGACTGAAGTATAACCTATTGGGAGATCTTGAAAATTAAAAGCTTCTGATAGTGTATTCAGAAAGAATGTTTCCGCTTGTGGAAAAGAGCATAGCTGGAGGATGTCATTACATTACAGTCACAGAGAAATCCAGTGGGAAATTCTCAAAATCACAAATTATTACAATTCAGAAAGAGGCCATTTGGCCCATTGTATCTGTGTTCAGCTGTCTGAATGAGCATCTTCACTGAGTGCTTTTTTTTAGTCTTTTCCCATAATCCTGTGAATTGTTCCTTTCCAGATAACAAGCTCAAGCTTGTTCCTATTCAATGTTTCCGTTGAATCTGCCTCACTACATGAAAAAGATTTTATGCATTTCACTTTTGCTTCTTTTAATAATTACATTAAATCTGTACCATCTCATTCTCAATCTTTTCACAAGTGAAGACAGTGTCTCTTGATCGACTCTGCACAGATCCTTCATGATTTTGAATAGTTCAACCAGGTATCCTCTCAGCCTTCTCTTTGCCAAGGAGAACATTCTCAGCTTCTCAAATCTAGCTTCATCAGTGAAGTTCTTCATCCTTGGAACCATTCTCATAAAATTGTCTGTACTCTCTGAAATGCCTTCATCTCTCTCCTAAAGTGTGGCTGCACACAATATGCCGTTGAGGTTAAACTAGTAATTTATGTGAATTCAGCATAATCTCTTTGTTCTTAAATCCTGCCCTGATTTGCCTTTCCAAAATGCAGCACCTCACATTTATCTAAATTAAACTCCATCTGTCACACATTGGCCCATTGGCCCATCTAATCAAGATCTCATTGTATTCTAAAGTAATCTTTTTTGAAGTCAACTACACCTCCAAATTTTGTGTCATCTGCAAACTTACTAACCATATCTCCCATGTTCACATCCAAATCATTTATATAAATGACAAAAAGCAATGAACCCAGCATACCGCTGGTCACAGGCCTCCAGTCTGAAAAGCAACCCTCCACTCCCACCCTCTGTCTCTTACTTTTGAGCCAAATGGTAATTTTTCACTGTATTCCACATGATCTAACCTTGCTAACCAGTCTACCAGGTGGAACCTTGTCGAACGCCTTACTGAAGACCATAAGAATCAAGTCCACTGCTCTGCCTTCATCAATCCCCTTCATTCCTTCTTCAAAAAACTCAATCAAGTTAGTTGGATATGATTTCCCACACACAAAGCCATGTTGGCTATCCCTAATTAGTCGTTGCCTTTCCAAATACGTATAAATCCTGTTCCTCAGGATCCCCTCTAACTTGTCCACCACTGACATCAGGCTCACTGGTCTGTCGTTCCCTAGCTTTCCTTTTCCACCTTTCCTAAAAAGCGGCACCACATTAGCCAACCTCCAATCTTCTAGCACCTCACCTGTGGCTATCAATGATACAGATAGCTCAGCAAGGGACCCAGTAATCACTTCATTAGCTGCCCATAGAGTTCTGGGCTACACCTGATCAGGTCCTGGGGATTTATTGATTTTTATGCATTCTGAGCCATCCAGCACCTCCTCCTCTGTAATATGGCCATTTTTTAAGATCTTGCTATTTATTTCCCCAAGATCTTTACCTTCCATATCCTTCTCGGCAGTAAACACAGATGCAAAAAACTCTTTTAGTATCTTCCCCATCTCCTGCAGTTCCACATATAGGCAGCCTTGCTGACCTTTAAGATGCCATATTCTCTCTGTAGTTACCATTTGTCCTTAATGTATTTATAGAATCCCTTTGAACCTCCTTAACCCTATTTGCCAAAGCTAACTCATGTTCCCTTTCGCTCTCCTGATTTCTGTCTTGAGTGTACTTCTACTGCCTTTATACTCTTCTAGTGATTCACTCAATCCCTGCTGTCCATACCTGACATATGCTTCCTTCTTATTCTTGACTAGAGCCTCAATTTCTCTAGTCACCCAGCATTTCTATACCTACCAGCCTTGCCCTTCACCCTAACAGGAACATACTGTCTCTGGCCTTTTGGAGTACCAAACTGTCATCCTTAAAATTCACAATGCACCTAAAGTACATCACAACCTCAAAATTTGAAATTGTCCCTTTCTTACTGAAATCTAGAACACTAATAAATATGAATAAAAACAAGGGAGCCCTTGAGAAACTCCTTTACAAACCTTCCACCAGCCTAAAAAAAATTAACCTCTCTATTTGCTATTATCTGGCCAATTTCATGTCCATGTTGGTCTAGTTCCATTATTCCATAAGATATAACTTTTTTTCACAAATCTGTTGAGTGGCACATTTAAAATGCAACTCAGTATTCAGAGCAACTTAGGCTAAGAGTAGTGAGAATATGGATTCCCTCCCATGGCTTTATATTAAAGTGCATAGTATTGATGTAATTAAGGGAAAGCTAGACAAACGTATGAGGGAAAAGGGAACAGATGGTTACAATAGCATGTTCAACTGAGGGGGAATGGGAGGAGATACATGAGGTCATAGATAGATTGTGTGAATGGCCTTTTTCTGTGTTGTACACTGTTTCTAGTCGTCTGCAAAGTGAGAATATTCTCTATCAATTCCACAGTAAGAGTCTTCTACACTTCTCCAAGGCTGAGAACATTCTATCTTTGCCCCCAAAGTGACAAAATTACTCAACTATTAAAATAAAAGTGACATTGATCCAAGGCACTCTTCATATTCATCCCTATCTGAGAATCTCATTGATTCCAATGCGCTAATCTTAATGATCCCAGTACAAGAGTCATTCTCACTCATCCCAGTGTAGGAATCTCACTGATCCCAGTGTGGGCTTCTTTCCCAATTATCCCATGGCAAGAATCTTTCCTACTTTTCCCAGTGTGGGAACGTTTCTCACTGATCCCAATGTAGGAATCTCACTTATCCCAGGGAGTGAATTTTTCTCACTGATCTGAGTGGAAGTTTTTCATTTTCTTTTATCTCATAATGAGACTCATCTGCACTAAACTGAGGCAACCTTTTTCTATTCTTATTCCAGACTGAGAATCTCCCTCAGCAATCCTGGAGTGATGATAGCCATGATGATCGGAATGGGGCTCTTGTATCATAGAGTCATACACCATAAAAAAAGGTTCTTCAGCCCACCATGTCTATGCTAACCACCAAACTATACTAATCCCACTTATCTGCACTTGATCCATAGCCTACGATGACTTGGTATCTTATGCGCTCAACCAGATATTTCTTAAATGTTGTGGGAGGACCTGCCTTCACCACCCTCTCAGGCAACACCTTCCATATTTCCACCATCCTTAAGGTGTAAAAACTTTACTCAGATCTGAATTACAACATTTCTGTGATCCTTTCCCCAAGGTGAGATCTTTTCCATCTGGTATTGCTGTCTGACAATCCTAACACTCTTCCAGTGTAGAGTGTTCACCGAAGTTCTATTATTATTACTTTTGCTTCAATGTGACTTGGACTGGACTGCAACTGTCAAAAATTGAGCAGTGAGAGTCTGCCCTCCTCAAAATCCCCCTCCTTACTGCAATGTCTGGTTCAGCTGTGAATCTACATTTAGGTCACAATCACAATGTCAATGTAATGTTAATGTCTAGTTGATTTGCAACGAATATTATCCAAATCTGTTATACTTATCAGGTCAATGCTTGAACTGACAACAAAAAAGACAGGAATCGTAACACTGGAATCAGCCTGCCGACAGAAAATTTGGTGCTAGAATCACAACAGCGACATTGACATTCATGTCTCACCACTCATTGTCAGTCTTTGACCCATTCTATGACACCATCATGTAATTTATAGCATAGCAAGAGGTCACTAGATTGCAGAGTTTAAAATACAAGTTGATTCAATCTAACTCTCTTATTTACCTCATTGTCTGCTATAATTTATTATCTTTTCCATCTTAAACTGAAGTGTTAAACCTTTTTAAAAGATTCAGCTGCATTCTACACAGATTTTCAAAACAGCAAATTGCCATCTTACTTTGATATAGAAACAAGAGTAAGGCATTTGGCTCCAGCCCAGCATTCATTTCAATCATAGCTGTCAGAATTACCCCCTATCCCTTAGTGTAGTTGCCAAGAGGCAGTGATTTTAAAAAGAATGCTGCTGTGATTATATTTCATAAGGTCATTACTGTTTCCTAATGTCAGTGAGGAATGTGAAAAATGTACAATAGTCCAACCCTGCCTGCAGTGCAGAGGCACTGCTAGCCCCAAAACACCAGTAGATGCAATTTTTTGACATAGCAAGATTGAGGCTTTAACTGCTTGTTCCTAAATTTTACTTTCTGTATTTGTAAAAGGAAAAAATAGAAAACATCTATGAGCAAATCATCACATCAAAAAGGCAATTTAATTGAACTCACCAGAGAAATTAGTATCATCACAAATTATCTCATTAAACTATCAATACAAGCAATATCAAAGTCATAATGTTATCAACACCACCATTGACATAATCAATTTTAATAGCAACACCATTAACATTGTAGGCTTCATTTTCAACATTAATATTTAAAATATCATTATCAGCAACATATAAAAATCACTAAATAAGATCTTATGGATTGAGAAACAGATTTTGGGTTCAAATAGGAACTGGTTGATTTGTCAAAAACAGATGGCAACTATGAGTATTGATGATTCTGAATGGAGACTGCAGTGTGTGCAGGACGCATTCCATACTCAGTGTGTGAGAAGCCCAACAAGCAAGGAATCACAGCTGGATCCAGAAAATAAAGCACAGCACATAAAAGAAGGAAGCACAGAGAAACATCTGGCCATTAGAAACACAACATAAGATGTAAGAAATTGCTGGAGATATAAAGTGAATTAGTGATATTCATATTGTTAGTTAATAGAAAATCCAGCAACATGCACTGACGAGGAGATAAGTCCCAAGTTTGGATTCACCACAAATTCTGGGTCCATTTGTCAAAACCAAATAAATCAATATCTTGCAATAAGTCTCCTCCCTGATATATGTCATAAAACTGATGGTTTTACAGTAGTTACATGAAAGTATTTTACATTACGGGTGAGTAATTCAAGTGATGAGAACCTTATTAAAGATGTGATGTGTAATCATGACATACCACATACCTGAGGGCCCTGAAAATGAACAAAGAAGCTGTGAAGTTCTAATGAAGCAGGTTGTGAATTGTTCCGGTAAGTTTTAATTTTTTTATGTCATGGCAGTATACTTACATTAATTGTTTTGCTTTTAGATTCTTGTGGTGTTGAAGGGAAACAGGTTTCAGGATATAAACTGTTTTGACATTCCAAAATTAGAATATATTTCATTCAGAGGTCAATTGTGACATAAAAGTCATTTTGTTTATTAATGTAGCCATGATAAGCATTTATTGTTCTTTAACTGTCCTGCAGAAAATGATGGTGAGCTGTTTGCTTGAACCCCTGCAATCCATTTTTTTGCAGGTATATCTACATTGCTTTTAAGAAGGGAGTTCTGGACTTTTGACCCAGCACCAGTGATGGACATACTTCAAAGTCAGTATAGGAGTGGCTTGGAGGGGAACTTGCAGATTGTGCTGTTCCCATGTATCTGTTGCCCTTGTCTTTCTAGATCTTAGTGGTCATGAGGCTGAGAGGTGCTGTCGAAGGAACCTTGGTGAATTTCTGCAGTGCATCTTCTTTTCTTAATTCACAAGATGTGGGCATCACTGGCTAGGCCATTATTTAATGGCCATCCACAATTATTAATTGCTGTGGGTCTAAAGTCACATGTAGACCAGACCAAGTAAGGACAGCAGTTTCCTTCCTTAAAGGGCAACAGTTAACCAGATGGATTTTTCCCAATAATTGACAATAGTTTCATAGAATCCCTACAATGTGTAAGCAGGCCATTAGGCTCATTGAGTCCACCCCGATCCTCTGAAGTGCATCCCAACCCCCCTCCCCCAAATCTATCCTTGTAACCATGCATTTCCCATGGCTAATCTACCTAATTTGCATGTCTTTGGACTGTGGGAGGAAATTGTTGCAGATACTGAGAGAATGGGCAAACTTCACAAAGACAGTTGCCCGAGGCTGGAATTGAACCTGGGTCCCTGGTGCTAACAGCAGCAGTGCTAACCACTGAGCCACTGTGTTGCCCATGGTCACTGTTGGATTCTTAATTCCAGATTTTTTTTAAAAATTGAAATCAAATTCCACCACTAGCCATGGCAGGATTCAAACTCAGATCCACAAAATATTATTTGGGTCTCTGCATTAGTAGTCGAATGACAATACCACTAGACCATTACCTCCTCCTAGTAGATGGTTCAAGAAGGTTAGTAGATGGCACACAGTGCTGCTCCCTACTGTCAGTAGTGGAATGAGTAGATGTGATGACAATCAAGAGAGCTGCTTTGTCTTGAATAATGTTAAGTTTCTGCTGTAGTTGTTGAAGCTGCACTCATGCAGGCAATTCCATCACACTCCTGACTTGGACAGTGTGGACAGGCATTGGGGAGACAGAAGGTAAGTTAATTGCAAGCCTCTGACCTGCTCTTGTTACCACAATATTTATATTACCAGTCCAGTTCAGTTTCTCATCAAAGGTAACCTCCCAGATGTTGATAGTGGGCGATTCAGCAATGGTATTTGCCACTGAACGCAAAGAGGTGATGGTTAGATTATCTCTGGTTGAAGACAGACATTAGTTGGCACTTGTGAATGTGAATGTTACTTGCCATTTATGAACACATGCCTGGATATTGTCTAAAGTTTACTGTATATGGACAAGAACTTCCTTAGTATTTGAGGAGTCATGGATGGTGCTGAACATTGTGCAATGATGGATAAACATCCCCACTTCTACCTAAACGATGGAGGGAAGATAATTGATGAAGCAGCTGAATATGGTTGGGCCTAGCACCCTACCCTGAGGATTTCCTACTGAGATTCCTGGAACTAAAATGTTTAACCTCCAATAACCACAACCATCGTCCTTTGTGTCAGGTATGAATCCAACAATAGAGAGTTTTCCTCATAATTCCCAATTACCTCAGTTTTGTGAGGAAGATGTAAAATGTTTTCAGGAGAATTTGATTGGGAAAGTACATGGCAGATAATATGTCTAAATATGAGGTTAGCCACTTTGGTAAGAGAAACAGAAGTGCAGAGTATTTCTTAAATGGTAAGAGGCTAGAAAGTATAGATTTCAGAAGGACCTAGACATCCACGACAAGATGTCACTGAGGCTAAAATGCAGGTGCAGCAAATTATTAGGAAGTCTAATAGAATGGTAATCTTTATCGCAGGAGGACTTGAGTACAGCCGTAATGAAGTTTTGCTTCAATTGTATAGGAACTTGTTTAGATGACACCTAAGTACTGTATGGAGTTTTCTCTCCTTATCTCAGGCAAGGTATTCTTGCCATAGAGGTTCTCCAAACTTATACCTGGGATGGCAGAACCAACCTCTGAAGAAAGATTGGGCAAACTGAGCCTGTAGTTTCTATAGTTTCATAGAATGAGATGTGATCTGATTGTGATCTACAAAATACTTAAAGGGTCGTTGCAGATCAAATGTTTCCAATGCCTTTTGTGATTGAGATTTGGAGAATTATTTTTACTCAGAGGGTGGTGAATTTTTGGAATTTTCTCAACTAGAGGGCTGTTGAAGCTTAGTCAAGTATATTTAAAATAAATGTTGATAAATGTTTGATTATCGATGGTGAAGAGTATGGTGATAGTATCACTAAAGGTCATGTTCATGTTAAATGATGCAGCAGCATTATCAAGATGAATGGCCTACTCCTGCCCCCATGTTCAACTTAAGCTCAATACTCATTAAAAAAAGGTAGAAGGCATTTTGGGACCTAATGCCATATCTTAACAGTGATTAGTTAAGTATCAACTAGTCAACCAAGTATTATGTAATGAGTTACTAAACATTTTATCATCACTGCAACAACAGTTGTGCAGAAAAACTTTGAAACATATCAGAAGACTTTCTGGGAAACTTCAGAAACACTCAATCAATGTTTATTCTGGAAAGTCTCTGCAATTTTCCCCTATACACATAAAATGAAGTATTACACCAGCATATTGGATTTTCCAGAAGAAGGGAGTCCTTGATCATGGGCACCATGTTGTGGAGTGTCTTGGTGGAATGGGAAGACAACATGAGGTTAAGCAGAGTAGCACCAGCTGCTGAAGGTGAATAGGACAAAAGGCTAAAGAAGGCTCCTTTTCATTTATGGGTACAGAACATCCCTTCTTCACCAGGGCTTCCTATCTATATCCAACATTATGTGAATCTTCCCTCTCAGTATTTGAGCCACCCTGGATCCTGTTGCAGTTTGTCACCAGCGCATTGTATACCGTCACTGGGAGTGGCTGTAAACAGCCTCATAAGCAACTGTAGGAATATTGTGTCCATTCAGCACCAAGTGTTAATCCCTCAGGTGGCTGACTCAAGCAATGTAGGAAAGGTCAACTCTGATAATCTGAGATTTGAACCAAAAATGCATGCCAATTCCAGCTTTTCAAACAGGTGTGTTTTATTAACAAAGAATCCATATAGTTCCGCCTTCCAACTTAACCTGAATAATCTCCATTAACCTCTTCAAGGCAAATGTAGCACTTTCCAAACTGGACTGATTTACAAAGAGTTCTCTCTTAGCTTGGTCCTCTTAATGTTTTTCTTCATTTCCTTTCTGTCATCTTTTATACTCTATCTTGATGTACTCATTGTCTTTTTCTTTCTGATTGTAATTTTACCCCATTTAGATGATTTCCTGCTTGCCATTCTCTCTGTATCTTTCTTGTTGCTTTTCTTCCACTGGTTCAGGAGATGGACAGGAATGATGTCCCTGTAGAGTCATAGAGTTGTACAGCACAGAAACAGACTCTTCAGTCCAACGCCAACCAGATATCCTGTATTAATCCAGTCCCATTTGCCAGCATTTGGCCTATATCCCTCTAAACCCTTCCTATTCATTTACCAGATGCCTTTTAACAATTGTTTTGGCATCCAGATGTATTTTAAGTGCTGTAGTTGTATCTGCCTCCACCACTTCCTCTGGCAGCTTACTCCATACACACCCACTCTCTGCGTGAAAAGGTTGCCCCTTAGGTCCCTTTAAATCTTTCTCCTCTCACCTTGAACCTATGAACTCAAGTTCTGGACTCCCCTACCCTGGGAAAAAAGACCTTGACTATTCATTCTATCCATGCCCTTCATGATTTTATAAACCTCTCCAAGATCATCCCTCAGCCTCCAACAGTCCAGAGAAAATAGTTTTGGCTTATTCAGCCTCTATAGTTCAAACCCTCAAAACCCTCGCAATATTCTTGTACATCTTTCCTGAACCCTTTCAAGTTTATCAACATCTTTCCTATGGCAGAATGTTTGAAATTAAATGCAGTGTTCCAAAAGTGGCCTAGCCAATGTCCTGTACAGCTGCAACATGACATCCCAACTCCTGGACTCAATGCACTGACCATTAAAGGCAAGGGTACCAAACACTTCTTCATAATTCTGCTCTATCTGGAACTCCACTTTCAAGAAACTATGAATCTGCATCCCAAGGTCTCTTTCTTCGGCAACAGTCCCCATGTGTTGACACGCCATGTTCAACTTGCAATCACAGGAAGCTGTGCCATAAATATGCTGCAGTCTCAGGGATTAGGGATTAACCTTCAATCACATTTCTCCATTCCAGCAATTTTTGCTCCATTGATTGAGAAAGCCAACGAAGAATAAAGCTCACAGTAATCAATTGCTAGCACCGACCTTCTGTTCTGCTGAAAATATACATACCTTGTTGAAGTTTTCCATTTTGTATGCATCAGGACAATCACAAGAACACAAGGAGGAAACCAAAATTTATGAGTAGTGAATAGTGATTAATTAACTCTGATTTATGAAGATATTTCTGTGGAAATTACACCCATTGATGGGAATTACCAAATAGGCTTTTTTTTTAAGTTTAAATTTAACTCTGATAAAATAATAAATAATTTAAAAAGCTGATGATGAGGGAATGATGATGGAAGTCAGGAAGGTAAACAAGAAAACAAGCATTGACAAAAAGATAGAGCGACAAAGGCAAATATTTCAATTAATAATCATTTCTGGAGAAATTACCTTCTGTTAAAAAATCAAGGATATCAAGTCATTTAAGACAGAAAAGGGAGAAACAATTGATAAACTAATCAAACTTATAAGGGGTAGATGCCCTGGTCTAGATGGATTGAATCTGCATATTGAAAGTAGCTGTAGAATTGGAGGGTTTAAAAAAAAGAGAAGCAATCTTAATCAAACATACAAGATTCTTAGATGATTTGCGGACAGGGTAGATGCGGAGAGTCTAGGTCCACAAGGCATAACCTCAGAATAAGGGGTCACACACTTATTTTGGAAAGTCGGAATTTGTAGAATTCTTTACTACAGGGAGCTGTCAAGGCTGATTTGTAGGTAGATTTTTAATCAGTATGGGATTCAAAGGTTATGGGGAAAAGGGAGGAAAGTATAGTTGAAGATTATTAAATCAGCTAGGAACCTACTGAACAGCTAAAATGGCTAATCAAAATTGCCTACTTCTCCTCCTACATCTCATGGAAGAGCAAAGACTGTTACCACCCAAGACAGTGAAACATCACAGATGTACAGTCCACCACTCCAAAACCATGAGGATCCACCTACTTTGCTTCTCCAATCTACGGAATAGTTTTGGGATTGGTCCGGATCTTTCACCTGTTACAGGTCATATTTTCCTTTCTTTGTCTAAGTGAATAACGTAAGATATCAAAATAGTTGCTTCTCAACAAACTCAATATACTTTCTGAAAATTGCTTACAAATGATTGACTGCTTTTATTTGGTAACTGTGATCATGAACCCCCAAAACCTAACACCATTGTCAGAATCTCATCACTCAAGATGTGGCCAGATCAGAGCTCGATATATTGGCTGCAGTGTTACTTCACCTTTTTGTATTTCTGCTGCCCTGAGTTAAGGCAAACATTTCAGTTTTGTGTGTGTCCACCTATTTTAGAGATTTCAAGAGGAAAACATTCAAAAATGGAAAATTAATGTGAAGCTTGTACAGAATTTTGGTTTGGGGAGGAGAGAATGGAATAAAAAGATTTACATTGGCTGAGATGAAATGAAGGACAGCAGGAGGCTCATGTGGAAACTAAGCAGTAGGTAGGTGTTAGGTTGACTGGCCTGTTTCTTTGAAATGGAATTCCACAGGGATCAATGCTTGGACCTGTACTTTTAATCTTTTATCTCAGAGAGGGAATCAGAGACATGGTTCATGGGGTTCATGCAAACAAGAACCTTCAGTGAGAAAAACAGATTCCAGGCAGATCTAGGCATATAAGAGAATTCGTCTCCATCTGACAGCCATGCAGTTCATTGTGATTGTACGTATGTGAGAGTAATGGGTGGAAAAAGATGTAAGTACGTAGGATATCAGCCATTGTTCCCAAGGGTTTTTCTGCATCTGATTCTGTTGGAGCTTGGCAATTGGTTATACAACTTTTCAAATCAAGAATTGAGCAGTCGATGAGGAAGGCCCAAGTCTCCTTCAGCCAGGATTGAATTGAACTCTTGCTATTAGCATTATTCTGATGCATTGTCTACCTTTCTGGCTAACTGGGCAAACCAATCTCCATGACATGAGTATGATAATTCTTAAATCATTGACAATCCATGACCAGTGAGGTTATTGAGAAAGCAAATACAGTGTCCTCATGCACTGCCAATTACAAAACACAAAAGGGCAATGCTGTCTCTGTACAAAGTCTTTTTGGGCTTCATCCAGAATACTGTGTCCAGTTTTGGTTCCCCTCCCCCTCTCACAGTGAATATTTTCAAATTCCTGCTGAAGATTCTGAAAAGGGTTAGATACTGGTTTTAATGGTCCTTAGATAGGCTTAAAAGAACTGGGACTTCTGTAGATCAGTTCAGAAGGATCAGAAAACACAAGAATACATTCCACAAGCAAAGAAGAATGTTAGATATTAGAAGGTATTTCACTGCACTGTTTGTTGTTGATTGGCTCATGCAGTTAGTGCAGATTCCTGCAGTCATTCAAAAGGAGGCTGGAGATGTTCTTGTTTTGGGAATTGAGGATGTATTTCCTGGTCACTGTGATCTCCCGGAGCTCCTTCGGTTTCCTTCAGGATCAGGAAGAAATTTCCCAGAATGTTTTCCTAAATTACCAACACCAACATCAACATCACTGACAACAACTTTGGTATCACTAATATCAACATTGACACCAGTATTATTATCACTGACAACACCACACACATACCAAAATCATATTCAAAATCTTCAATATAAATTCATTATCATTGACCACATCCATTTCATCACTGGGCCTGAAGACCATAATCATCTATATAAACACAGCGATAGTAATAATCCCCAATATCCATTGTGAACCATAGAAAGATTTGAAAAGTATTGGACAATGTCACTAAGAGCAAGGAGTGAAGTGCAAAATGTGGTTGAGGTGTAAGATGTTGAAAAGAGGAGGCAGCTTCTCAGGATGAGAAAGCATAATGTGGCCTGTGAAGGAAGGAAGGGGAATGAGGAGTGAACAAGTCAAAATGACAGAGTATGGTGAACATAAAGATCTGGAGAGTGAAGAATGAAATAAGGAAGGAGAGGGATTTATAAATGAGGATGTAAGTAGGATGGAAGATCAATATGAACACCTGCTGACCCCTACTCCTGTGTCAGCCACATCTGCCCCTGAGAGACCCATGCTTGCCCCAAGTAACCCATTGCCCACTTCCTGAAACCTGTAGCAGCTCCAGCGGGGCAGGAGGGCAGGGTGTGGCTCGAGATTGGCTCACTGGTGATGTTCAGGCTGCAGAAGTGGAACTTGGAGATTTGGGTGGTTGAGATTGGGTGAATCTCAAGCAGCATCTCAAGAGCTTGACTGATCTCATCAGTTTTCAGTGATTGCAACCTGATCACCAGTGGTAACCAGATCACTGGGGATAAACAGATCACTGATGGCGACCAGTATCTGGGAAATGGCAGAGATTGCGTTACCTTTGTGTACAATGGCAGAATGTGTGGCTGGCCTGACCAATCCCTTATGAGACAGCATGGTAGCAATATGTACACAACTCTCAGCAGGTCCATCTTAGAATGCCGACTCCACAAAACTAACTCCACCTCAATCCCCAGAAACAGTAGGATGGACAAAACAACCACAGAATATTGCAATTGCAAGTACTAGCTTTACATCCAAAAATCACACACATTCATGCAGAGGGTAGTACATGTATGGAATGAGCTGCCAGAGGAAGTGGTGGAGGCTGGTACAATTGTAACATTTAAAAGGCATTTGGATGGGTATATGAGTAGGAAGGGTTTGGAGGGATATGGCCGGGTGCTGGCAGGTGGGACTAGATTGGGTTGGGATATCTGGTCGGCATGGACGGGTTGGAACGAAGGGTCTGTTTCCATGTTGTACGCCTCTATGAATCTATGATTCTATGAATATAACTGCGCACAAATTTGTATGCTTGGGTACACACATTTGTTAATATAAGCATACATTTGCACTTATATACTTGTACACATACACATAAACACTAATTCACCTTTGTAAGCACTCAAATACATATACACACAACCTCATACACAAGCAGAAATAAGCACACAGCAGATAGTGAAAGTGTGAAGTTGGGTCAGTGCTGAGACTGACTGCACACACTGGCAAATGGATATTTGAGCTCATTTTCTGGTATGGTTGATGAAATGTTGAGCACCCTCGGGGAAGCAAAGATCAATCCCCAGTGATTTGCCAAATATCCCCGACTCCTGGGAAATTATCTACACTCGATGATTTTTCTGAGAATGGGATGGCTTAAATAAGATGCTACAAAAGACTGAGAGCAAGCTGTTGGCTCAGACTAGGACACTCAGTTCGATGACCCTCTGGCAACAGGCATTTCCCATTAATTGGTCCCACACTAGCAGTTAGGAAAAGAGAAGTGAATAATTGTGACAATGAGAAACTCTTATCTGTCTGAGCTCAGGCAACTTACCGACTGACGTGAAAGTGAGCTTCCAGCCTTGGTTATCCCCCGAATCATCACTGTGGAAGTGAATGTGAATACTGCTGCTGTTTGTATCGATCTTTCCTGGACTTTTATCTCCACAATATGGGCCAAACTCCTTTGTTCCAGCTTTAATCTGCAACAAATAAACACCAAACACAGAGAATGAACTGAGAAATCTGAACTCAGCTGGGAACCTTATTCGCGGATTCACAAGGAAAAAAAACAAATCAACAATTACACAAACAAAGTAAATGTCAATCAACAGTCCCATAGACATCCCATGTGAACATTCTGATTAAATTTAACTATAACTGATTAAAATTTCACAAAATGTTTTCAAATGGATAAAATTTGCGTTTTTGGCCAAATGAGCATCAAAATCCAGCTAATCAGTCATTATGAAGGAAGCTCCCACAGGAACATGGGAACTAGGAGCTGGAGGAGACCATTTGGCTTTTTGAGCCTGCTCCACTATTCAATATGGTTATAGCTCATCCTTTTTCTCAGTGTCCTTTTTTGCTGAATTCTAAACTGCTCCCTCTCCTCAGGCTTAGAGCCTTTTTTCCATTTTGGGAAAAATTCAGGATAGTATTAGATCCAAATTAGGGATAGTATTAGGTCCAAAGAGGAGACAAATAGAATTCTAATTTCTTCCATAAGCCATGTTGAACCACCCTTCTTGTTGCGCCAGATAGGAATGGATAATTATTGTTATTCGTAAATAGATGTCTTAAATATTTGCCATAATTTATCCACTGCCTACCCTTTTAGTAATGTTCACTAATCCATCATTGTCAACTTGTGCCTCATATTTTCATAGTTCCCTTTATTTAGATTTGGGACATTAATTTCAGATTCAACCTCTTCATCCTATATTTTCATGAAAATTTCTATCATTTAATGGTTAATCTTCCCCAATGGACCCCATGTGACAGATTGTTAATTAATCTTTTTGCATTGTTCAATATTCACTCCAGGAAATTAATCTATATGTAAATTAAAGACACTCATGATTACAATTGTAACCTTATTGCATGTATCTCTAACCTCCTGTTTAATGCCTTTTCTTACAGGGCTGCTACTGATTGGGGGCCTGTAGACAACCCCCAACGATGTTTTCTGCCTCTTGGTATTTTTTATCTTCACCCATACAAATTCCACAACATGTTATTCCAAGCTAATATCATTCTTCATGATTGTACTGACTGCCTCCTTTACTAACATTGCTACCACTTTTGCCCATTTGTTGACCTTCCTCAATACTGAATACCTGGATGTTCAGTTTGCACTCTTGATCACTCTATAGCCATGTCTCCATTACAGCTATACTATAATCATGTATATCTATTTGTGCTGTTAATTAATCAGTTTTATGGCAAATGATCAACACATTAAGATACAATGTCTTTATAATCTTGTTAGTTATCTAAGCTTGATTTTGCACTATGGCCCCATTTGTTTGTTGCCATTTTCTTTTCTGCATTCCATTTTTGTTTCTACTTTTCTGTCTTTCATTTCTACTCTTGTTTCCCCCTTCTCTGTCTCACTGATTTGGTCCCCAGCCTTTTGCTATTTCAGTTTAAACCATCCCTGCCACTACTAGCAATCTTCAAGGACCGCAATTTCCCCCCCGACGTGGTCGACGGTGCCCTCCACCGCATCTCCTCCACTTCCCGCTCCTCCGCCCTTGAGCCCCGCCCCTCCAACCGCCACCAGGACAGAACCCCACTGGTCCTCACCTACCACCCCACCAATCTCCATGTACAGCGCATCATCCGCCGTCACTTCCGCCACCTCCAAACAGACCCCAGCACCAAGGATATATTTCCCTCCCCTCCCCTATCAGCTTTCCGTAGAGACCACTCCCTCCGCGACTCCCTTGTCAGATCCACACACCCCCACCGACCCAACCTCCACTCCCGGCACCTTCCCTTGCAACCGCAGGAGGTGCAACACTTGCGCCCACACCTCCCCCCTCACTTCTCTCCAAGGCCCCAAAGGAAACTTCCATATCCGCCACAGATTCACCTGCACCTCCACCCACATCATCTACTGCATCCGCTGCAGCCGGTGTGGCCTCCTCTATATTGGGGAGACATGCCGCCTACTTGCGGAGCGATTCAGAGAGCACCTCTGGGCCACCTGGACGAACCAACCCAACCACCCTGTAGCACAGCATTTCAACTCCCCCTCCCACTCCACCGAGGATATGCAGGTCATTGGACTCATCCACCACCAAACCACAACAACGCGACGGTCGGAGGAGGAGCGTCTTATCTTCCGACTGGGAACCCTCCAACCACAGGGGATGAACTTGGACTTCACCAGTTTTTTCATCCCCCCTCCCCCCACCTTGTCTCAGCTGAATCCCTTCAGCCCGGCACCGCCTTCCTGACCTGCAGTCTTCTTCTTGACCTCTCTGCCTCCATCCTACTCCGACCTATCACCCTCACCTTGACCTCTTTCCACCTATCACATTTCCAACGCCCCTCCTCCAAGTCCCTCCTCCCTACCTTTTATCTTCTCCTGCTGAACACTCTCTGCTAATTCCTGAAGAAGGGCCTGTGCCCGAAACGTCGAATCTCCTGTTCCCTGGATGCTGCCTGACCTGCTGTGCTGTTCCAGCAATAAAGTTTCAACTTTGATCTCCAGCATCTGCAGACCTCACTTTCTCCACTAATAGCAATCAGCACTGCCCACCCCTCCCCCACACTGTGGACATGGCTGGCTGAAATGCAACCCATCCTGTTTGTATTGGTTCCATTTTTCCAATAACCTGTCCCAATGCCCAGGAATGGTCCCCTACACAATTTCTTCAACCGTGTATTCATTTGGTATATTCATATTTCTATGCTCACTATCATGTTGCACTGGAAGCAATCCTAAGATTACTACTTTTGAGGTCTTATTTAGTAATTTACATCTTACTCCCTGCATTTTGCTTATAGGATCTCATCTCTTTTTTTACAATGATATTGGTATTGATATTTACCATGACCACTGTTTACCCTCCCCCTTAAGAATGCCTTGCAGCCTCTCTGAGTCCTCATTGACCCTGGCAACAGACAGGCAACTTAGAGAGTCATAGAGATGTACAGCATGGAAACAGACCCTTCGGTCCAACCCGTCCATGCCGACAAGATATCCCAACCCAATCGTCCCACCTGCCAGCACCCGGCCCATATCCCTCCAAACCCTTCCTATTCATATACCCATCCAAATGCCTCTTAAATGTTGCAATTGTACCAGCCTCCACCACATCCTCTGGCAGCTCATTCCATACACGTACCACCCTCTGTGTGAAAAGGTTGCCCCTTAGGTCTCTTTTATATCTTTCCCCTCTCATCCTAAACCTATGCCCTATAGTTCTGGACTCCCCGACCCCAGGGAAAAGACTTTGTCTATTTATCCTATGCATGCCCCTCATAATTTTTAAACCTCTGTAAGGTCACCTCTCAGCCTCCGATGCTCCAGGGAAAACAGCCCCAACCTGTTCAGCCTCTCCCTGTAGCTCAGATCCTCCAACTCTGGCAACATCCTCGTAAATCTTTTCTAAACCCTTTCAAGTCTCACAACATCTTTCCGATAGGAAGGAGACCAGAATTGCACGCAATATTCCAACAGTGGCCTAACCAATGTCCTGTACAACTGCAACATGACCTCCCACCTTCTGTACTCAATATTCTGACCAATAAAGGAAAGCATACCAAACGCCTTCTTCACTATCCTATCTACCTGCGACTCCACTTTCAAGGAGCTATGAACATGCACTCCAAGGTCTTTTTGTTCAGCAATACTCCCTAGGACCTTACCATTAAGTGTATAAGTCCTGCTAAGATTTGCTTTCCCAAAATGCAGCACCTCGCATTTATCTGAATTAAACTCCATCTGCCACTTCTCAGCCTATTGGCCCATCTGGTCCAGATCTTGTTGTAATCTGAGGTAACCCTTTTTGCTGTCCACTACACCTCCAATTTTGGTGTCATCTGCAAACTTACTAACTGTACCTCTTATGCTCACATCCAAATCATTTATGTAAATGACAAAAAGTAGTGGACCCAGCACCAATCCTTGTGGCCCTCCACTGGTCACAGGCCTCCAGTCTGAAAAACAACCCTCCACCTCTGTCTTTTACCTTTGAGCCAGTTCTGTATCCAAATGGCTAGTTCTCCCTGTATTCCATGAGATCTAACCTTGCTAATCAGTCTCCCAAGGGGAACCTTGTCGAACACCTTACTGAAGTCCATATAGATCACATCTACTGCTCTGCCCTCATCAAACTTCTTTGTTACTTCTTCAAAAAACTCAATCAAGTTTGTGAGACATAATTTCCCACGCACAAAGCCATGTTGACTATCCCGAATCAGTCCTTGCCTTTCCAAATACATGTACATCCTGTCCCTCAGGATTCCCTCCAACAACTTGCCCACCACTGAGGTCAGGCTCACCGGTCTATAGTTCCCTGACTTGTCTTTACCGCCCTTCTTAAACAGTGGCACCACATTTGCCAACCTCCAGTCTTCCGGCACCTCACTTGTGACTATCGATTATACAAATATCTCAGCAAGAGGCCCAGCAATCACTTCTCTAGCTTCCCACAGAGTTCTAGGGTACGTCTGATCAGGTCCTGCGGAATTATTCACCTTTATGCATTTCAAGACATCCAGCACTTCCTCCTTTGTAATCTGGACATTTTGCAAGATGTCATCATCTATTTCCCTACAGTCTATATCTTCCATATCCTTTTCCATAGTAAATACTGTTGCAAAATATTCATTTAGTATCTCCCCCATTTTTTGTGGCTCCACACAAAGGCCACCTTGCTGATCTGTGAGGGCCCCTATTCTCTCCCTCGTTACCCTTTTGTCCTGAATATATTTGTAAAAACCCTTTGGATTCTCCTTATTTCTATTTGCCAAAGCTATCTCATGTCCCCATTTTGCCCTCCTGATTTCCCTCTTAAGTATACTCCTACTTTCTTTATACTCTTCTAAGGATTCACTTGATCTATCCTGTCTATACCTGACATATGCTTCCTTCTTTTTCTTAACCAAACCCTCAATTTCTTTAGTCATCCAGCATTCCCTATACCTACCAGCCTTCCCTTTCACCCTGACAGGAATATACTTTCTCTGGATTCTTGTTATCTCATTTCTGAAGGCTTCCCATTTTCCAGCCGTCCATTTACCTGCGGACATCTGCCTCCAATCAGCTTTCAAAAGTTCTTGCCTAATACCATCAAAATTGGCCTTTCTCCAATTTAGAACTTCAATTTTTAGATCTGGTCTATCCTTTTCCATCACTATTTTAAAACAAATAGAATTATCGTCGCTGGCCCCAAAGTGCTCCCCCGCTGACACCTCAGTCACTTGCCCTGCCTTATTTCCCAAGAGTAGGTCAAGTTTTGCACCTTCTCTAGTAGGTACATCCACATACTGAATCAGAAAATTGTCTTGTACACACTTAAGAAATTCCTCTCCATCTAAACCTTTAACACTATGGCAGTCCCAGTCGATGTTTGGAAAGTTAAAATCCCCTACCATAAATACCCTATTATTCTTACAGATAGCTGAGATCTCCTTACAAGTTTGTTTTTCAATTTCCCTCTGACTATTGGGAGGTCTATAATACAATCCCAATAATGTGATCAATCCTGGAGTCTCTTTTGCGGCTTCAGGAACAGCCATTACTATTCAATTTCTCAACTTTATACTCTGCTATTCTTCTTCCTCTCTTTCTGCACATCAGAGCCACCCCTGGTGCCATGGTCTTGGCTGCTGCTGTTATCCCATGAGATGTTGCCTACCCCAATGGTAATCAAACAATATACCTATTGGTGGTGGGGGAGGGAAGGGGGGGCGGGTGGACGTAAGTGTCTGTTCCACTACCTGCCTTCCTTTATTCTGTCTGGTGGTCACCTATTCCCTCCTCTGCCTGTTCAATTGCTACCTGCAGTATGGCTACCTCACTGAACATGTTGTCCATGATAATCACTGCGCAAGTCCATCCACTGCTCCAGCTCCGAAATGCAGTTGCTACATCTGGACACACTTCCTTCACACATGGTCACCAGAGACACTGGATATATCCATGACTTCCCGTATGGTGTAGGAGGAGTATATTACAGTTATGGAAGCTACTATTGTGACTTCCCTTCAGAATAAGTTCTTTACTTACGTCCTTTAAACAATAATTACAGAAGGCACCTTTTCCACTCCAAACAATCCCACCACAGCCCAAAATTCCTGCCTTAGTTTGTTTAAGCTAATGGACTGCAGCAGTTTAATCAGTAGAAAAACTAAGAGTGGAAGTACTCACCTGACCTTCTCCAGATACTTTCTAATTCAGAGCTATTTAAAGATTCACCCAAACATCACCACTGTCCACTTGCGCTGCTTCATACTGAATTCTTCCCAGTCTGCTTCACAGTGATGCTCTACTATCAAAGGATGCCGCACTGTTGGAGAGTCATTACTATGGGAGTGCTGTACTGACAGAGGGTCAGGACTGAGGGAGCTCTGCAGTGATAGAGGGTCAGTATTGAGGGAGTGCTGCACTGTCGGAGGATCAGTACTGAGCGATTGCTGCACTGTCGGAGGATCAGTACTGAGCAATTGCTGCACTGTCAGAGGGTCAGTACTGAGGGAGTGCTGCAATGTCAGAGAGTTAGTATTCAGGGAGGGCTGTACTGTCAGAGGGTCAGTATTGAGGGAGTGCTGCAATGTCAGAGGGTCAGTATTGAGGGAGTGCTGCACCGTCAGAGGGTCAGAACTGAGGGAGTGCTGTATTGCTGGAGAGTCAGTACTAGGAGAGTGCTGCACTTTTGGAGGGTCAATACTGAGAAGGTGCTGCTCTTTTGGAGGGATAGCATTGACAGAGCTCTTTGCTATTGGAAGATCAGTACTGAAGGAATGCCGCACAGTCAAAAGGGTCAATACTGAGAGAGTATGGTGGCGCAGTGGTTAGCACTGTTGCCTCACAGCACCAGAGACCGGGTTAATTCCTGCCTCAGGCGACTCTCTGTGTGGAGTTTACACATTCTCCCCGTGTCTGCATGGGTTTCCTCCAGGTGCTCCGGTTTCCTCCCACAATCCAAAAATGTGCAGGTTAGGTGAATTGGCCATGCTAAATTGTCCGTAGTGTTAGGTGAAGGGGTAAATGTAGGGGAATGGGTCTGGGTGGGTTGCGCTTCGCCAGGTCGGTGTGGACTTGTTGGGCTGAAGGGCCTGTTTCCATGCTATAAGTAATCTAATCTAATCTCTGGTGGAGGGCCAGTAATGAGAGTGTTGTTCTGTTGGAAGGTCAGCACTGAAGGGCCACCATACTGTCAAAGAAACTTCATTGATATCCTGCCTCTCTGTTAATCCCGTATTTGAGGTCATTGCTGAATTTTTCTCACGTGTAACATGTCCCATACAATGACGCACCTTCAGGTAGTCATAAGGGCACGGCACATCTGGATGATCTTCTAAATCAAAGATGTCTGCAAATTCCAAAGAGATGGTGTATCCTTCCTCCAGTTCAATGCGGTATAGACAGTCTGAGCTTTTGGGATACGAATTGGGATAGTCTGGACTGCTGATCACGCCTGATTTCTCAGTGAACACATTGTCACGACACTCAACTTGTGAGAAATGAAAACAAACAGCAAGTCAACAAATCATTAACCAGGGACAGACCAAGAACTGCTGCTCATGATCAGCCGACAATTTGCTTAATTTCAAAGTTAAAAGGTGACAGGAAACTGAGAAATGGAGCAAAGGGTGAGGAAGGTGGTGACAAACCCCAGAAGGGAACAGCTAGTGGGTGATGTAGTCAGACATGAGGCAAATAAAACTTAAAGAAAATTGTGGAACAATATATTAAGTTAAAAACAACGAGCAATGTGAAGTAAGATGACACATTGTCAATCATTGGTTTGATCACATTGTATTCAATCTGGGCACATCGCACTTTAGGAAAGAAAAATTGTATAGTGTATTGTAATCTAGAACCCGCTGCCTGAGTGGGCAGTGCAAACAGATTTAGTCATAACTTTGAAGAAGAAATTAGTTATGGTAGTGAAATGAGCCAATGATGCCACAATAGGCTCCATGGACTCTATCATTCTCTGATCCAATAATAGTGATCACACACAGACCAAAATCTAAAGTGAGTGCACACAGTGACTATAGTATGCAAACAGCCAAATACACAAATTATGAACAGAGATTAGGCCATGCATTGCTTAATAGGACTGTATCTACCTCTGACTTAAAATATTCAAGGACTCTGGTTCTACCACCTTTTCAGGGAGCGTTCCAAAGCATCATGGGCCCATTATGAGAAAAAAAAATGATTTTTGAACAATGATCCTAGTTCTCAATTCTCCCACAAGTGAAAACAGCCTCTCCACACCTACCATATCAACATTCCTCCTAAACTTAACATGTTTCAGTGGATATAATCCTATCCTGTCTAACCATTCCTCATAACCATTCCTGTCTAACCCTCTCATTCACTTTCTGAATTGCCCAGTACTCCAGATGGGGTCTCACCAGTGACCTGTACAACTAAAACACAACTTCCCTACTTGTGTATTCATTTCCCCTCACAATCAAAAACATTCAAGATCATTTCCAGGGATGAGAAACTTCAGTTGAGGATAGATAGAAGAAGTTGGGACTGTTCTCTTTGGAGAGAGGAGATTAAATAGAATGTTCAAAATCATGAGTGGGATGGATAGAGTAGATTGGGAGAAACTGTTCCCACCCCTAAAAGGAACAAGAGCAAATAAGCATAGGTTTAGTGTAGTTTGTAAAAGGAGAAAATATGATCTGAGAAAAATACATTTTCACTCAGCAAGTAGTGTCTGGAATGTACCATCTGGAAATGTGGGGGTAGATTAAATTGAGGCATTCAAGAGGACATTGGATGATAATTTGGACAGAAATGGTGTGCAAGGATATGGGGAGAAAACAAGAGATTGGGGCTAGGTAATGATGCTTGTTTGAAGATTCAGTACAGTTATAATGGGCCAAATGTCCTCCTCCTATCCTGTGATATTTCTGTGATTCAGTGTTTCTATTATCTTTCCTAATTGCTTGTTGCACCTTCAGTCTAACCTTTGTGATTAATGCATAAGGAGACCCAGATCCATTTGCATCTCAGAGCTCTGCAGTCTCTCCCCATATAGATAACATGCTTTCGTTTTTCTTCTGACCAAAATGGGCCATTTCACATTTTTTCACATTGTACTCAATTTTCCACTTTGCCACATCTTTTCCTACTCATTTAACCTATCTATATATTTTGCAGCCTCCTTATTTCGTCTGCATAACTGTAACCACATCTTCAACCTTGCATCCAAGTCATTGATATTAATTACAAACATTGAGGTTGCAGCACCAGTCTCTGTAGCACACCATGTGTTACATCTTGCCTGCCACAAAAAGATCCATTCATGATGATAGTTTCCTGTTGTCAGGTAATCTTCTCTCCATGCCAATATGTTACCCATATACACAAGAAGTTTGAGTATATATTGCCAATGTGTTTAAGTATACACAGATGGTGTGTGGTACATGCTTACTGTGAAAGTACATGGTCAGTGTGAGTGGCAATTTATTTGGTGAGTAGTGTACACTGTCAGTGCAAATTTGAGTGTACACAGTCAGTGAGAATTTCCTGTAAATACTATGTCTTTTTATTTTTCTGTATTTTTAAATTGCAGACTTAAATGGGAAAAGAATTGTTTTAAAACCAGAAAGGTTACTGAAACAAAATAATCTGACTGTCATTGTAAGCACTATTTACACAGCTGCTGGTTCAAGTAGGAGCAGGAGAACATGCAGACAAGCTGGAGCCAAAAGGTGTATACAAATGAAGGTTCAACTGGCAACATGGAGCTGATTAGTCTGTGAACTAGTAACCAGTTATCAATAACAAAAGGCCTTCTGCCTGCCTTCAAATGTGATTGGTTCTCAGGTAACTGAACAGCTTGGGCCTGGGAACAAGTTAGAGACAAGTCATCAAACTTCTACCAGTTCAGGAGCTCTCTCTGTTCTCTGCAGTAAAAGCTACTTTAAGCCTGGCCTGTAGTTTCTATCAACTTGCATACAAAGTCATATAAATTGGGAGACTATTTGTACTTTTTTAAAATGTAACTTCTGTGACCACTCTGGGAAGGCTTGATTTCCAGTGTGTTAACCTGGTAAGTCATAATAGTAAGCTGTGTGAATGTCAGAATTTGCAACCAACGTGATTGTGAATGTAACACTACCTTTACAGGTCCGGTTATCTGAATGAAGGATGTAGCTGAATCTGCAAGAGCAGTAAAATCCACCGATGTAATTGTGACAGAAATGGTCGCAGACCAATGCTTCATCCAACTTCTCCACACACTCATCAATATCTACAAAGGAAAAGGCAATTAATCACAGCATCCTACACCAGATATTCCAGTGACCAGTGAAATAACCACTGGCTGGAGAAATGCTACTGACAGGAGAAATTAGTGATGGATCACTGATCCCATCTCTCATTGCTTCATTAGTCTCTCTACTCCATTTTAGTGACTTTGGGCTTTCTTTTCATGGCACCTTCTCCAACTCTTTTTTTCCAATATATTATGTCTGTTGTCAGCATCAACATTTGAGGTAAACATTTCACTTTTTTTCTTTTATATCAATCTGTGCTGAGTGATTCACAGAGTCACAGAGGTCTACAGCACAGAAAATGATCCTTTGCCTCATTGAGTCCACACCGATTAAAAACACCCACCTAACTATTCTAGCACTTGGTCAATAGACTTGTATTCCTTGGCATAGCAAGTATACATTCAAATACTATTCCTCATCCTTGGCATATTTCATGTTCTTCACAGTGTCCTTGTCCTCTCAACCCCATGACCATGGGCTTAATCATTCACCAGGTTCTCCCTGTCCCTCACATTCTGTCTCGCTCTCTTCCTCTTTATCCCTCTCTCTCTCTTTATCACTCACTCTTTATCCCTCTCTATAAAAGTTTTATCTTTTGTTGAAAGAAATACACAGTTGGTGGAGCTTTTCATCTTGCATTCTTCGGGATAAATTTGCTAGAATTTGTAAAAATTCAGAGAGTAAGAATATTTGCCTAGTGTGAGAGAAGAATATTGACTGGTTGGCAAGTGCACTGTGATTGATACTAGCATAGCCATTGAGAATGCACTCATTGATGCTGATTGACAATTAACTGTTTGGCTTTGCTCAGTGCACTCCAACACAAATCATGGTGATCTAGACTCACCATCATTGTGTGAATCAGTATTCACTGTATTTATGAATTCAGTAACTTGCACAGTTGAGGTCACTTTCAATGACAGCATGTATGCCCAAATTGATGGTGTTGCCATGGGACCCACACTTGGCACAATGACAGAGCCATTCCAGCAAGCACTGTCTTCAGTGTTAAACAGTGACAGACCAATTACTATAACTCAGGTGTTTGATGGTGACAACCATATCCACAATTGTACTATATCCCAGTGTTATACAGTGACAGTCCTACCCCCACTTGTAGTATACCCCAATGTTATTCAGTGACAATCCTATCCCTAGTGTTCAATCACTCTGTTATACCACATCTGGAGTTTAGAGAGAGACGTTCTGAAAATTTCTAGGCGCCAAAGTAGTAACAAATGAAAATTATTTTTGATGAAAGTTCCTATATTCACCTGATAATCCAGCCTGTATTACTGGGAATTAATCAATCCCAGGGTTCCTTGCTGCACTGCCTCCCCTGGTTAATATCCTTCCATGTCTTGGTGACTGATCCTTATCATCTGTGTTACACTGTATTCTTTCACCCCACAAATTACATCCAATATTCACAGACTGACAGGAAGAAAAGGGTTCTGCTTGGTGAGTGTTTTGGTAACTGGTAGGCTATTTCTAGTGGGGTTGTGCAGGGCCCTTTGCTGTTCATGATACACATTACCAATTTAGACTTTAATATGGGGAATGACTAACAGGATTACAAATGGCACAAAGATTGACCATTTGGTTGATAATGAAAGGGGTAGCTATAGATGGAGGAAGACATCAATGGACTGGTCAGCTGGTTAGAAACGTGACCTTTTCATCATTTACATAAATTATTTGAATGTGAATGTAAGAGATATAGTTAGTAAATTTGCAGATGACACCAAAATTAGAGGTGTAATGGACAGCGAAGAACGTTACCTGAGAGTACAATGGGTTCTTAATCAGATGTGGGCCAATAGGCCGAGGAATGGTAAATGAAGTTTATTGTGGTTCTGTTCGCCAAGCTGGGAATTTGTGTTGCAGACGTTTTGTCCCCTGTCTAGGTGACATTCTCAATACTTGGGAGCCTCCTGTGAAGCACTTCTGTGATGTTTCCTCCGGCATTTATAGTGATTTGTGTCTGCCACTTCCGGTTGTCAGTTCCAGCTGTCTGCTGCAGTGGCCGGTATATTGGGTCCAGGTCGATGTGCTTATTGATTGAATCTATTATAGGACAAGCCAAACAGAGAACAGCCAGGGAATTCCTAGAGGCATGGCACTCATCCACAGATTCAATCAGTAAGCACATCGACCTGGACCCAAAATACCGGCCACTGCAGCGGACAGCTGGAACTGACAACTGGAAGCGACAGATACAAATCACTATAAATGCCGGAGGAAACATCACAGAAGTGCTTCACAGGAGGCTCCCAAGCACTGAGGATGTCACCTAGACAGGGGACGAAACGTCTGCAACACAAATTCCCAGCTCGGCGAACAGAACCACAACAACGAGCACCCGAGCTACAAATCTTCACACAAACTTTGAAAATGAAGTTTAATTTAGATAGGTGTGAGGTGCTGCATTTTCGAAAGGCAAATCAGGGCAGGACTTAGACACTTAATGTAAGGTCCTGGGGAGTATTGCTGAACAAAGAGACCTTGAAGTGCAGGTTCATAGCTCCTTGAAAGTGGGGTCACAAAAAGACAGGATAATGAAGAAAGTATTTGGTATGCGTGCATTTATTGGTCAATGCATTGAGTAAAGGTGTTGGGAGGTCATGTTGCGGCTGGACAGAACATTGGCAAAGCCACTTTTGGAATATTGTGTACAGTTCTTGTATCCCTGCTATAGGAAGGATGTTGTGAAATTTGAAATGGTTCAGAAAAGATTAACAAGGATGTTGCCAGGGTTGGAGGATTTGCGCGATCGGGGCTGTTTACCCTGGAGCATTGGAGGCTGAGGGGTGACTTTATAAAGGTTTATAAAATTATAAGGGACATGGATAGAGTAAATATGGTGGAGTCTAGAACTAGAGGGCATAGGTTTAGGGTGAAAGGGGAAAGTTTAAAAGGGACTTAACGGACAACTCTTTCACACAAACAGTGGGGCATGTATGGAATGAGCTGCCAGAGGAAGTGGTGGAGGCTGGTACAATTACAACATTTAAAAAGCATCTGAATGGGTATATGAATAGGTAAGGTTCACAGAGATAGAACGGCAAATAAAACTAGATTAATTTTGGATATCTGTTCAGCGTGGACGGGTTGGACCCAAAGGTCTGTTTCCATGCTGTACATCCCTATGACTCTATGAATCTAGGTGGAATTCATACCAAAGAGTGTGAGGTGATGCACTTAGGAAGAGCAAATAAGGCAAGGGAATTGACACCATGTACAATCTACAATCTATATGGTATATTGTATGTGTGATACATGCTATACAATACCACTAGACCCCGAAAGTAACAGACAGGTATTTACAATGCTCACAATGAATATGGAAGATTTTAGTGGCCAAGAGCTAAAGTATAAGAGCAAGCTGACTTAAGTTTCAGAAGTTTACACAGTCTGGTCACCACATTGCAGGAAGAACATGATCACATCATGGGGTGTCACTAGGACTGGAGAGTTTTAGCCAGGAAGAAGGATAGGATTGATTGGGTCTGTTTCCTTTATAACAGTAGTACCTGAGGAGAAATGTAACTAATGTATAACATAATGAGAGCTGAGGTACAGTGCTGAGGAAGGATTTGCCTGAGCAGAGAGGTCAATCACCAGTGACAATCCTTTGGCAGAAGGATTAAACAGAAGTTAAGATTACTTACAGTGTAGAAACAGGCCCTTCGGCCCAACAAGTCCACACCGACCCTCTGAAGAGCAACCCTCCAAGACCCATTCCCCTACACCTAACACTACAGGCAATTTAGCATGGCCAATTCACCTAACCTGCACATCTTTAGACTGTGGGAGGAAACCGGAGCACACCCACACGGAGAAGATGCGCAAACTCCTTACAGACAGTTGCCCAAGGTGGGATTTGAACGCGGGTCTCTGACACTGTGAGGGAGCAGTGCTAACCACTGTGCTACCTTATTTTCACTAGAGGTCAGTGGGGATCTGGGGTTCACTGCCTTATTGGGTGTTCCAGACTGAAACCCCTTAATCCATTGCATAAATATGTGGGCATGCCTCTAAAATGCTGGCACTGACAGGGAAACAGATCAGGAGTGGGAAGAGTTCATTTTTAATTAATTCATACGATGTGGGCATCATTTATTGACCATCCCTAATTGCACAGATAGGAGTTAAGAGTTAACCACATTACTATGGGTCAGGAGTCACCTGTAGGTCAGACCAGGTGAAGTTTCCTTCCCCAAAGGACATGAGTGAACCAGGTGGATTTTTTCAACAATCAACGATGGTCTCATAGTCATCAATTAGACTCTTACTTCCAGACTTTTTAAAAAATATTTGAATTCAAAGTCCACCATCCATCATGGTGGATTTGAACCTGCATCTCCAGACCATTAACTGGGTCTCTCAATTAACAGTCAAGTGATCATACCACAAGGTAATTGCTTCCCCTGATGAGAAGGGATAGACATGAGTGCTCTTTCTCAGTCAGATTGGACAAAATAGGCTGAATTATGTCCTTCTGACCTGTAAATATTTCTTTATTTCTGGTCTACTGGTCAGGGGACTAGTTGAGGTGATACCACTGACTCTCAAATCTTCCTATGCCAGATGCATTTCAGACCAATCAGCATAGGAACTGAGCAGCGTGCGGCAGAGAGCTGCTGATACTTTGTGTTTGGGGGGGTGAATTCCCACCCTGTGAGTTCCTGTCAGAGAAGTGCTCTATTTAACTGCTTTCACCAGGATTGTTTCTTTTACACTTTAACTCTTGCCACCACCATTCCAGGGATGCTCCAGGGAAACCAGCCTCAGCATATTCAGCCTCTCCCTATAGCTCAAGTCCTCCAACCCTGGCAACAATCCTTGGAAGTCTTTTCTGAACCCTTTCAGGTTGCCCAACATCCTTCCTACAGGAGGGAGACCAGAATTGCACACAATATTCCAAAAGTGGTCTGACTAGTGTCCTGTACAGCCGCAAAATGATCTCCCACCTCCGATACTCAATGCCCTGACCAATAAAGGAAAACATACCAAATGCTTTCTTCACTATCCTAACTACCTGTGATTCCACTTTCAAGGAACTATGAACATGCACTCCAAGGTCTCTTGGTTCAGCAACACTCCCCATTAAGGTATACATCCTGCCCTGATTTCCCTTTCCAAAATGCAGCAAATCACATTTATCTAAATTAAACTCCACCTGCCACGCCTCAATCCATTGGCCCATCTGATCAAGATCCTGTTGTACTCTGAGGTAACCTTCTTCGCTGTCCACTACACCTCCAATTTTGGTGTCATCTGCAAACTTACTAACCAAACCTCTTACATTCACATCCAAATCATTTTTATAAATGATGAAAAGCAGTGGACCCAGCGCCAATCCTTGTGGCACACCACTGGTCACAGGCATCCAGTCTGAAAAACAACCCTCCACCACCACCCTCTGTCTTCTATCTTCTAGCCAGTTCTGTATCCAAATGGCTAGTTCTCCCTGTATTCCATGAGATCTAACCTTGCTAACCAGTTTACCATGAGGAACCTTGTTGAAAGCATTACTGAAATCCATATAGATCATGTCCACAGCTCTGCCCTCATCAATCCTCTTCATTACATCTTCAAAAAACTCATTCAAGTTCGTGAGACATGATTTCCCACACACAAAGCCGTGTTGATTATCCCTAACCAGTCCTTGCCTTTCCAAATACATGTAAGTCCTGTTCCTGACATTACAGAAATTTTAGGATGGTTGATCCACCTAACCTGCACATCATTGGACTGGGGAGGAAACCAAAGCACCCAGGAGAAATCTACACAACAAAAGGAGAATGTGCAAACTCCACATGAGCAGTCACCAGAGAGTGGAATTGAACCCAGGTCACTGATGTAATGAAGCAGCAGTGCTAACCACAGTGCCAGCATTCACCTGGTGAATATGTGCTGCTGTCCAGGTGCCTTCCCATTCCCAAACTGATGGGAGTAAAGACTGCAAGGTGACAGAATCCCCACTTGTGACTGTCCTGACTAAATGTCCTCTGCCACTAATCTAGCCACAGAGAAGTCACAAGATTCCACCTACTGTTTGATACTCATGCTTTGGGATCATAATCTGATGAACTGACTAAAAATCAACTCACCGACGGCGGAATAATGAGCTTCAAAGCCAGTAAATCGCTCCTCGTTGGAAAAATCTGTCTTGAACGTAACAGTCATGGTGTTGCTGTTTGTTAAGACAAACTCTTGGCCAGGGATTCGTTCAGTGTCAGTACTCTCTCTGCCACAAAATGTTTCCTGCAAATCATCAGACATGACCTAGAATCAAAAGAGAGATTTTAGCACCACAGACGAGGAATGGAAGATCCCACTTTTCATTCTTAGGTTCCATTCTCCACAGCCATCTTGTTAATCCAAACCCTCCTGCAACTCTTCAATTTTCACGACATAATCTCTTTGATGACTCTCAGTGCAAATGCTTCGCTCCTCAGATTCTGACTCAGCACTGCCTGTTTCCATGGCAAACGTTGTGTCAAGCATCAAAATATAACAGGCTTCCTGAGCACAATGAATCAGTGATTGTGAAACAGTAACACATACACACTCACACACTCACACACTCACTCAGTGTCTTGTTAGAAACTTAGCACCTTGGGAAAAAGATTACTTCAAGAAATCTGAGGCAATTTGAGTTTGATTTTCACCACATCTTCAGGATGACTTTCAGAGCAATTTACATTCCGGCCCTTTTTCATCAGTTTGTTCAATTTTAGCTGTTTATTCCTGAGCTGATCCATGATCTCACGAGATCAGAAAACTTTCCATGTTTGTCACAAACGGCACAACTGTAATTCAGCTCAGCCCTGTGCTGAAGCAGTGTCATTGGGGACATCAGATGTACCTCAGGACTCTTTGATTATAGAGGGGGAGAATCTCATGATCATCATTCAGTGCCTCAGTTCAATGCTGATACCATGTTGTCCTTGCTATGGAGCCAGAATTAGATCATGTGCAGAGATTGTGGTGTAATGGTAATGTCAGTAATCCTGCAATTCAGACTAATGATCTGGGAACGGGTTCAAACTCACCATGGCTGTTGGTGGTATTTAACTTTAATTAATTAATGTAGAATGCAAAAAATGGTTTTGCTGTGTAAAAAGGGCACAAAAGAAATGCCAAACTATTACAGGCCAGTTAATCTTACTTTGTTGGTGGAAGAAATTGTTAACATCAATCCTGACAGATCAGGTAAACTGAAACTTAGGCATGGACAGTCAGGGATAGTCAGCATAGCTTTGTTAACGGAAAGTCATGCCTTAGAAATTTGAATGCTTTGAGGAAGTGAGAAAGAGGATCGATGAGGGTAGTGCAGTGGATGTTGTCTCCATGGATTGTAGCAAGGGAGTTGACGAGGTCCCACTTGGCAGACTGGTCAAAAACGTAAAAGCCCATCAGATACAGGATAATGTGTCAAATTGGATCCAAAGTTGCCTTAATAACAAGAAACAAGGTGTAATGGTCGATTACTGCCCTTGCAAATGGAAAGCTGTTTCAAGTGATATTGTGCAGGGCTAGGTGTTTGCACCCCTGGTGTTTGTTTTATCCATTAATGATTTGGAATGGAACATAGGGGCATAACTGGGAAATTTGTAGATGGCACAAAAATTGGCCACATAGTGGATAGTGTAGAGAATAGCTGTAAGCTCCAAAATCATATAGATGGGTTGATGGAGTGGTGAGGAAAGTGGCAGATGGAGTTCAACACTGGTAAGTGTGAGGTAATGCATTTTGGGAGATCAAACAATAAAAGCAAATACACAATAAATGGGAATATATTGAGAAGGGTAGATGAAGTGAGAGATCTTGGCATGCAAATGCGTAAGTCCCTAACGGTAGCAGTACAGTTAAATAAGATTGTAAAGAAGCTATGGAATGCTCTTCTTCATTGGCAGAGGTATAGAACATGTTTGTGTTGCGTCACCATAGTCTTGCCAGACCATAGGGGCTGCTCTCTTATTAGAAAGAAGTGACTGGTGGTGATTTAACCTGAAGGTCACCAGACCTCAGGCAAGGGAAGAGGTTGAGAAGGAGAGTCCTACATGGTAACCTCAAACTGATGATGGGAACTGAACATACGCTATTGGCACCACACTGCTCAGTATAGCATATAAAAGTAGGATCTAATAATGAAATTGTTTTAGACACTAGTGAGGCCACAACTGGAGTATCGTGTGCGTTTCTGGTCACCACATTACTGGAGGATATAACTGCTCTGGAGAGAGTGCAGAGAAGATTTACTAGAATGTTGCCAGGACTGGAGAACTGCAGCTACAAAGAGAAATTGAAGAAGTTGGGGTTGTTTTCCTTGGAACAGAGAAGGCTGAGGGGTGACATAGTGGAGGTATGCAAAATTGTGAGGCATAGTAATAGAGTAGACAGGAGGAACCTTCTTCTCTTAGAGGAGTTCAAAACCAAAAGGTCATAGATTCAAGCTCAGTGGCAGAAGAACTAGAGGTGATGTGAGGAAAGCCTTTTTATGCAGAGAATGCTGGGTAGTCTGGAATACATTGCTGAAGTTGGTGATGCCTGCAGAGACCCTAAACTGTTTTAAGAAGTACCTGGATTTGCATCTTGCATGCTGTAAGCTACAGGGCTATGAGCCATGTGCAGGAAGATGGGATTAGAAAGAGCATCTGGGTGGAAGAAGCAAAAATGACAAAAGGAAATTATTTTTATGTAGTAACTGGTGAGCATCTACAATGTACTATGCAATGGCCATGTTGCCTCTAATTCTTCCTTTTGCTACATGGATCTCCAAGGTTCCATCACAGCAGTGACTTCTGGAACCAGATGTCAATTGGTCTGTACGCCAATGGTATGTTGAAAATCCTGGACCCTCTGAGCAGCTGCATGGCTTTAACATTGCCCGAGTGGGACTCAGAAGTGGAGTTATTCAAGTGGTAATTGCATTATATTCTGAGGAAAACAAATTCTGAGGGGTTGGGTGGGGGAGGGGGAGAAATAAAGGCAGGTGAATTCACTCAGTATGCTCCCCTTAGAGAGAGATGGGAGTTGAAGTGGATCAGTTGATTTAAAGAAGATGTAAAGGTCACTGATTCAATCTGGGGTTTTGGCCAAGTATGTGGAAAGAGATGAAGTGGATGCTGATAGTATAGTGACAGGTTTCCTATCAATGAGTCACAAGGCCTGAGTTCCAGTCTCACCTGTTTCAAGCATGTATCATAACATCTCTGATTAGAAAATATTTATTGCAGTTGCTGAATCCCTAGACTCTATTTGTCTGTTGAGCCATGCATGGAAACTGAAATCTTTAGATAAATTGAACCTATTAGTGCTGGAAGTGAGATTGTTGAATTTGCATAGAGGAATTAATGAATGTTGGACTGGGGCTTGTCTGGTGCAGTGGTGATGTCCCTCCCTCTGGAAAGACTCAGCAGGTCTAGCAGCATCTGTGGAGAGAAAACAGAGTTAATGTTTCGGGTTGATTGAGTTGATTGAAGAAGGGTCACTGGATCTGAAATGTTAACTCTGCTTTCTCTCCACAAATGCCGCCAGACCTGCTGAGGTTTTGCAGCAATTTCTGATTTGTGCACGCATGTAATTAAATTTCTGAACAGGGTTGATAAGAAATAATCTGAACAGATAGCGGTTAGGTTCTGGATTGCACTTCCAGAGAGTATTGTGGAGACAGATTTAATCATGGCTTTCAAAAAGGGAATTCTCTCCTCTTTGCTTAACCCCCTTTCCGTTCTCCCTATTTCTCCCTCCCTTTTGATGATATACATTGCCTTTAACAGGCTTTGAACATAAATTATTCAATTGGAACCATGGATGATTTATTGGTGATGGTTAATATTTGAAAAAAAAACCATGGTAATTTGGTGATGGGCAATAAAAATGCCTGTTCAGTTGTGTACATGTACTGCTGGATATTAAAAATATAGAGAGATGTGGTTTGGTTGTGCATGTAAAAATTTAATAATCAGAAACACAAGTGATTTACTGGTGGTAATTAATAGATGAAAAATCATATGTATCCACCCTGTCTTTTCCTGTTAATGTGCTGAAGACCTCAATTGGATCACCCCGAACTTTTTAAATTCTAGAGAATAAAGGCCTAATTTGTCTAATTACTCCATGTGACTTGACCTCTGGGGTCCAGGTATCATCTTTGCAAACCTGTGTTGAACTCCCATCAAGGCCAAAACAACCTTCCTGAGATGTGCTCTCAGTATTTTAAGTGGTGTCTAATTAGGGTTTTGTATAACTACATAAGGTCTCCACTGGATGTTTCCACTCATTCATCATAGGAATGATTCTGTTTCTAATCAGTAATGCTCTCCATCACCTCTGCCGTTTTCTCTATCTCTCCTGTAAACTCAGCCCTGACCATTCCGCAGCCATGATTCTGAAATACCTACTATATCATCACTTTCAATTTGAATCTGTGCCTACAGTTCATTTAATTTATTCCTTACATGCCATGCATTTGTATGGCAAACTCTAATTTTGGCTGTACACTCTATCCTATCCTTCAGCATCGTTTTATTATTTCTCCCTCCTGGCTTATTCAATACACTTTTTAAAGTTCTGCCTTGTTCATTAAACCAGCCCTGCTTGTTCATCCTATTAACCTCCACCTTTCCTCCACCTACTGCTCTGGTTCCCATCACCACCACCCCCCCGCCCACCATTATTTAAATCCTCTCAAGTGGCACTAGCAAACCTCCGTACAATATTATATGCAACCTGTCTTTTTTCTACAAGTCTTACCAGATCTGGAAGAGATCCCAATGATCCAGATATCTGATTCTCTCCCTCCCACACCAGCTCTTTGGCAATGTATTCAGCTATATTATCTCCCCGTATCTGGCCTCACTGGCAAATGGCATGGGAAGTAATCCTGAGATTACATCCTTGGAGATTCTGCTTTTTATTTTGCTGTTTAACTCCCTAAATTCCTTTTGCAGGGCCTCATTGTCCTTCCTGTTTATGTTGGTAATTCCAATATGGACCACGATTTCTGGCTATTCACCCGCTCCTTTCAGATAGTGAGAACTGCAGATGCTGGAGATCAGAGTCGAGGATGTGTTGCTAGGAAAGCACAGCAGGTCAGGCAGCATCTGAGGAGCTAGAGAATTAACATTTCAGGCATAAGCCCTTCATCAAGAATGATGAAGGGCTTATGCTCGAAACATCGATTCTCCTGCTCCTCGGATGCTGCCTGACTGGCTGTGCTTTTGCAGTCGCACACTCTTCGACACCCTCCTTTCAGAATGTCCTGTGCCCTTTAGAAACATTCTTGATCCTGGCATCAGGAAGGCAACACACCATCCTGGAGTCTCACTTACGATCACAAAAATGCCTACCCCAGACTATAGAGTGTTCGACTACCACTGCTCCCTCAGTACTCACCTACCAACAGTAGTGCTCTCTAAGTACTGATCCTCTGACGGTGCAACACTCCCTCATAAATATTGTCTGACAGTGCAGCACTTCATCTATATTGACCTCCCAACAGTGTAGCACTCCTTCAGCACTGATCCTCTGACAATGCAACAGTCCCGCAGTACTGACTCTCAAAGTCAACAGTGATCCCTCACTACTGACCCTTCAATAGTGTTGCTCTCCCTCTGTGCTGATCCTCTAACAATGCAGTACTGGCTTTGTATTGAACCTCCAACAGTCCAGTGCTCCCTTTGTACTGACCCTCTGACAGTACAGTGTCCCCTCAGTACTGATCCTTTGACAGTGTCATACTCTTTAAGTATTGAACTTCTAACAGTGCAGCACCCCCTGTCTGGGTGAGGAGAAGTGTTTTATCAAACAATTCAAAGAAATGGAGCAGATTGTTTGCTCATGAGGCCTTGATTCTGTTTGTTAAAATTGTTTTGTTCTGGGATCCCTCAGGCTCCAAATATTTGGTCAAGTCATGATTGGGAACAGCTGCTGGCAGATCAGCCAATGAGTTTCAGCCACCATTCCAGCTGCTTTACAATGTGAGCCTTGTCACTGATTGGTCCAAGTTTGGGAACAGGATCAGTTACACACATTGGCAGCAACAACACTAGCATCTGGAGATGGTAACATTTACTGTTATCAAACCCCTGGTCGTCGCTAATTATTTATTTGCATTTTGAACTTTCCAGTAAATATATCCTGATCATGCGTTTTCAGAAGAGCAATCAAAGAATGGCTGGAAATCACATGATGTATAAATCAGTAGTACAGGTTACATGCTGTATCTGCTGTGGCAGTGTTTGAATACTACATTATAAAAATTAGAAATAGGAGGAGGCATTCAGCCCCTTGAGCCTGCTCCCTCATTCAATACGATCATGGCTGATCTGATTGCTATCCCCAGCTCCATTCCGAGAGACGGAATTAATCTCCAAAGTAAGGACTACTCTAGAATAGTCAGCTTTGTCAGAGAAAGATCAAGTCTTTAATTATGATTGAGTAATTAAGGGAAATGACAAGATGTGTGGATGACAGTACTGCAGCAAGACTTTGTCTTTTTGACAAAGTCTTGCATGGGACAAGCCTTGGAATCCTGGTCAATTTGGTAGATTGGATCCAAAATTGGCTTTGGTTGCAGGAAACAGATGCATCAACAACAGAGATTATGTATATGACTGGAAGCTGACATACTGCAAGGCTCATTGCTGGCCCCTTATTCTTTGTAGTGTACATTAATAATTGCGACATGAATGTAGGAGGTTTGATCAATAAGTTTGCAGGTGTTACAAAAACTGATGTGATAAATAGCGAAGAGGAAAGCTTTAGGTAATAGGGTGATATAGACGGGCAGAACAAAGCAAATGGAATTTAATCTTAAAAAAGGAGAGTGATGCATTTTAGGTAGACTTACAAGGCAAGGAAACACACAATGACGCAAAGAAATACAGAGGATTAGAGGGATCTTAGTGTGCATGTCCACAGATATTGGTGCCAAAATTATGGGTGGATATATTGATTAAGAACTTATGGGATATTTGCCTTTATTAGTTGGAGACATTAAACTCAAGAGCAGGGATTTTGTGGTGGATCTGTAGAAGATATTAATTAGGTCAAAGCTGGAGTGTTTTGGTGACCAGATTGTAAGAAAAATGGGATTCTCTGGGAGAGGGTGTGAATGAGGTTAGAGGACACCATGGCCTATTGGACTATTAGATTAGATTCCCTACAGTGGAAACAGGCCCTTCAGCCCAACCAGTCCACACTGACCCTCCGAAGAGTAACCCACCCTAACCCATTTCCCTCTTACTAACGCACCTAACACTATGGGCAATTTAACATGGCCAATTTTCCTGATCTGCACATCTTTGGACTGTGGGAGGAAACCCATGCAGACACAGGGAGAATGTGCAAACTCCACACAGCCAGTTGGCTGAGGCTGGAATTGAACCTGGGACCCTGGTGCTGTGAGGCAGCAGTGCTAACCACTGAGCCACCATGCCACCCTATTAATCCAGAAATTTAGCTTCCATCCCAGAAACCCAGGTTTGAATCCTGTCATGGTAGAATTTGAATTCCATTTTTTTTTAAATTTCTGGAATTAAGAATCTAATGATCATGAAACCATCTAGACCCCAGCAATTTGAATAACTCTCAAATGCCCTCTAAAATAGTCTAGCAAGCTGCTCAACCATGATGAAGTAACAACAAATGAAACTAGACTGACTACTAGGCATTGACCTAGGCACAGTACACCGACTGCAGCATTTTAGACAGGCAGCTCAACACCATCTTCTCAAGGACAACTAGATATGAGCAATAAATGTTAGCCAGCCAGCAATGTTCATGTCACACGAGAGAATAAAAATGTTTAGTCAACAGTCCTTTAATTAGTAAGAAACCAGGCTTCCATTAATTTCCGAGAGTAAATTATGCCTCTTTGAGCTGCTGACCAATCAAAACCAGCAGCTTTGTGTTGCACCAGGATTGGTTGCTGCAGCTGATATCGTAGGCAACTCAGGGAGGAGAGGAAGCAATAAAAACCTCCATTCTGGACAATTCAGAGAGTGTTGCAGAATTGGCCAAGGAGTCAGGGTCACACTGAAATGGCCTGTGAGGCAGAGTCTTGTTGAACTGGCTGACTTGAATAAACCCCTAATGAGAGATGGAATTCCAGGATTTTGATCCAGCAATTCTGAAGGAATTCCAAGTCAAGATGGAATTGACTTGTCCTTATAGATGGAACAGGCTGTGGGTTTGGAAGATACCAAGGACCCTTGAGGATTTCTGCAGTGCACCTTATGAGCATCAGTGGTAGAGAGACTGGATGTTTGTTGATGTGGCTTCAAGTGGATTGCTTCATACAGGATATTGGCTAGGCTATGAGAGTCAGAAGGTGAGTTATTCGCTGCAGGATTCCTAGCCACTGACTTGCTCTTATAGCTTCTGTGTTATATAGCATGTCCAGTTTAGTTCTGGTCAAGGAAACTCCAGGATGTTAATGGTGGGGGATTAAGTGACAGTAATGCCATTAAATGCCATGGCTGTAGGTTAGTTTCTGTCGTGATGGAGATCATTGAATGCCTACAGTGTGGAATCAGGGCATTTAGACCAGAGTCCAGACCAACCCTCCAAAAAGCACTGCACCCAGACCTACCCCACGACCCTACCACTGTAAGCCTGCATTTCCATGGCTAATGCACCTAGTCTGCACATCCCTGGGCAATGTAGCATAGACAATCCATCTAACCTGCACATCTTTGTCCTGTGGGAGGAAATGTAGTAGCCAGAGGAAACCCACACAGACACGTGGAGAATGTGCAAATAGTACTGTTTGTTGACTTCACAGTTTGAAGCCTCATTTTTTGGTGCTGTGCTTGGCATGCCCTCCTTGCCCTCCAAAGGATATATTCAGGCAAATATCACTGGGTTCACTTAGGATAGGAACACTGGGAAGTGGGCTCACTTGGGATGGGAATGCTGGGAGTGGGCTCATTCAGAATGGGAACAGTGGGAAGTGGACTTGCTCAGAATGGGAATGCTGGGAATAGAACATGCGTGGAATGGAAATTCTGGGAGGTGGGTGCGCTGATGATGGGAATGTTGGGAGATGGGCTTACTTGGGATGGGAATGGGAAGTGGGCTTGCTGGAGTGGGTCTTTGGCGATGAGCTTAATCGGAGTACTACTTGGGAGGTTAGACTCACTGGGAGTGAGCTTGCTGGGGGCACGATTACTGGGAATGAGACGATAAGAGATGGGCTTCTTGGGGAGGGTTCTTGAGAGTGACCTCACAGGATGTGACCAATCTTGAGGTGGACAAATGGAGGAGCTTGCTGTGGATAGTCTTACTGGGAATGGAATTGTTGGGGGTGGGCTTGAAGGTGGGCACACAGTGGTGGGCTCGGTACAGGTGGATGACTCACTGTCAATGACATGGTGCCATAAAAGAAGGATCCAGCTGCCAATATTCCCACCTGCACATGGCCCAACCAATTCAGCCCTGACAGAAGAGATTTCTCCTCCTCTCTGTTTTAAATGGGAAGCCTCCGTACTCTGAAACTGCAACCAGTAGTTCTGAACTCCCCCACAAGAGGGAAACATCTTCACAGCACATGCTCTATCAAGCCCTCTCAAGAGTTTAATATGTTCCAATAACAATATCTTTCATTCCTCTAATCCCAAAGTCCGTGGTGACTGTCCATTGCCAGTTCTATTGATCACACCTTGGAGTGAGGAATTAGTGTGGAAAGAGAAGGATCCAATTATCATACTTCATGTAGGTACCAACAACACAGGTAGAACTAAGAAAGTGGTTCTGCTGAGGGGTTATAAGTAGGGGCTAAGTTAAACAATGGAACCACAAAGGGAGTAAACTTTAAATTATGTCTGAACCAGGAGTAATTTGGCATAAGGGGAACAAGATCAAACAGTTGAATAAATGACTCAAAGACATTTTGGGAGAAATGGGTTGGATTCTTGGGGGCACTGGCACCAGTGCCAAGGAAAGTGGGAACTAAACTGCTAGGATGGTCCACTTGAACTATAGTAGGACTAGAGTTCTGCAAGACATATAACTAATGTTGCAGGGAGGGCTTTAAACTAAATGGGGTGGGGAGGGTCATCTGGAAAAGATCAAGAATATCTCCTCATTCCTGATGGAGGGCTTTTGCCCGAAACATCGATTTTCCTGCTCCTCTGATGCTGCCTGACCTGCTGTGCTTTTCCAGCACTACTCTAATTTTGACTCTGATCTCCAGCATCTGCAGTCTTCACTTTCGCCAAGTATCGAGAATAGTCAAGGCAATAGTGCAGGGTAACCACTAGGGTAATGATTGTTAGGGTGTGATAGGAAGGGACTGAGCACAAACAAACAGTGTGCACCAGCAAATATGGTCAAAGTTGACAAAAATATTAAAAACATTGAACTTAATGGCTCTTTATCTGAATGCATGCAACATTCTTGGGAAGAAGGAAATATTGACAGCACAAACAAAGTAAATGAGTGTAATGTTGTTGGCAATATCAGAGACATGGTTGAAAGATGCCCAAGACTGAAAATATTGAAGTCTGTTTGATACTTTGGATGAACAGAAGAAAAGGAAAAGGAGGTAGAGTAGCTCTGTTAACAAGGAGCAGATAAAGCACTGTGGTCAAATGATTTGGGTTCTGAATATCAATATGTAGAATCAGTTTGGGTATAGATCAGAAATAATTAAGACTATAAGGCCATAAGACATAGGAACAGAAGCAGGCCATTAGTAAATTGAGTTCCTCCATCCAAAGCTGGGATCAATTTAGTGAACCTTATCGGGATTGCCTGTAATGTCAATGTCTTTTCTTGGGTAGGGGGACCAAAGCTGCCCACAGTATTCCTAGATGTGTTCTAACCTCAGCTGAAAATGTGTTGCTGGAAAAGCACAGCAGGTCAGGCAGCATCCAAGGAACAAGAGAATCGACATAAGCCCTCCTTCAGGAATGAGGAAAGTGTGTCCAGCAGGCTAAGATAAAAGGTAGGGAGGAGGGACTTGGGGGAGGGGCATTGGAGGGTTCCTAGGCGGAAGATGAGGCACTCTTCCTCCAGCCGTCGTGTTGCTATGGTCTGACAATGGAGGAGTCCAAGGACCTGCATGTCCTTGGTGGAGGGGGAGGTCCTTGGACTCCTCCATCGCCAGACCATAGCAACACGACGGCTGGAGGAAGAGCGCCTCATCATCCGCCTAGGAACCCTCCAACCTCAAGGGATGAACTCAGATTTCTCCAGTTTCCTCATTTCCACTCCCCCCACCTTGTCTCAGTCAAATCCCTCGAACTCAGCACCGCCTTCCTAACCTGCAATCTTCTTCCTGACCTCTCTGCCCCCACCCCCACTCCGGCCTATCACTCTCATCTTGACCTCCTTCCACCTATCACATTTCCAACGCCCCTCCCCCAAGTCCCTCCTCCTACCTTTTATCTTAGCCTGCTGGACACACTTTCCTCATTCCTGAAGAAGGGCTCATGCCCGAAATGTCGATTCTCCTGTTCCTTGGATGCTGCCTGACCTGCTGTGCTTTTCCAGCAACACATTTTCAGCTCTGATCTCCAGCATCCGCAGTCCTCACTTTCTCCTCGTGTATACTTTTAGCAAGACTTCCCTATATTTTTTACTCCAATCCTTTGAAATAAAGGTCAACATTCCAAATACCTTCCCTATTACCTACTCAACTGATATGTTAGCTTCGTGTGATTTATGCAAGTGGACCCCATATCTCTGTGCTGCAGCTATATACAGCTTTCTGTAGTCGTTTTTTTTCTCCATTTAAGTAATATTCAGCTCTATTATTCTTCCTGCCAATGTGCATAAGCTCACATCTTCCCACATTGTATTTCATCTGCCACATTTTTGCCCACTCAGTTAACCTGCCGATATTTCTCTGCAAACTCTTTGTAATCCTCACCACTTGCTTTCCCACCTACTGTTATGTCATTTACAAATTTTGCAATAATATATTCATTTCCATCAGCCAAGGCATTAATACAGACCGTGAATAATTGTGGCCCCAGCGATGATTGCTGTAGCACTCCACTAATTACAATGTTCCCCATATCCTCTTCAATCTGATCCTTAACCTTATTTGGTTATTCTTCACTTCCTTTTCAAAAGTATTTTGGATTGTCCATTGGACATATGTTTGTGTCAAGAACTAAGTGATCATGTTTGTGTTAAAGTGACAGAATGATTTTTTTTGTTTCTGAACTTTGCATTGTTTCTATGAATCAACATTTGATAGCTTAAAGTTTTCCTGTGTCCAAAGGCATTTATATACCCTGCATTGTTAACTGAACTATCGACAAAGAGATCAGGAATATACAGAATATCAACTGGGCTGGTAATAGTGAGTTTCCATCTCACCTTCACATAATCGTATTCACAAAGATAGGAAGGCTCCAGATCAAAATGCATGAAATAGAGTTTGATTCGGAATCCCGTAGGAACTGTGATATTCCAGGTTGAGTCTAAATCACTCGGGTAACCTTCTGGGTAATTGGGAGACTGAATCTGCCCAAACATCCCGGTCAGTTCAGTGAAGTTTGCTCCAGCTGTGGAGAAGAGGCACAGCACAAACAACCAGAAGCATCTGCCAAAGGAAAAAATGAGAATTGATTAGAGGCAAGATGTTAAAATCACTGAAAATGGCGGGCAGGAACCAAGGGAGTGGAGGGACGGGAATTAACCAGAGTCAAACACTTCTTCATTTGCACAGTGCTATAAAATAAATCAGATCAACAAGGAACAAATGAAGACTGATAGCCTATCTTTTTTTTTGATTAGATTAGATTACATTACAGTGTGGAAACAGGCCCTTCGGCCCAATAAGTCCACACCGACCCGCCGAAGCGAAACCCACCCATACCCCTACATTTACCCCTTACCTAACACTATGGGCAATTTAGTATGGCCAATTCACCTGACCCTGCACATCTTTGGACTGTGGGAGGAAACCGGAGCACCCGGAGGAAGCCCACGCAGACACTGGGAGAACGTGCAAACTCCACAGTCATTCGCCTGAGGCGGGAATTGAACCCGGGTCTCTGGCGCTGCGAGGCAGCAGTGCTAACCACTGTGCCACCGTGCCGCCCACATAGACTCACATCTATATGATGTGAGTCTATTCGGAGAACTAGAGGAGGCCATTCAGCCCCTCACATGTGTTCTATCATTCAATACGATCATGGATGGTCTGTACCTAGTTCCACCTGGCTCCATATCCATTAATAAACTTGGCAGAGAAACTCAGCGATGTCAAACTGAATTTTTTAAGTCAGTGGGGTGGGATTTTGAGAATTTAAGAATTCTCCCAACTTTTAGGTGAAGAAATGCTTCATAGATAAGATAGGGCAGAATTGTAAATCACATTTGTGAGGGTTGGACAGCCTGTACGTTTACAGACGCAGTGAATGTGAGGATGCACCCTACCATAACAACATCACCAGGTAACTCATTGCTCTTCACAGTTCAGCAAGTGTTTTGATAACTTGCTTTTGAGAAAGGCTGTCTGGTCATTCTGAGCACCAGGTCCAATGGATGCAGTATTTAAAGATGGCATGCATTTTGCAGATGTAGGCACACGGTTAAGGATGACTATTCCAGTCATTGTCTGGATGACTGATTTGTACATCAGTGTTGACTTTGAGGCCTCATAATGCTGCCAAACATCAAGATTGCACATGAAAATCAGACCAGTCACTTGGGAACCTCATTATATGTGTACACTCAATCAGCTAGGTGTGCCTTCAGGGATTTATGTTTTCAGTGGACATTGGTTTGTGTTGGAATTGCTGGGAACTAAGAGATCCTAGCTCAGCAAATATTTCTTCCTGTTTGATGTGGGGTCAAGGCACACCAAACTGAAATCACATACAAGGATAAACTCATTGCTTTCAGATAGTATGGGGTCAGAGAGATTTACTACATATTTAGTGAGGTCACTAATTGTGTTGCCAAAAAATTTTTGCTTAAGTGAGTTTATAGTGTAGTCATCTATTAGCGCAATATAACAGCATCAACAGATCAAATCAAAAAATTAAAGAAATTTGCACTGTCCAGACCAAGTGCAGAGTAGATCTTGGCATAGGTTAGTCACCCTATTACCAATCTCACCTCACATTAATGCTTGTTCAATTGTGGGACTAAGTAGTAGCAATGTGAGTGATGTTTGCCGTTAACAGAATGCTGCCATCATACCAAAAAGATGTTCTGTTATCACACCAATGAGTAAGATGGTATATAAATTTCAGTGCTGTTGTGTTGCCAGATATGGAAGCCTTATGTCCCAAACTTAAAAATGTGTTTCTGGAAGAGCGCAGCAGGTCAGGTAGCATCAAAGGAGAAAGAGAATCTACATTTCGGGCATAAGCCCTTCAGGAATGAGGAGGGTGTGCCAAGCAGGCTAAGATAAAAGGTAGGGAGGAGGGACTTGGGGGAGGGGTGTTGGGAATGCGATAGGTGGAAGGAGGTTAAGGTGAGGGTGATAGGCCGGAGAGGGGGTGGGGGGCAGAGAGATCAGAAAGAAGATTGCAGGTCAAGAAGGCAGTGCTGAGTCTGAGGGTTGGGACTGAGAAAAGGTGGGGGGAGGGGATATGAGGAAGCTGGAGAAATCTGCATTCATCCCTTGTGGTTGGAGGGTTCCGAGGCGGAAGATGAGTCACTCTTCCTCCAGGCGTCGTGTTGCCATGGTCTGGCGATGGAGGAGGCCAAGAACCTGTATATCCTTGGCGGAGTGGGAGGGGGAGTTGAAGTGTTCAGCCACGGGGCGGTTGGGTTGGTTGGTGCGGGTGTCCCAGAGGTGTTCTCTGAAACATTCCGCAAGTAGACGACCTGTCTCCCCAATGTATAGGAGGCCATGTCGGGTGCAGCAGATGCAGTAAATGATGTGTGTGGAGGTGCAGGTGAATTTCTGATGGATGTTGAAGGATCCCTTGGGGCCTTGGAGGGAAGTGAGGGGGGAGATGTGGGCGCAAGTTTTGCATTTTTTGCGGTTGCAGGGAAGGTGCCAGGAGTGGAGGTTGGGTTGGTGGGGGGTATGGATCTGACAAGGGAGTCGTGGAGGGAGTGGTCTTTCCGGAACGCTGATAGGGGAGGGGAGGGAAGTGTATCCTTGGTGGTGGGGTCCGTTTGGAGGTGGCGGAAATGACGAAGGATGATCCGATGTATCTGGAGGTTGATGGGGTGGTAGGTGAGGACCAGTGGGGTTCTGTCCTGGTGGCGATTGGAGGGGTGGGGTTCAAGGGCGGAGGAGCGGGAAGTGGAGGAGATGCGGTGGAGACCGCAATTTCCCCTCAGACATGGTTGACGATGCTCTCCACCGCATCTCCTCCACTTCCCGCTCCTCCGCCCTTGAACCCCACCCCTCCAATCGCCATTTCCGTCACCTCCAAACAGATCCCACCACCAAGGATATATTTCCCTCCCCACCCCTATCAGTGTTCCGGAAAGACCACTCCCTCCACGATTCCCTTGTCAGATCCACACCCCCCCACCAACCCAACCTCCACTCCCGGCACCTTTCCCTGCAACCGCAAAAAATGCAAAACTTGCACCCACACCTCCCCCCCTCACTTCCCTCCAAGGCCCCAAGGGATCTTTCAACATCCATCAGAAATTCACCTGCACCTCCACACATCATTTACTGCATCTGCTGTACCCGATGTGGCCTCCTATATATTGGGGAGACAGGCCGTCTACTTGCGGAACGTTTCAGAGAACACCTCTGGGACACCCGCACCAACCAACCCAACCGCCCCGTGGCTGAACACTTCAACTCCCCCTCCCACTCCGCCAAGGATATACAGGTTCTTGGCCTCCTCCATCGCCAGACCATGGCAACACGATGCCTGGAGGAAGAGCGACTCATCTTCTGCCTAGGAACCCTCCAACCACAAGGGATGAATGCAGATTTCTCCAGTTTCCTCATTTCCCCTCACCCCACCTTTTCTCAGTCCCAACCCTCAGACTCAGCACCGCCTTCTTGACCTGCAATCTTCTTCCTGACCTCTCCGGCCCCACCCCCTCTCCGGCCTATCACCCTCACCTTAACCTCCTTCCACCTATCGCATTCCCAACGCCCCTCCCCCAAGTCCCTCCTCCCTACCTTTTATCTTAGCCTGCTTAGCCCACCCTCCTCATTCCTGAAGAAGGGCTTATGCCCGAAACATCCATTCTCCTTCTCCTTTGATGCTGCCTGACCTGCTGCGCTTTTCCAGCAACACATTTTTAAACTCTGATCCCCAGCATCTGCAGTCCTCACTTTCTCCTTATGTCCCAAAGACTAGTAGCTCGTACCGAATGGAATATTCTTTGGCTGTTTGCATCAATCCAACCAGCATGCACTTGAAAAACTCTCAAAACATTATCTGACATTAGATTTGATTCTGTAATTGGATAGCATTTTCTGAATAATCAAGGATGTGCAATGAATTAAATAGACAACCAAGTTTGAGTTGTAATTTGAGTTTGCAGTGTGGCACATATGTGTACTGGAAACTAAATATATGAATACACAAGGTTATATCTACTATATTTGTATACCACACATATGCATTTAAATCAAGATCAGAAATGGGCTATTCAGCCCCTCAAGCCTGATCTGCCATTAAATAAGATGAATATAACTAAAAGTTTACATTCCTGCCTGCCTCTGTTAACCTTTCACCCACTTGTGCAGAACAAAAATCTATCTAACTTTTCTTGAAAAATATACAAGAATGAACGGCACGGTGCCTCAGTGGTTAGCACTGCTACCTCACAGTGCTAGGAACCCAGGTTTGATTCCAGTCTTGGGGACTGACTGTGTGGAGTTTGCACATTCTCCCTGTATCTGTGTGGGTTTCCTCCCACTATACAAAAATGTGCAGGTCAGGTGAATTGGCCATGCTAAATTGCCCATAGTATTCAGGGATGTGTAGGTTAGGTGCATTATTCAGGGGTAAATGTAGAGTAATAGGATAGTGAAATGATTTTGGGTGGGATACACTTCGGAGGATCGGTGTGGACCTGTTGGGCCAAAGTGCCTGTTTCCACACTGTAGGGATGCTCTTAAAAAAAAATTCTGTTTCCACCACCTTTTCAGGAAGGGGGTTCCAAAGACTCATAAGACTCATAACCTTCTGACAGAATATATTTCACGAGTTTTGAAGATGAGGAACGGCTGAGGATCCTGGGATTGTATTCATGGAGTTTATAAGATTAAGGGGAGATCTAATAGAAACTTACAAGATAATACATGGCTTGGAGAGGGTGGACGCTAGGAAATTGTTTCCGTTAGGCGAGGAAACTAGGACCCGTGGACACAGCCTTAGAATTAGAGGGGGTAAATTCAGAACAGAAATGCGGAGACATTTCTTCAGCCAGAGAGTGGTGGGCCTGTGGAATTCATTGCCACAGAGTGCAGTGAAGACTGGGACGCTAAATGTCTTCAAGGGAGCAATTGATAAATTCTTGATGTCACAAGGAATTAAGGGCTATGGGGAGAATGCAGGTAAGTGGAGTTGAAATGCCCATCAGCCATGATTGAATGGCGGAGTGGACTCGATGGGCCGAATGGCCTTACTTCCGCTCCTATGTCTTATGGTCTTATGGTTTTAAGATGTGTAGTTCAGGTTGAGGTTCTGGATATAGATTTGCTTGCTGAGCTGGATGGTTCGTTTTCAGACATTTTGTCAACATAGTAGGTAACATCGTCAGTGAGCCTCCAGTGAAGCACTGGTGTTATGACCACTTGCTGTTTAGGTGTTTAGGTTTCCTTGGGTTGGTGATATCATTTCCTATTCTTTTGTGAACAGTGATTTCTAGGTTCTTTTGCACATCAATATTTTCCAACCTCTCATTCAAAAAATATTTTGGATATCCGATTTTCATAACAAAGTGGATAATATTTCATACATTATCTGCCATGTGCTTGCCCACTCATTAAGCCTTCACTATTTAGTTTAAAGTCCTCACTATTAATGACTCAGTGGAACTCTGGTTCCAGCACAGTCCAGGTCCCAGAAACCATGATGTTTCCCAGTGCCCCATGATAGAAACCTTTATTTACTATATGCTCATTTGCTGTGCTTTAGGTAATAATCCAGAGATTATTACCTTTTTGAGGTTATGCATCTTAATTTAGACCCTAGTTGCTCATACTCTATGAACCTCTTTCTTTGTTCTGTCATTGGCATTGATACCTACATGGACCTTAGCAACTGGACATTCCTCCTCCCACTGCAAGTTATACTTCTGCCCACAGAGGAGTCCTGAACCTCAGCTCTTGGCAATGTTTATCTAATGTAGTTGAAGGAATGCCTGAAACGTAATGGAATGAGGGAACCGTTGATGGATGCAGTATATTAATTAAACGTTAACTGGGCTTGAATTGGTTATATAAACATAGCTTGTAATCAGTGGAATGCGAATTTTGTGGAGTGTGCTAACTAAAATAAAGCTCTCACATAAAAGTATGGACATCAATTTTATTCAAATACAGTTATCATTTGGTGTATAACAGGGAACACAGCTGTCTGCACCTCCAGTCTTAGCTACAGAGAATTGTGTCCATTGCTCTGACTACATTGTCCTCTACTTTCACAACATTTCTCTTAACTCCCCCTGTTAGAATAGCTTTTCTGAAGCTGTTATTGGGATTTGTTTGCCTTTTTTGTCTTTGTCTTTGTTTCTCTACCAATCCCCAATCCTATTAGTTGTATTTTACATTTCAACTTTGCAATTGACTAAAGCTATTTTCATTCATAGAGACTGCTGGATGGTCCTGTATTAAATTTAATATTTTGAACACCTTTCATTGTTTATCTGTAGTTTTACCTGATAACAGCTTTAACCAATTTGCTATTTCAGTTTCTGTCCCATCCCGCTAAAATTAACATTAATGTTATTAGTAATCACAGTTACTGAGTACCTCTCCTTTTCATATCCAACACAGAATTTATTCATATTATGCTTACTGTCAGTTAAAAGACCTCTTACAGAGGATTATTAGCTTTGGTTCAGTACTCATTAAATCTAGAATAGCCTGTACTCTTACAGATTCTAAAAGATGTCGCTACAGAGATCTAGCATCAATACACTGAAGAAATTCACCAACTTTCTGATTGTGGAGCAGTGTGTCTTAATCTATATGGAAATTAAAACTTCTTAAAATAACTATGCTTTAGTTACAAACTGCTCTAGTCCACGAATTAGTCCAATCTGTAATTTCATTGCTGCTATCAAGAAGTCTATTGACAATTCCCATTACATGCCAAAAATATGGTTTCTGCTTTACTTGCAACAATCCACTCTCTGGTGAATGCCTTCCCTGGCAACAACCTACTTTTTTCCTTGTAATAATATCTGCAATCAAATTGAATAAATGTTGTTCACGTAATTTTTCTTGACCTTTTTTAAATACCTTATAATTTTATGGAATATTTAACACAATTTTATGACCAGTTTGCAGCCAGTCTCTGCAATGATCACTTGATTAGAAGAAATAGGAGGAGTAGATCATTCAGCCTCTCCAACTTGCTGCAACATTCACTCAGGTCATGGTTGATCAAGTTATGGCCTAATTTCCACATTCCTGTCATTACTCTTGAATCCCAGGTCAATCAAAATTCTGTCAAAATCAGATTTGAATATATTTAGTAATTCAGCCTCCACTGCTCACTGTGAATTTGAATTCTAAAAATGAACAATCATCTGAGAAAAGAAATTTCTTATAACCTCCATCTTAAATGGGAAATCATTTATTTTGAAACGGTGCCCCTTGATTTAAAATCCTCCATGAGGCAAAATATGGTCTCAGCAACTGCCCTGCCACATCATATGCATGGTATTCCCTCAGAGCAGTATTACAGTTTCAACCTCACTGAATTAATTTCTGATTCAAACAGGGCATCATAAAAGCTTTTGTGTGTGAGTGCGTGAATGATTGTGAGTGTGACAATAGTGTGAGTGAGTGCATGAGTGAGGGAGAGTGTAAGCTACTTTGAAGCCAGGCACCCAATACATCCAAACAAGACCCACTTTCTCAAGTTGCTGCTGAGACCAGGCAGTGAATTATTTTGTTGTTCATTCATGGAACAGAATAAGTAGGGAACAGGAACAGGCCACTCAGCCCCTTGAGCCTGTTCCACCATTCTAATCATAGCTCATCATCTATTTCAATGGCATTTCCCCACACGATCCCCATATCGCTTGTCGTTATTAAAAGCTAGAAACCTATCAAGTTTTGTTGAAACATTCTTAATGACTGAGCTTCCACAGGTGGCATGGTGGCTCAGTGGTTAGCATTGCTGCCTCACAGCACCAGGGACTGGGTTTGCTTCCAGCCTGAGGTGACTGTCTGTGTGGAGTTTGCACGTTCTTGCCATGTCTGCGTGGGTTTCCCGCCACAATCCAAAAATGTGCAGGTTAGGTGAATTGGCCTTGCTAAATTGCCCAAAGTGTTCAGAAATGTGTAGGTTAGGTGCATTAGTCAGGGGTAAATGTAGGGGAATGGGTCAGTGTGGACTTGTTGGGCTGAAGGGCCTGTTTCCACATTTTTAAAAAAATGTGAGATTGAGAATTCCAAAGAGTCAACATTCTCAGTAAAGAAATTCTTCCTCATCTCAGTCCAAAAGGGCCTATCCCTGATTCTATGTCCCTAGCTTATAATCAACAGCCTGGGGAAATGATTCTTTCCGCATTTACCCTGTCTATCCCTTTAAGAATTTTGCAAGTTTCTATGAGATTGCCTTTTATTGTTTGAAACTCCAGAAAGGTCTCCTTGTAGGACAGTCCCACAACGCCAGGAATCTGGTGAACATAAGATCACACAAAACAGGAGCAGGAGTAGGCCATCTGGCCCCTTGAGCCTGCTCCACCATTCAATAAAATCATGGCTGATCTCTTCGTTGACTCAGCTCCACCAACCCGCCTGTTCACTATAACTCTGAATTCCTTTACTGTTCAAAGATCTATATATTTTTGCCTTAAAAACATTCGACGTGATAGTCTCAACTGTATCACTGGGCAGGGAATTCCACAGATGAATTGTATTCTTTGACCGTGTTTCCCAATGTGACTCCATTTTTGAGCCTTTTAAATTGTCACAACCTCTCATGAGAATTGAGTCAGCAGGGGTCTGTTTAAGACAGAATGCAACTCTTATGGCTCAGCTGGAGGGCTCCACAGCTGCCAATGCTTCCTCAGATCATGAACCCCAAAAGTACAGCCCAGGACCCCACTTGGGGTTCATAACCTCTACTTTGGGGAGCCCAGCTCTGTAGGATTAGGGACTAAAACGGAAATTGCTGAAAAAGCTCAGCAGGTCTGGCAGCATCTGTGCAGAGAAATCAGAATTGATGTTTCACGTCAATTGACCCTTCCTCAGAACTACAGGATCACGGAATGGGACCACAACTGCACTCAATCTTCAGGAATGGTTTAGCCAGTTTTATGTGTAGTTGCTGTAAGACGTCTTTGCTGATGTAGTGAAATCCTTGTGTAACCAAGGTTAACATGCTGTTTACCTTCCAAACTACTTGCCACACCTGTGTGCTAAAATTCGGTGACATGTACAAAAAGAGCACCTTCCTATCTTGGATCTTTTGGACAGCAACACTTTTTTTAAATTGCTTCATCATTTCAGAAATATTCTGTGCTTGTTTCCTAACTCCAGACGTATCCACAATATATTCCCTCTGCCATGCTCCTGCCCACTTACTCAGCCTGACTAAATTTCATGGAAGCCTGTCCTACAAGTACCTTCAGAGTCACACACTCTTGTGTTTGCAGCAAATTTGGGAATATTATTTGGAAAAACGACCCAACCCCCACTCCCCCAGCCACATCATTGCTACAGATTTGTCAGCAGTTGGAACATGCAGGTTCCCTGCTCACAGCCTGCCAACTTTTATATTCTGCTCTGTTACTTAACGATTCTCAGTAGATGCCCGTTAATCTCTCAGGCGAAGCTAGCATTCCTTATGCAAGATGTCAACATTGAGATTGAAAGATGTTGTTGGGTGAATGTGAGCAGGAATCTGATATTGATCTCTGTCGAGAACAGACTCGATTGGCTGAATGGCCCCATTGCGGGCAGTGGCTGGAACAATGTCAGGAGTTGGTACAGTTTCACTTTGATTTCAGTATGTTTAACACTGGGAGCTGGAAAAGTCAAAGCAGCGGCCTGACGGCGGGGAGAGTCCGGGACTGAACTTTCCACTTGGGGAGTTGTAAAGCCGGGCTGCGGCCACACAAAGGGAGCGCTCTCGATCCCTCCCCGCCACCCCACCCGGCACAAAGAGAGTGACCCTGGCCGGGCCAGGCAGCCCGCAGCCTGGCCCCCTTACTCACCCCATGCCGCCTGTTTGCATTTCCCAGCTCCTGGAGCCGCTCTCATTCACGTCGCGTTCCCGGCTCTGGGTCCCGCAGTCACAAAGAGAACAGAAAGTCCAAATCTCCGATGGAGCTACAGCTCCCCCCACTCCCCATCCCCACCCCTTCGACTCAAACTCCAGCTGCTGGCGCATCCCAGCAACGAGAGCACTGCGTTCTCGCAGTCACCGGGCCAGGTCCAGACAGCCCTCACTTTTACACTTTACACACTCACTACCATCTACACACTAACCTCTCACTTGAAACACACACGCTCAATTCACTCTCCTTACTTTACACACTCAACCCTTCATTACACACTCAACCTCTCTACACACTCTACCCTCACTTTACACACTCATCTCTCACTACACACACTCCCCTGCTCCTCACGCTCATTCCCTCTACACACTCACCCCTACTACACACTCACCACCTTCACTATACCCTCACACTCCTCACTTTACATCCTCAATGCCCTCACTACACCCTCACCCTCCTCACTTTACACACACTCACTCTCTCAACATACCCCCCCATCCCCTCACTTTACATGCTTATCCCTCACTCCCCTCACTACACACTCACCCCAATACCCTCCTCACTAGACCCTCACCCCTCCCCTGTCTACATCCTCTGCTCCCTCACTGGACCTTCATCACCTACTGCCCCATCTTACCCCACTCACGACACCCACACCCCATAAATGAATTAAACCTTTTAAGTGTTTTGAAGCAGACACAGTTACATGTCACATAACATGTTATTAAGACAGGGTTCTGTCAAAGAGTTAGATTTATAGAAAGGTTTGAAAGGAGCAAAATGAGTTGAAGAGGTTTAGGAAGATACTTCCACAAGTTAGTGCCAGGAAGATGGAGGTAAGGCATGTCAACTGAAGTCAGGGATGTTCAAGAGCTCAGAGTTAGAGGAGCGCAGAGATCCTTAGAGGATTATGGAGCTGGAAATGTTGGGGGGAAAAAAGAACAAAAGCATCCTATCATATGTAGCAAACACACTGCATGTGCTTCATGAGTGAAAAGTGGGCAGGTACCAGTCATGTTGTAATCCCACATAAATACATGGTCCATATAAACCACCTCATTTCCCGGCACCAGATCCAGCAATACCTCTTTCCTGGTTGGACCAAGAGCATAGATTCAATGAAGATGTGCGAAAGTCAAGAGGAGCAATCTTTAATGAAGTCAAGGGGGACTATGATCAGTCAGGGGCATCACCACTGTCAGTCAATTCCAATTCCAGTCAGAAGGGTTGTTCAAGGTCAATCAAATGAGTAAAGAGTAACCAGTCCAAGAATTACAGGTAGGTGAGTCAGGGTGATGTGGAAGCATCAATCTGCGAGTTTCAGTCAATTTAACCTTTCAATGAGGCAATGGGAGGGACTGAGTATGACGGAAGTGGAGACAAGAACCATTATTGATGGTGTAGGAACAGTTGAGGTGTATTCCCAGTGACTGAGTAGGAAGTGCAGAGGGCAAGAAGGCTCAGTATTTTGCAAGGGTGAGGTAGGTGTGAATCTTTAAGTTGACATGATGATGCATGCAATAATGAGAGTTGCAATCATATGCCTTGGTGAATACTTCATGTCTAGTATGACTACTCTTTGGAACAAAATCTATATTTTCCTCCAGGAACAGACAGAGACTTTTTGTCTTTGAGAAGCAATATTCAACAAGTTATGACTTCACCTAGTGATAGCTTGGTTATTAATCCAGAGACGCAGGTAATGCCCTGGGAACTTGAGTTCAAATACCACCATAGCAGTTGGTGAAAATTAAATTCACTAAATACAGAATCAAAAAATTTTACAATACAGAAGGAGGCCATTTGACCCATCATGTCAGTACTGGTTCTTAAAGAGCTACCTAGCTAGTCCCATTCTCCAGCTTATCACCGCAACCCTCCAAATTAATTACTTTCAAATATATATTCAGTTATCTTTTGAAACCTCCTAAAGGATTTGTCTGCACCATTCTCCCAGCCAACACATTCCCAATCCTAACAACTCTCTGAATAAAGAAGCTTCTCAACATCTCACTCCTAACTCTCTTGCTGACAATCTTGAAATTGTGATCCTGAGTTATTGAGATATCAACTAGTATAAACAGAATATCCATCTTTACCCTGTCAAAATTCTTCATAATTTTAAACATCTCAATGAGGTCACCTCTTAATCTTTTCTGCTCCAAGTAGAGTAAGCCCAATTTCTCTAACCGTTCCTTGTATTCAAAACCACTCATTCCTGTTATTCTAAAATCTTCTTTGCGCTCTCTCGAGGACTTTAACATTCTTCCTTAAATGAAGTGCCCAGAAGTGAACACAACACACCAAATGCGGTCTGAACAATAATTTGTTGAGCTATAGCATCACCTCCTTGCTTTTATACTCTATGCCTCTGTTTATAAACCCAAGGACCCTATGATCATTATGTTCTGGATTTAAATGTCTAATGATGACCTTGAAACTATAGTTGATTGTCAGAAAAAACCCATTTAGAGGAGGAAACCCATCAGGAAGGGAAATCTGCCATTCTCACCTGGTATGGCCTACATGTGATTGTGGATCCACAGCAATGTGATTGACTTTTAACTGGCCTATAATGACCTCACAAGCCAATCAGTTGTAATAATTGCTATGAAGATACAAAAAGCAAATGAAACTGAACAGAGAAATTTGTTGGAGTGTGGCATCAAGGAACCCTCGCAAAACTGGAGTCGGTGGGAATCGGGGTAAACTCTGCACTGCTTGGATATTACCTGGCCCAAAGGAAGACGGTTGTGCTTGTTGGATGACAGTCATCTCAACTGTAAGACATCTCTACAGGAGTTTCTTATAGTAGTGTCCTATAGCTTGTTAATGATCATCTCTTTATCATAAGGTCAGAAGTGCAGATGTTCATCCCAATCCAGGACAAAGCAATCTGACTAATTGGCACCATATCCACAAACATTCACTTTCTTTACCACCGACGCTCAGTAACAGCAGCGTGTGTACCATTATCAAGATGTACTGCAGAAATTTACCAAGGCCCCTTTGACAGCTGTAATGGCTGTATTTGTCTATTTTTCTGTATTTTTGAATACAAACTGAAATGGAAAAAATAACTGTTTTGAAAGTCAAGGATTGGTGAAAAGGATTGCTACAAATTTTTAAAAGTGGGATACCTGATATTCTTGAGAATAGTGTTTATATAATTGTTGGATCAAGTAGAAGGAAAGGTTACTATAAGTCAACTGGAGCCAAAGGCTATGTAAAAAGGGGAATTCAGCAAGCAACAAGTGAATGATTGGTCTGTGGAATGGTAGCCAGTTGTCAATAACGAAGGCCTTCTGCCTGTCAACAATGATGTAATTGACTCCCAGGTAGCTGAACAGCTTGTGAGTATGAACGGGGAGAAGCAATTGGATCTCTGAGAGAGAAAAATCAGTCCTTCTCCCTGAATAAAAACCCTCAAACCTGACGAAAGCCAATATAACTTTCTCTCATCTGTTGCTGTAAGCTGTAGCATTTTAACCAGTATGTCAGAGGCTTCTGACCATCAGTAACTTATCAACTGGCCACAAAACAATCACATATTTGTTGCCAGCTGAAGTTCATTTGTACACTTGTACCCTTGGCTTCAGCACATCAGCAAATGGACTGCCCTCGGTACTTGAACAAATAGCTGTACAAAGAACACATACAAACAGTGTCAGGTATATTGCTTTTAGAAGCAATCCAGTAATCCTGCAATAATCATTGGCTTTTAAACCAGTTCTTTTTTGTCCAGAACCAAACTCCAGAAAAATAAAAAGACATGGTTTTGCAACCTATAAAGAAGCAGTATCAGAGCATTCTGACAGTTGTGTTCAAGCCAAGAAATCATTTCAATTATTATAGCTGTATGAGTTTTGATTGCTGAGCAAGAGACTTCTGAAAGAGTCATAATGGAACCCAATTCACCTCTAGAGAGATTAAGAAATTTGCTGAACTGTTTGTGTTCAAAATCATTATCATAACAATTAGTGGCAGATGTAATGCAGATCTTAGAAGAAGGATAAAAATTGTCAGAAGTAATTTTGTGAAGATGAAGGAAATAATTTATAAGATGCTATATCTGTCCACATACTTATCCACCTCAGAAACCTGGACAATGCATAAAGACCTGTGGAAGAAAATACAGATCTTTGAAATGTAGATGCTAAGATGAATACTTAAAATTCCATACACTCTTTAGAAGGTAAACAAAGAGGTATTTGAAATTGTGAAAAAATTTTTAAAACACACATCCATAAAAGAAAATGCCATTCTTTTGGCCATTTGATCACAGCTGAAAAGTTACAGTGATCCCTTTTGAAGGCAGTTTGGAGGGCTCCAACATGAGAGATTGAGCCAGGCGTCATTGGATAACAAAAGATATGATCTACATTTGCTGATGATGCAAAGATAGCTAGAAAAGTAATTTGTTAAAAGGACATAAGGAGGCTACAAAAATACATATGGATGGGTTAAGTGATTGGACAAAGACATGGAAAATACAGTATAATGTAGGAAAATATGAAATTGGCCATTTTGACAGAATAGTTAAAAAGCATTTTATCTACAAGGTGAGTGATTGCACAGATTTGTGATACAGAGGGATCTGGTGTCATCATGCATGAATTACAAATAGTTAATTTGCAACATACAGCTGCATGTATTCCTTTCATAACATACAAAAACGAAGAAATTGTGATAAACCTGAATAAAAAGCTGTCATTCTTCAACTGGCATATTGTTTCCAATTCAAGGCCCCATACATTAGGAAGGATATGAAAGTAGAAGAGAGATTGCAGAGATTTGGTATTCATACTAAGGATGATGACATTCAGGAGAAACTGGGGCTGTTCTTAGAGTAGAGAAGGCTGAGAAAACATCTGATCGAGATCTTCAAAGTCAGGAGATGCCTGGATAGAGGAAACAGGGAAAAACTGTTCCCATTAGTGGAAGGATAAAGATCCAAAGAATACAGATTGAAGGTAATTTTGCACAGTGAGTAGTTTGAATGTAGAATGCACTGGAGAAGAATATGGGGGAGGCAGGTTCAGTCATGGATTTACAAAAGGAATTGAATTATTACCTGAAGAGAAGGAGTATGGAAGGTTTTGGGGAAAAAAGACAGGTAAATGGAGCTACTCTTGCAGAAAGTTAGTGCAGACATGATGGGCCAAATAGTCTCATTCTGTGATGTAACTGTTCTGTTAATGTATCATGTATGTGTGTATAAAATTAAATAAAGCCAAGTATAGAGAGGAGTCCTAAGGGAGGGAGAAAGCGAGATTCAGCTGGCAAAAGAAGGAAGAGCAAAATGCAAATGTGTGTGGAGTGAGAGACAGTGAGGTGCTAGGAGGAGAACATAAGAACATAAGAATTAGGAGCAGGAGTAGACTGTCTGGCCCTTCGAGCCTGTTCCGCCACTCAATTAGCCACATGTGGCTAATCTTTCGGTGGACTCAGCTCCACTCACCCGCATTTTCACCATATCCCTTAATTTATTTATTTTTCAAAAAGGTATCTACATTAGCTTTAAAAGTAATTACTAAAGTTGTGCCAACTACTTCCCTGGGCAAGGAATCCCATAGATTAACAACCCTCTGGGTGAAGAAGTTCCTTCTCAGCTCAGTTCTAAACCTGCTTCCTCTAATCTTGAGGCTATGCCCTCTTGTCCTAGTCTCACCTACCAGTGGAAACATCCTATCTATTTCTATTTTATTGATTCCTTTCATAACTTTTTATGTTTCTATAAGATTCCCCCCTCATTCTTCTGAATTCCAATGAATCTAATCCCAACTTATTCAGTCTCTCCTCATAAATCAACCCCGGAATCAACCTAGTGAGGAGAGAGAATGTGGAATTTGGCATAAACTTTCAATAGAGTCATAGAGTCATAGAGATGTACAGCATGGAAACAGACCCTTCGGTCCAACCGTCCATGCTGACTAGATATCCCAACCCAATCTAGTCCCACCTGCCAGCACCCGGCCCATATCCCTCCAAACCCTTCCTATTCATATACCCATTCAAACGCCCCTTAAATGTTGCAATTGTACCAGCCTCCACCACTTCCTCTGGCAGCTCATTCCATACACGTACCACCCACTATGTGAAAAAGTTGCCCCTTTAGGTCTCTTTTATATTTTTCCCCTCTCATCCTAAACCTATGCCCTCTAGTTCTAGACTCCCCGACCCCAGGGAAAAGACTTTGCCTATTTTCCCTATCCATGCCCCTCATAATTTTGTAAACGTCTATAAGGTCACCCCTCAGCCTCCGATGCTCCAGGGAAAACAGCCCAAGCCTGTTCAGCCTCTCCTTATAGCTCAAATCCTCCAACCCTGGCAACATCCTTATAAATCTTTTCTGAACCCTTTCAAGTTTCACCAGAACTGCATGCAATATTCCAACAGTGACCTAACCAATGTCCTGTACAGCCGCAACATGACCTCCCAACTCCTGTACTCAGTAATCTGACCGATAAAGGAAAGCATACCAAACGCCTTCTTCACCATCCTATCTACCTGTGACTCCACTTTCAAGGAGCTATGAACCTGCACTCCAAGGTCTCTTTGTTCAGCAACACTCCCTAGGACTTTACCGTTAAGTGTATAAGTCCTGCTAAGGTTTGCTTTCCCAAAATGCAGCACCTCGCATTTATCTAAATTAAATACCATCTGCCACTTCTCAGCCATTGGCCTATCTGGTCAAGATCCTGTTGTGATCTGAGGTAACCCTCTTCGCTGTCCACTACACCTCCAATTTTGGTGTCATCTGCAAACTTACTAACTGTACCTCTTATGCTCGCATCCAAACAATGCATAGAGTATAAAAGTTTTGCCATAAGTGTTTGAACTGTTGGAAAATATGCAGTGCCAAAGGAAATTTCTCATTTCAATGCTCCAAATTCCAAAATATGAGCAATTAATCAGAAACCCAATCCTGGTCAGGCAGGTAGTTACACTACACCTACTGTCAGGCGTTAGTGGATAACCTTTAATCCGAATTGTGGCTTCTGCTCCTGGCCAGTGCTGTTGCGACTTGTATTATTGGTTAACGATGTGGTTGGGAAGCTCACTAATGCGGGATGTTCTCCCTGAATGAGAGATGTCTCTTCTTAAAGCAATGAATAACATTCCTGTTGTTAAAATGCTATAGAAGATCCATTATCCTCAATATTTTAGCCAGGAAATCAAAGTGTCCTCATTACACCAAGCTCTTTGAGTTAGATTCTCATCTACCACCCCTCTTCCCTCCCCCCCCATTGTGCCCATTCCATATCCCATTCACTTCCTGTTTCACTAACATCCCGTCCCAAAATCTCCCATTAACATCACTCCCAGAGAAATATTCTCTTACCTCATAATTGGGGGATCTGATTGTAGAAATCATTTTTTGAAGAACAGCGTTAGTGCTGGGTAGTTTTGGAACCAAAGCCCATCAATCATTTCAAGATAAGGAACAAGGTATGCAATTCACTGCTTTGGGCAGTTGGAGCAAATGGGAAATAACCTGTAATTTGCATCAATTGTGATGTCACAATGATGTGTCATGATATCACAAAGAAGGTGAGAGAGATGCCATATCCCATCAGTTAGTAGAGAAATAACCAGGTTTTCATAGCAGTGATACTGGGCAGCAATTGTACACATTCCCAAGTCTAGAGGGTGTGCAGCTTGGAGAGGAACTTGCAGGCAGTGGTGTTCTCATTTATTTGGTAACCCTTGTCATTCTTGACAGTGGTTATGGGTTTGAAGATGCTGTTGAAAAAGCCTTGGTGAATTTCTGCAATGCATTTTGTAAATGGTACACTCTGCTGCCTCAGAGTGTCATGGGTGAAGGCAAAGAATGTTTAAGGTGGTGGATGAGATGGGATCCCAATCAAGAGGTTGCTTTGTCCTGGACGGTGTTAAGCTTCTTGAATGTTTTTGCAGTTGCACTCATCCAGGAACTGAAGTGCACTCCATCACCAACAAGAAGTAAAATCTTATTTAACCCTGCTTTCAGCAGTCTGCATGCATCTTATGCATGATGGTATTAACAAAGGTGAGCACTGCGCAGATTTTATTACGACAGATTTGTCTTTCAGGATGATCACATTCTGTGGCTGCACCACTGTTTTAAATGTGATAGATTCAAAACGAATCAGCAACTCAAACATTGAGTATTTATGAGGAGCTGTGAATCATCAGGAGGAGCAGTTGTATTCAGTTGTACTGTGTAAGCTCATGGCTTTGTATTTTCTCACTCTACCATTACAACATATCAGTGGATCAGCACTGGTTCAAATGGAGAGAGCAGGAGGACATGTCAGGAACAGCACCAGTCACACCTAAAATTGAGGTACCAACCTGATAAATCTACATATAGGACTACGTTATGCCAAACAGTATAAGCATGCATAAATCTGCAATAGATAGATATAAGCAATGTCACAATAATGGATCACACCTATGCTCTGCAGTGCTTTTGCATCCAGTTGTAAACGGTGGTGGACTATCAAACAACTTCCTGCACAAGGAGGCTCCACGAATATCCCAATCCTCAATAATTTGGAGCCCAGTACATCAATGCAAAAGATAAGGCTGACCCATTTCAACATCACAGTTACCAGGCTTAAGCCAATTTGATTCACTTCGAATGCTTTCAAAAAATTGCTGAAGGCTCTAGATATTGCCTAGAATATTACATTTCTGCAATTGTACTGAAAATGTGTGCTCCAGATTTGTTGTGCCCTAGCTAAGCTGTTCCACTACAGCTACAATACTGGCATTTACATGTCAATATGGAAAATTGCCCAGGTATGTCCCGTCTACAAATAGCAGAAAAAAAATTCATCCATTCAATTACCACCCCGTCAGTTGATTCTTGATTATCAGCAAATGATAGATTGGTTTGGGAAATTTGCAGTGAGTCAAAACTCCCTTTTAATATTGGTTCACAAAGTATTGTCCCTATAGTTCTGCACACTAATGCTTCTTGGGGTGAAGTACGCTTTACACAGTCAGGCAGGAGAGATCCTATTCAGAGTGAGACACAGACCAAGTGAATATATAGTTCGGGAAATTTGGAGGCAACGTGGGAAGATGGTGCCGGGGAAGAGGTGCTTTTTGCTTGTTTTATTTGGCTCATAGTTTGTAAAGTTTTTTTTGACAGGATAAATTGAAGCCCAGGATCAGGAACTTCGTACAGAAGAGTGACACCATTGAAGAGTAATTGGGTATACCGAGGTGGCACAGTGGCTGGGTGGTTAGCATTGCTGCCTCACAGCACCAGGGACCCGGGTTTAATTTCAGTCTCGGGCGACTCACATAACTAGGTTGTGGATAAGGCTAAGTAGTAAGAGAAGGGATAATGTGAAGAGTGGGGGTGGGGAGGGGAATGGGAGGGGTGTCAGTTGCATGGAAAATTATGGAAAAAGTTAAAGTTGGGGAGGGCTGAGCATAAGTTATCAAACTTTTGAGAACAAGTAATGGGACAGAGAGTTTGAAAAGAATCAAGAATGTAACTTCATATGCAGTAGATAAGGGGGCAACTATCAGAAGGGGGGAGTCAATGCAGGACTGATGGTATTGTACTAAATGCATGCAATATATGAAGTAACATAAATGAGTTATAGTGCAGGTTGAAATTGGGGGTATGATATTGTGAGTATCACAGAGACCTGGCTACAAGGGATCAGGGCTGGGAACTAAATATTCAAGAGTACATGACCTATTGAAAAGACAACCAGATGGGCAGAGGGGTTGGGGTTGCTTTATTGATAAGAAATTAAATTAAACTGCTAGCAAGAAGTGATATAAAGTCAGAAGGTGTAAAATCTGTGTGATAGAGTTGAGGAAAGGGAGAACCTGAAAAGGCTGGGGCTGTTTTCCCTGGAGCATCAGAGGGGTGACCTTCTAGAGGTTTATAAAATCATGAGGGGCGTGGATAGGATAAATAGACAAAGTCTTTTCCCTAGGGTGGGGGAGTCCAGAACTAGAGGGCATAGGTTTAGGGTGAGAGGGGAAAGATATGAAAGAGACCTAAAGGGCAACTTTTTCACACAGAGGGTGGTACGTGTATAGAATGAGCAGCCAGAGGAAGTGATGGAAGCTAATGCAATTGCAACATTTAAATAACATCTGGATGGGTATATGAATCTGAAGGGTTTGGAAGGCTGCTGACAAGTGGGACAAGATTAGGTTAGGATATTTGATCGGCATGGACGAATTGGACCAAAGGGTCTGTTTCCATGCTGAATATCTTTATGACTCTATGACTCTAACTGCAAAGGAAAAAGTCCTCTGGTGGAAGTTATGTAAAGGCCTCCTCGCAGTAATCAGGATGTGGGGAAGAAAATAAATCAACATTAAAAAAGGCATGTAAGAAAGGCACTATTACAATAATCATGTGGACTTCACTATATCGGTGCACTGGGAAAATCAAGTTGGTAGCAGATCTCAAGAAAAGGAATTTGTGGAATGTCTACAAGATAGTTTTTTTGGAGCAGCTTGTGGTACAGTCCACTAAAGAACAGGCAAGGCTGGATTTGATTATATGTAATAAAGCAGACTTGATCAGGGAGCTTTAGATGAAGGAACCACTAGGGGAAATGACCATAATATGATAGAATTCACCCTGCAATTTGAGAGGGAGAAGCTGGAGTCAGATGTAATGGTATTACATTTGAGTAAAGGTAACTACAAAGACATGAGGGAGGAGCTGACCACAGTTGATTGGAAGGAGACCCTAGCAAGGAAGACAGTGGAGCAGCAATGGCAGGGATTATCGGGTTAATTCAGGAGAAAAAAAACACACTAAAGGGACGGTGAGGCAACTATGGCTGAAAAAGAGCATATAATGTGGTGAAGATTACTGCGAAGCGAGAGGATTGGGAAGCCTTTAAAAATCAGCACAGGATAACTAAAAAAGCAATAATGGGGGAGAAGGTGAAATATGAGAGTAAGCTAGCTCACAGTATAAAAGCATGTGGAATAAACTTCCTAAGGAAATGGTGAATATGGGTACAATTACAACATTTAAAAGACATTTGGATCAGTACGTAAGTAGGAAAGGTATATGGGCCAGGTAGGTGGGACTAATTTAGTTTGGAATTATGTTTGGCATGGACTGGTTGGACCGAAGGGTCTGTTTCGGTGCTGTATGACTTTAAGATTGCAAGAAGTCTTTTTAGATGGCTAAAAGGTTAGAGAGGTAGGAGTAAACACTGGACCATTGGATAGAGGAGAGGTAGTAATTGGGAACAAAGAAATACTCGATGAATTGAATCAGTTTGCATAAGTTTTCACAGTAGATGACAACAGCAACATACCAGATTTTGAAGAGAGTCAGAGGGCAGAGGTGAGTATAGTGGCCATCACTCTAGATGGTGTTGGTGAAGCTGAAAGGTCTAAAGGTGGATAAATCACCTGGACCAGATGGACTACACTCCCGAGTTCTGAAGGAGATACCCGAGGAGAATGCAGATGCATTGCTGGTGATCTTTAAGGAATGTTTGGAGTCAGAGAGGGTCTCAGAGGGTTGGAAAATAGCCAATGGAGCACCCCCACAAGAGGGGAGAGAGACAGAAGACAGGAAACTACAGGTTGGTTAGCTTGCTCTCAACCGTTGATAAGATTTTAGTGTCCATTAATAAAGATACAGTACTTGGAAGTGCATAGCAAAATAAGGCTGAGTCAGCACAGCTTCATCAGGGGGAGCTCATGCCTGACAAGTTAAAATACTTTGAGGAAGTAATAAGCAAGTTAGACAAAGTGGATGCAATCTATTTGGTTTTCCAGAAGGTCTTTTACAATGTGTTGCACAGATGACTGCAAGATTAGACAAGAGTCCATAGTGTTAGGGGCAATGTAATGGCATGGATAGAGGATTTGCTAACTGGCAGAAGGCAGAGGGTAAGGTTAATAGGCTCTTTTTCAGGGTGGCAGCTGATGACTAGCACAGTTCTGCAGTGGTCAGTTTTGGAACCATGTTATACACAGTGTGAAAATGTTCCATTGGCTGGAGACATTCCTTGCATTAAAGATGATGATGTGATTGTTGGAGGTCAATCATCTTAGCTTCAGTTTCATTGCAGAAGGCAAGTTAGTAATTGACAAGCTGGTCAGTGTTATGTAAATACAAATTAACACTGTTAAAAACTAGCATCCGTCACTTTGCTGATGATTGACAATAGAATAATTGGGTGGCAATGAACAAATTAGATTTGTCCTATTATTTGTGTGCAGGATATACCTTGGCAATTTTCCACATTTTGAGGTAGATTTTGGTGCTGTACTACTAGCACAATTTGGCTCAGGGCATGGCTAGTTCTGGAGCACAAGTTATCAGTACTGTTGCTGAAATGTTATTAGGGCCCATAATCTTTGCAGTATCCAGGCCTTCAGCCGTTCCTTGATATTGCATTGTTTGTCTGAATTAGCTGAAGAGTGGCCATTAGATGCACAGTTAATAATTGAATGTTACCAGCAAAGTCTCCTTGGACAGCAGTGAAAACAGGCAGATCACAGAAGCTCTCAGGTTGTTGAATTTTTATTTACCATCAAGAGTTTATGAAGCCTCCTGCAGAGGGCCCTATAGCTCCATGCCAACTATATTATCTATTTTTTGATCTTCTATGAGGAAACTCATTTGATATATTCTGAAGCATTGCAATGCAATTGTACCTTGAACTGTTCCGTCTCCATTTTACAGAAGCACTGGACAAAATGCTTAGAAGAATTATGAGGTGTTACTGGAACCAAGAGGTCCCACCTGTCAGGAAAGGCTGTAACTCATTTCTCTAGAAAAGATTTCGAAAGGTGAGCAGAAATAAATCTTTAAGATAACACACGTGTTTGAAAGGCAGACATTGAGAAATGGCATCTCAGTTTGGATTTGGAACAAAGCTGGAGAAGGTAGCAGTGACAGTTACTCTGGGCTTCCAGCAGGACCATGAGATGGAACAAAGAGTACCAGCTCTGAACAATATCCTCTGCCAACTTGGAATCAGATTCCTCAGTGCTTCGTTGCAAGACAGGAGGCCGTTGGGATTGTCAGCCAATGCGATTTCTGTATGAACCAGTCAACCCCACTGAGACCCTCAACTGAGTCTTCTGCGATAGAACGATCTCTGACCTTGCCCTTCACTGAACCGATGCACAAACTGCCTTCTTCGCTCATCCTGGCTTTCGCCTATTTGTGTCAGGTGACTCACCACAAGGTATTACATGCTGGTATTGGGGCTGGTGCATGTCAGATCCAATGATGGGACCTCATGATCAATGATTGCAGCTTCTGTGGCACTCTGTCTGGATGGACAGCATGCCTTGGGTATTTTGAAAGCCAGAAATCTTAAAGGGAAGGATTGATATGAGGAAACTAGGTAAAAACAATGACTGCAGATGCTGGAAACCAGATTTTGGATTAGTGGTGCTAGAAGAGCACAGCAGTTCAGGCAGCATCCGAGGAGCAGCAAAATCGACGTTTCAGGCAAAAGCCCTTCATCAGGAAAGGTGAGTGGGAAAGACAGCATGAAGTCCATGGTGATACCATTGCTCGTCACACTGGCTGAGAGGATGAGGGTAAGCTGGGAGTGAAAGAGAGATAGGATAGAAGAAAAACATCATCTTAGACATATTATGGCCCAATGATGCACTTTGTCACTGGAGTTCAGGAGCTGGAAGAGTCTCTGTTATCGTTGACTCTACTCTCTTCTTTGTGAACATGTGACACCTTCTCCTGCAAGAGAAAAGGCAGAATTTGAGAAGTAGCATTGCAATGTTCCTCAGTGTGACACCTGTCACAGCTGACTAACTGTAGGTATGTGAAGGGCATGCCAGCAGAGCATGAGGCTGATATTGTTGGAATGGGCATGAGGTGGAGTAAATGAATGGTTGGTATGAGTAATAGGGCTGTGATGTGTTGAACTGTGGGAGAGTGTAGCTGGGAGATGTCACCTGAAGATTGACACCTTTATAGGTGTTTATAAGGTAAGACGGAAAAGATTTTAAAAAGACCTGAAAGGTAACTTTCTCATGCAGACGGTGGTGCATGTTCGGAACAAGTTGCCTGGGGAAGTGGTAGAGGAAGGATCACCTGAGGAAGGAGCAGCGCTCAGAAAGCTAGTGCTTCCAAATAAACCCGCTGGACTACAATCTGGTGTTGTGTGATTTTTAACTTCGTCCACCCCAGTCCAACACTGGCATCTCCAAATCTTGAAAGGAAAAGCATTTGTTGCAATTGATGACAGTGCAAGTTTCAAAAGATGTTTGCTTCTTAACAAATGAAGTTACTCTCTTTCTTTAGAATGCTAGGAACAAAACACTTACTTCAGCTGTTGTTTATAATAGGAAGGTTTTTTCTAACTCTGATAGATGAGGTTCAATGTGAGGGTTTCCAGTCAAAAGGGGAGGAATCTCATGATTCTTTAAATAGAGAGAAGGCAGCACCTATGGAGGAACAGAGAGATATCAGGGTACCTCATCCTCTCTACTCTTTCACATCAAACTTAGGGACAAATACCAATGATCAGTCAAATCCAGCCTTACCCGAAATTCTTGAGATAAGGAACAGATTTGTTTCCCTGACACCATATGACCTCTGTCTGTTTCTCACACACACCCATTCCACATATTGTTGAGGAACTAGTGCAGTGATGTGTGATCGACAGCACAAAGGGCAGGAGCAGTGATCCCCATACATGTTTGATCAAATGGCCACCAACAGCCGAAATGTTATTTATCACCAACTGCTATGATTTGACATCTAATGAGCTCATTTTTGTGTTTTTGATTTCCTGGAAATGAAATTTAATGAGCTGATATTTTGTAAATATGTCAGAACCTGCACCTGAAGAGATGCTATGCCTCTGTTGTTAGTTTTGTTTTCAGTCTGTTAACATTAAAGACTGGCAAAGATCCACCTCTTTTTTTAATCTGTTAGTGTTTCAAATTTCAGCCAATCATAACAAAGTGAAATACATTGTACCTCAGTCAGAGCAGGTGACAGAGGATAAGATTATCAATGCCCCCCTTCTTCCTGTAACCAGAGCAGCATCAGTCTCAATTGTGTTAAGTTTTCAGTGGAAAGGATTATAGGATTTCATCTCTTTTGCTCTCTGCCTCTTGTTATTTCTATCTGTCTTGGTATCTTTGTTATGCTGTGTCTCTCTGTCTATTTGGATCTTTCTCTCTCTCTTTGTCTGTCTCTGTGTCTTTGTCTGTTTGCCTTTACCTAATGTCAGTTTCTTCTGTCTTTGTCTCTCTCTGTATGTCTCTATCTGTCTGTCTCACACTCACTCTCTGTCTGTGCCTTTTTTCATTTGTCTAATTCCACAAAGATTAGTGATAGATCAGGAAATGTTAAAACCAGTAAAGAGAGAGAAATTAAAATATGCAGGATGAAAGGTTTGCCTTATGAGGACAGCTTGAAAAATTGGGTCCATACTCACTGGAATTCAGAAGAGTGAGAAGTAACTTTATTGAAACATATAAAATTCTGGGAGGACTTGACAGTAGAAGCTGACAGAGGGTTTCTTTCTTGAATGAACCAAGAAAAAGGGAATACTTGGCCTAAATAAGGTGTTGAAAATGTGTTGCTGGAAAAGCGCAGCAGGTCAGGCAGCATCCAGGGAACAGGAGAAGCTGAAAATGTGTTGCTGGAAAAGCGCAGCAGGTCAGGCAGCATCCAGCAACACATTTTCAGCTGCGCTTTTCCAGCAACACATTTTCAGCTGCCTGACCTGCTGCGCTTTTCCAGCAACACATTTTCAGCTTGCCTGACCTGCTGCACTTTTCCAGCAACACATTTTCAGCTTGCCTGACCTGCTGCGCTTTTCCAGCAACACATTTTCAGCTGCCTGACCTGCTGCGCTTTTCCAGCAACACATTTTCAGCTCTCCTGTTCCCTGGATGCTGCCTGACCTGCTGCGCTTTTCCAGCAACACATTTTCAGCTCTGATCTCCAGCATCTGCAGACCTCACTTTCTCCCTAAATAAGGTGTCTCCCATTTAATACAGAGATGTTGAGAGTTTCATACCTTATAACGTCCATAGTTTTTGGAATTTTGTTTGTCAGAGAGCAGTGAAGTCTAAGTCATTAAATGTATCCAAGGCCTGGTTAGATAAAACATTGGTCAACCATGGTTATGGTGGAACAGTTAAAGTGGAGGTCATAATCAGACATGAATTAATAGAATGATGGAGCAGGATTGAGGGGTGAATGTTCCCTCCTACTCCTAGTTCTTGTGTTCTACATCTCTGTAGAGACAGAAGCTGAGTTAAAGTTTCAGATCAAGGATCATTTTCAGAACAGAGGAAAGGTATAGATGTAAGTTGCAGTTCTATCATCATGAAGCAAACAAGGATTGTGACAAAGATTCTTTAGCACTTTTTGCAGCAATATTTCAGAGCCTCACACTTTACTGATTCAAATGCATTGATAAATGTGATCAAGAGTTCTTGGTGTGATTCTCAATGTTCTTCTTAGATTTGTCTGACAGCAAAGATAGGTCAGAGGAAAGGTTGGACAAGTTGTGTCTGTATCTACTGGGGTTTAGAAGAATGAGAGGTGATCTTATTGAATCATTTAAAATGCTGAGGGGACTTGACAGGGTGGATACTGAGAGGATGTTTCCCTTCATAGGAGAGACTATAATCAGGGAACACTGTTTAAAAATAAGGGTCACCATTTAATATGAAGAAGAGTAGTCATTCTTTTTTCTCTTTTCCCAAGAGAGTGGCGGAAGTAGGATCTTAGAATACTTTTACAGCAGAGGTAGATAGATAGATTCTTGGTCAATATGAAAGTCAGTGGTTATAAGGGATGGATGGAATTAGGAATCAAAAGCACAATCTGATCAATCATGATCTTATTGAATGGTGGCACAGGTCTAGGGTGGCAAATGATCAACTCCTGCTTCTGATTCATTTGTTCCTATCTCCCTCAGTTTCCATTCTCACATGCCACTCTCAACCTAAGTTCGTGTCTGTCACTTGCTTTTCACCCAGTCTCCATTCTTCTTTTATCCAGTCATTACACCACTGGGAATATACCCAACCCAATTCCATCATTAGATAACATCTGGAGGACACCATCCAACCCCTCAGGTCTGTTCTGCCATTCATTGAGGTCATGGCCAAACTGTGAGCTAACTCTATGCACATACCTTTGCCCCGTGTCCATTAATATGTTTGGAAATGGAAATATATCAATCTCAGATTTTAAAAGAACAATTGATCGAGCACCAACTCTCGTTTTCTGAAGAAGAGTCCAAACTCCTACCATCATTTGCAAGTGGAAGTGCTCCCACATTTAAATCCTGAAAGATCTGGCTCCAAATTTTAGACCATGGCCCCTTGTCCCAACCAGTGGTCATATTGATTCTTTATTTAACCCTCTCTTTCCTCCTTAATGTCTTGAACATTTAAAATAAATCATCTTGTAACACATTGCACTATAGAGAATGAGATTTGGGTTTGCTCCATTTCTTGATGTAATTTTACCCTCAAGCTTGAGGTATCCCTTTGGACCCTACACTGTCCCTAGTTCTGCCCTACTACACTGACCACCAATCCCTTCAGCTCCAGTTCAGACTCCTGGACTTCCATTCTCTATCTCAGTCATCCTTGCCATCTCATCTAATCTTTCCTTTTGCCTTTTCCACTCACCAACATCCTGACCCTCACACTCTATCTTCTCCTTCTCACTCATCCTCTGTTCCCATCATACATTATGCCTCTCCACTATAATTGCCTCTTGTTCTCCCACTGCCATCCCTCTCTTTTCACTTCTGTCTCCCTCCATCGCTCTCCCTCTTCCTTCTTCCCCACTGCTTTGAGTTGTGGGGGCAGTGGGGATTATGAGTAGAAACAAGTTAAGTTTCTTCCTCACTGGGATAGAATGCACGTTCAGAGTTCTGAGTGAAATCAGTCAGAGCAAACTGAAGGAGGTAGCACCAGGATAATTGATTTGGCTAATTCCTAATTAATTGAAGTGTCTGTTATTGGCAGCTTTAAAGTTTGTTATCGTGAGGCGCAGCTGAATGAGATTAACCCATGATCACGCAGTCCAGTTCTCTCCGCATTCCCAATGGATATTCTGATGACCTCAGATAAGCAGAAGAGAGCTGATGATGATGGGGTTTCTCAAGATGCATTTCAATGACAAGGTGTTTCAAGATCATTTCACACAGCTTTACAATTTAAACAATAACCATATTATCCTGAAGACAGAATATCATAAATTCTGAGCAATCCAGAACCCTCAAATTAAACAACCATGTGACAGATATATCTGGGGTTTACTGGGATATACTCATAATCCATATAGACTGAGTATATACCATTGGGATAAGCTGGCATACATTATGATATATTCAGGGTGTTCCAAGGTACATGGGGCATTCTGGATATACTTAAATTGTAGTAGACTATGTATAAAGTATTTTAGGATAAAGCCAGAATAAACCAATATGTACCCATTTATCATTACTCTGTGTCCTTTCACTCAACAAACTTTGAATCCATATTGCTACTGATCTTTTTATTCCATGGCTTGTAATGCTCCTCACAAGACAAGTGTGGTACTGTATCAAAAGCCTTGTAATAAATCATATACACCAGACCAACAGTATTATCCTCATCAAACCTTTCTATTACGTCCTCAAAAAACACCAGCCAATTAGGTAAATATGATTTCCCCTTTAGAAATCTGTGCTGACTCTTCTTAATGAACCTACCTCTTTGCTTGTGAGTACTAATTTTATCCCTAATAATTCTCTCTAGAAACCTCCCGACCACTGGAGTTAAACTGACCTGTAATTGCTGGGCTTATCTTTGTAACCTTCTTGAACAAAGCTGTAATGTCTGCAATTTTTCAGTCTTCTGACAGCTCTCTGAGTCTGGGAAGACTGAAAGATTGTGGCCAGTGCCACCTGCAATTTCTACTCTCACTTCCTTCAAAATCTTTGAATGCATCTCATCTGACGCTAGTGCCCTCTCAACTTCAAATACCAATAGTCTATCCAATATTTCTTCCTTATCAGTTTTGAACCCTTCCAGTTACAGAGTTTCCTCTTTAGTCACTATGGCCTGGACAGTATTGTCCTCTTTGGTAAAGACAGATGCAAATTATTAATTTAACACCTTAGCCCATACCATGTGTGTTCATGTGTAAATCCCAGTTCTGGTCTCTAATTGTCCCTACTCCTTTTATCACACTTTTGCTATTTATATGTCTACAGACGTAAAAGAATCCCTACACTGTTGACACAGACCATTTAGCCCATATCAACCCTCTAGAGAGCATCCTACCCAGATCCACCCCATCCCTACATTTCCCACGGCTAATCCACCTAGTATGCACATCTTTGGAAACCAGAGCACCTGGAGAAAACCCATGCAGACACAGAGACTATGCAAACTCCACATAAACAGTCACCTGAGGCAGGAACTGAACCCAGGTCCCTGGCACTATGAGGCAGCAGTTGCTAACCACTAAGCCACTGTGCTGCCTTCTATATGCCTCTTGATTCCGACTTATATAATCCACCTGAAACTTGCCATTAACATACTTTATATTCTTTGTTTTAATTCCTATCCTCTTTGCCAGAGAGCTCTGGATTTGTTTGTCCTACCTTTCCTATTTGAGGGAATATACCTTAACTGTACTCAAAACATTTGCTCTTTAAAGGAAGCTCATTGTTCTGTTTCCCAACAATGTCTCTTTCAAATCAATCTTGTCCAGCTGCATTCTTGCACCATTGTAATCTGCTTTCCATCAAATCATTTTTTTTACTCTGGACTAATAGTTGGCATTCTCCACCATCATCCTGAACCTTATGATACAATTATCACTGTCTCCTTGATGTTCGTCCTTTGAAACTTGTTTTAGTGGACCCACCTCATTACCAAGAGAACCAGGTCCAACGGTGCATCATTTCTTGTTGGACAGACTAGCCGTAGGAGATTTTCCTGAATGCTTTCCTGAACACATGCTCTTCACTGCATGCTCTTCACTGCCCTATACCTCCACTTCACCAATTTATACTTAAGAATTTAAGTTTCCTATCATAAGTATTCTATGCTGTTGATGTTTCTCTGTACTTTTCCTGGAGACCTTTTTCCTCCAGGTAATTCCCGCAAGTTGGTCTTCTCTAGACTACACTAAGGCATTTAATTGTAACCTTTCCGTTCTTTAGCTCTGGCCAAATTGATTCTGAGAGAAAGTGAGGACTGCAGATGCTGGAGATCAGAGCTGAAAATGTGTTGCTGGAAAAGCGCAGCAGGTCAGGCAGCATCCAAGGAGCAGGCGAATCGACGTTTCGGGCATGAGCCTTCTTCAGGAATCCTTTTCCAGCAACACATTTTCAGCCCCAAATTGATTCTGTACTTGAATCCTTTGAGACATCTTCTTTCTCCATCAGTACAATGCTCCCCCTTAACAAATATTATAATACCTCCACCCTTCCTTATTTTCTATAAGACGGTGCCTTCTTCCAGAGAGTTGAGATTGCACTGAGCTAAGTGGTGATCTCAGATCAGGCTGGTGTGGTCTGGAGTCATGATCTCCACTGCCAGTCCTAGAGAAATAGGATATCCTATCTCTGCATCACCCCAATCAGCAGGATCTCCAGGTTCGTGCTTGCAATACAGGGCACCAAATTTCCCTTTGCTGCCATGACCTGAGCAAATGCCAAGGGAATGGTGGAGACAAAAAAATCTGCAGATGCTGGAATCCAAGCAGGAGGCTGGGAGAACACAGCAAGTCAGGCAACATCAGGAAATGGAGAAGTCGACTTTTCGGGTATCACTCTTCTTCAGGAGAGCCGTTTTGGACCAACAATATTTTTCTGGGTGCACAATGTCCTTTTAAAATGGCAGCAGTGCCAGGTATCCTTGTCAATTTTGGGATGTCTTGGCAGTAGTTGTTTGTTCCCGGAGCTGCCTGCTAGAATCTGACAGGAGGGGCACCATACTGGAAGTTAGGGAGTCAATGAGGTGAGTTTGGTAAGAACTGGTTTGAAAAACCATGTGGTATTGAAATGGAAAATATTCCAAAATTACTTAGCCAAATAAGTGCAAATTTATCTAATTGTTTCATCTTGATTTGTTTGTGAGTATAGGAGGTACTGTTGGTAAGTTTGCAGATAACACCAAAATTGGAGGTGTAGGAAAGTCACCTCAGAGTACTGTTTAATTTAAATGAATGTGAGGTGCTGCATTTTGGAAAGGCAAATCAGGACAGAACTTATACACTTAATGATAAAGTGCTGGGGAGTATTGCCAAATAAAGAGACTTTAGAGTGTAGGTTCATTGTTGCTTGAAAGTGGAGTTGCAGGTAGATAGGATAATGAAGAAAGTATTTGGTATGCTTGCCGTTATTAGTCAGTGCAGTGAGTATAGGAGTTGGGAGGTCATGTTGTGGCTGCACAGGACATTGGTTTGACCACTTTTGGATTTCTGCATGCCATTCTGATCTCCCCTCTACAGGAAGAATGTTGAGCAACTTGAAAGAATTCAGAGAAGATTCACAAGAATGTTGCCACAGGGTTGGAGGGTTTGAGTTTAGGGAGAGGCTGAATAGACTGGGGCTGTTTTTCCTGGAGTGTCGGAGACTGAGGGGTGACCTTATAGAGGTTTTGTAAAACCATGAGGGGCAGGGATAGGACAAATAGACAAGGTCTTTGCCCAAAGACAAGGTCTTTGTGGTGGAGTACAAAATTAGAGGACATAGGTTTATGGTGAGAGGGGAAAACTTTAAAAGGGATGTAACGGGAAACTTTTCCATACAGAAGGTGGTGCGTGTAATGGAATGAGCTGCCAGCAGAAGTGGTGGAGGCTGGTACAATTACAACATTTAAAAGGCATCTGGATGACCATATGAATAGGAAGAGTATAGAGGGATATGGGCTAATTGCTGGCAAATAGGATTAGACTTGAAATAGCTGGTTGCCATGGTCAAGTTGGGCTAAAGAGTCTGTTTCATGCTGTACCTCTCTACAACTCTAGTTTGTTGGCCAAATCTAGAACCAGGGATCATCATAGAATTCCTACAGTGCATAAGTAAGCCAATCATCCCATCGAGTCCACAACCAACCCTCAAAGAACACCCCACCCGACCCTCCTAACCCTATCCCCACAACCTTGCAGTTTCCATGGCTAATCTACTAGCAAGCACATCTTTGCACTGTGGAAGGAAAGCAGAATACCTGGGGGAAACCCATGCAATCATGGGGAGAATGTGCAAACTCCATAGCCTTCATCCCTCACATCACCTCACCCATGCCCCACATGTGAACTCACCCACCCATCCATACCTCATGCAACCTCATTAACCCATAGCAATTCCACAGCTTCTCATGCAACATCTACAATGAGCAGACATCAGGACCCATGTAGAGATGAGAAAAATACTTATAACAGTCTGATAAAGCTCTCACTCTAACATTCTTAATACTGAAGAAAAACATTGATTTATTTACTGATTAAAAATCTGTCTACCCCAGTCTTGAATGTTTGTAACAGCCTTAACATCTCCCTGCAGTGAAGAATTCCACAGGTTCACTACCCTCTGAGAGAAGACATTCCTCCTCATCTCCTTCTTAAATGGGCAGCTTCTAACTCTGAGATTATATCTTAGAATCTTCCTCAAGGGGAAATAACCCATCTCGAAAAACCCCATCAAATAGCTATTCTGGTACAGGTGTATGTTTCAATAAGGTCTACTCTCATTCTTCTAAGATCCAATGAGTACAAACCAACATACTCAATCTCTGCTCATAATAAAATCCTTCAATGTCCAGAAGCTATCTAGTTAACCTGCTCTGAACCGCCTATCATGATAATGTATGTTTCCTTAGATAATGAGGCCAAACAGTTCATGGTATTCTAGGTTTGGTCTGACAAGTACCTTGTTTAGCTTTAAAAAGACATCCCAATTTTTATATTCCATTCACTTTGAAATAAATGCCAACATTTTGTGATTTATGCACAAAGGCCACCAAATCCCTCTTTGCTACAGCTTTCATTAATAAAATATTTAGCTCCTTTCTTCTTCCTGCCAAAGTGCAAAACCTCAGATTTTCCCTGATTGTATGCTATTTTCAAATTTTTGCTTTGATAGCCAAGCATTCAGAATTACTTTAGCAATAATAGTAGACATTGAGAAATATCATCAAATAAGTTTATCAAAACTGGAGGAATGGAAAGTAATAGTTTCTTTCATGGGGTCTGTAAATCAATACAATCTATCAGAGGATTCTTTAACATTGTCTCAGTTTCAGGCTTGTTTTTTCATGTGTAATGGACTGGAGATTTAAACATCTTAAGATGATACTTTTTTTATTCACTGAGATATAGGTGAAACTTGCTGGACTAGCATTTATTGCTCTTCCCTAGTTTCTAGTAGTGGTGTGCTGAACTCTTGAACTGCTGCAAATTATTTTTTTGTAGGTAGAACCGCTATGCTGTGAGGGAGAGTGTTCCAGGGTTTTGACCCAGCGATTCTGAAGGAATGCTGATATATTTTCAAGTCAAGATAGTGAGTGACTAAGAGTGGAACTTGCAGGTGGTGTTGCTCCCATCTATTTGCTGCCCTTGTCCATCTTGATGGCAATGGTCATGGATTTGGAAGGTGCTATCTAAAAAGCTTTGATGAATTTCTGCAGTGCATCTTGTAGATGGTACATACTGCTGCTGCTGTCTACAGTTTGTGGATGTGGTACCAATCAAGAGGTATGCCTTTTCCTGGATAATGTCCAGCTTCTTGGATGTTGTTGGAGCTGCACTCATCCCGACAAGTGGAGAGTATTCCATCACACTCATGATTTGTGCCTTTTAAATGATAGACAGGCTCTAGAGAGTCAGGAGATAAGTTACTAGCTGCATTATTCCCAGCCTCTGAGCTGCTCTTGTAGCTATAGTATTTATATGGCTGGTCTAGTTCCGGTTCTGGTTAATGGTAAGCCTTAAGATTTTGATAGTGGGGATTCAGTGATAGTAGTGCTGTTGAATGTCAAAGGGAAATGGTTAGAATATCTTTTGTGGGAGATAGTCATTGCCTGGCACTTGTGTGGCATGTATCTTATTTGCCACTTGTCAGCCCAAACCTGCATATTGTCCAGGTCTTGCTGCTTCTTTCTTCATGTGATGAGGACGTCATTGACTAGGCAGCAAATATTCCCCATCCCTAGTTGATCAGAGGGCACCTAAGAATCAACAACGCTGCTGTGGGTCTGGAGTCACATGTTGCCCAGCACTTTCCTTCCCAAAGGACAGTAGTGAACCAGATAGGTTTTTCCAACAATCAACAATGAATTCATGGTCATTCTTAAACTCTTAATTCCATATTTTATTTTTATTTTACCACCTGCTGTGACAAAATTCAATCCTGGGTCCCCAGCATATTACCTGGGTCTCTGGCTTAATAGTCCAGCAATAATACCACTAGGCCATCACTTTAAATAGAACTTTGTAACTCTTCACCAGCACTTTCATGTACTCCATAAATGCATGTCTCCCACATTGTGGATTTAAGCCCCTTGAACAGCCAGAATCAAGTCTGTGTGAAACTGGCACAAATTTTAAATAGTAATTTCAGATTTCATGCCTGTGTGATTCACACCTTGCAGCATTCCACTGCCAGGAATAATAGGATCTATTGGAGTTAAAGGTGAGACACCAAATATGAATTTCTCCCACAATTTTGAAACATCTCTGAGTTAGACCAAATGGAAATCTAACCCTGTGACTCTACTGTCTCAGGATGAGCTATTAGCTGACATAGGGGAAAGCCTTCCTATTCAGAGGGTTAAGAATCTCTGAAATTCCTTGGCTGAGAGTGTTGTGAAAGCTGAGTTGTTCAAGGCTAAGATTGCTATCGTTTCTGGACTCTAGGAGAATTAAATAGAGTTGATGGGGAAGTTGAGTTGTTGTAAAAAATCAGTCATGATTGGGTTCACTAGGATGTGCACTGTACTCCTGCATCTGTTTACATTCATTTCATTTAGTCCTTTTTTTTATCTATTGCTGTCTCCTCAATCCTCACAGCATCATCACTTCTGTTATTTAATCTCCCATCCCCAGTCCTTTCACAGATTGCTCCATTGTTCTTTCCTGTCTTTCCCAGTCTCTGCAATATTTCCAACTTTTTCTGATTCTAACAAAATATCATTGCCTGAAATGATAACTATTTTTCTCCCTCTGTTGAGGCTGTCAGACCCATTAAGTGATGCTAGCTTTTTAGCCGAACTATTATTCAGTTTCATTGTCCCACCTTGAGCTGGCAAATGGCTGAATGAGCTCTGAAGATGGAACAATTTACCACAGCTACTCAGCCTTGGACAGAGATTTTTCTCATTTCTCACTTTAGACATATTCAGGGTCACATTTAGCTTCAGGAAGTGGCCCTGAATTTTATTCCTGAATAGCAAAGCAGAGCGCGAAAACTTCAATCTAGTCTTAATATCAGTAAAATTAGATCATTTTACTGGGTTATTCATCATTGGACAATCTTCCTATCCCAGGCACCACTCTAGAGAACTGTCTCTGTCCACCTCCCACTGCAGGTAATATCCTTCATTAACAATGAGATATAGTCCCTGTGATACTACATCTATTACATCATCCCAAACAGAAATGACCCACTTATCATTAAACTCTGTTTCCTGGAAGCTCTCAATCAAGTATTTCATAATCTCTCATTTCAAAAACATGTAGCTCTTTATTGTGGGCTATCATGATCCCAGTTTTTGAAATCTTTTATTTGTTGTTATGTTTGTATTCATTCATGGGAAGTGGATATTGCTGGCTGGACCAGCAATTATTACCTATCCATAACTACCGTGGAGAAGGTGGTGGTGAGCTGCCTCTTGATCTGCTGCAGTCCTGGGATGTGTGTACTCCCACAATGGAGTCGGGAGTTTGAGGATTTTCACCCAGCATCAGTGAAGTAATGGCAATATATTTCCAATTCAGGATGGTGAGTGGCTTGGAGAAGAAGTTACGAGTGGTGGTGTTTCCATATGTCTGCTGCCTTTATCCTTCCAGAAGGCAATAAATGCTGCTGTCTAAGGAGCCTAGGTAAATACGTGCAGTGCATCTTGTAGATTGTGCACACTCCTGCTACTGAGCATCAGTGGAGTAGGGAGTTGATGTTTGTAGACGTGGTGCCAGTCAAATAGGCTGTTTTGTTCTGAATGGTGTTAAACTTATTGATTGTTATTGGAGCTGCACTCTTCCAGGTGAGTGGAGTGTATTCCATCACACAGCTGACTTGTGCCTTATAGATGGTGGTCAAGCTTTGGGCAGTCAGTGATGTTGAGGTCTTTTGCTTTGAGAAAGTAAGAAATAAAGGCAAGGTTGTAAAATGCAAATACTCATAAAATATTTCATCAATTTAATTCTTTGTGTAAGTCAGGACAATCTAAAGACTAATTTGATCAGAACATAAGGTCTGAAGCCAGTACTTACTCGCTAACATAGTTGCTAAATGGACTGTTGAACCTCTACACCTGTTATGCTCTTTGTGTTACAAACACACAGAAATAATTCAGACTTCAAGAAGGGCTTATCTTTGATACGAAGAAAATTATAATTAATAGTCTGGAAAGGGAATTTAAATAATGATTGTGGGAAAATGTAGTTTAACTACTGAAAGGGTGTGGACTGAAGGTGGTGGTGCCACTTGGCAGTGAGCAATAAATGATGTTTAGACTGGTACAAGCAGTGCAACTACAAAGAGCAATTCTAATTATAGTGTAGCTAATATCTAGCATACAAATAAAAACCGTTCTGCTGACAACAGATGTAAATGAAGAGGTAAAATACAAAATAAATAAAGTGACTTTGATTTAAGGAGAAACCTTTCTTACTACTTTAAATAGGCAAACATGTCCGCAGTGAGAGTCAGCACCTTCAGGAACTATATCCCAGTGAGAGTCAGCACCTTCAGGAACTATATCCCAGTGAGAGTCAGCACCTTCAGCAACTGTCCCCCTAGTGAGAGTCAGCACCTCAGGAACTATATCCCAGTGAGAGTCAGCACCTTCAGCAACTGTCCCCCTAGTGAGAGTCAGCACCTCAGGAACTGTAATCCAGTGCGTGTCAGCATCTTCAGGAATTGTCTCCCTGTGAGAGTCAGCACCTTCAGGAACTGTCCCCTCGTGAGAGTCAGCACCTTCAGGAACTGTCCCCCAGTGAGAGTCTGCACCTTCAGGAACTGTCCACCAGTGACAGTCTGCACCTTCAAGTACTATCTCCCTGTGAGAGTCAGCACCTTCAGAAACTGTCCCCCAGTGAGAGTCAGCATCTTCAGGAACTGTTCCCTAGTGAGAGTCAGCACCTCAGGAACTGTCCCCCAGTGAGAGTCAGCACCCTCAGGAACTGTCTCCCAGTGAGAGTCTGCACCTTCAGGAATTGTATCTCAGTGAGAGTCAGCACTTTCAGGGATTGTACCTCAGTGACAGTCAACAATAATCGGCTCCTGGGATGCTGTAAATTTCCCACCTATTTTTGTTTGAAGAAGTAGAGTACGTTAAGACACCACTTCCTCCTTTAACTTGTTCAAAGGTGCAATACTGTTTATTCTATTATCTTTACTTCAAGCAGGATGTGAAAAAAGGAGCATGTCTGCCTGCTCTGTCTGGTTTTGGTGAACTCATGTATATCTTAATGGGAGAGTTATTCCAGATCTCGTAACGGAAGGTAGCCAGCCAAGTTTAAATGGATCGTGATCTCGTTGCTTTTGAGATCATGCTGTGTACTCATTGCTGTCCTTTTCAGTAACATTATTATGATGACCACACTTGAATATGATTCAATGATAATTGAGCACCTTGAGAAGGTCTGACTGTGATATAGTTCAGTAATACATAACTATAGCATTGGGTGTTTGAAATTGATATTAATGCTATGAATCAGGAGTTGCAATATTTTCAATAGCTCCGTGGTATTATTGAAGCTGTTCACATGATTTATTTGTAGCTATGATTGCAGCAATAAAATGCCTCCAGTGTGCAATATCTGTTTTTCTTTTCACAGATTCTGGAAGATTAATTGCTTCTCTCTCATTTATTCTGCAACCACTGACATGCGGCCATCTTGTTGTAATGTGACATCAAATACACTGTGCCTGAGGATAAATCATCCTTGAGACTGACGCACAAATTTATAAATGCACAACTTTCAGAAAGTCGCAGAGAAATCAATTGATTGGCCTTTTAGCCCATCCCTCAGCTAACTTGTTCCCGCCATAATTTAGAGAATCTCATAGAATAATATATCCCTATTGCCTTATTCGAAGTGCTGACAAATTAGGTCCACTCTCCCTCTATCACCGTCATGCCAAAAAATGTCTTCTTTTCAGTATTTGTCCAAGTCTCTCTTAAAAGTTTTATAGATGGTTATGCCTCCAATGATCTCTCAGGCCGGCTATTCAACAGCCTACAAATCAGAGGTTGTCCTGCTTAATTTCATCAGCAATGTGATCAAAGGAGTTATTGAAAATGTTACCAAGCTGCTGCTCAGCAATAACTTTCTCACTGATGCTCAATTTGGATTCCATTAGGGCCACTCAGCTCTTGATTTAATTACAGTTTTGGTCCGAACATGGATAGAAAAACTGAACTCCAGACGTGAGGTAGGAATGACTGCCCATAACATCAGGATAGCATTTATCAATGAAATATCAAGGTGTTTCAGAAAACTATAGTCAGTGGGAATCAGGGGAGAACTCTCTGCTGGTTGCAGTCACACCTGGTAGAAAGGAAGATGTTTATGGTTGTTGCAGGTCAGTCAACTCAACTCCAGGATATTTCTGAAGGTGTTCTTCATGGTAGTGTCCACCGCCCAACCACCTTCAGTTGCTTCATCAATAGCCTTCACTCCGTAATAAGGTCCGTGTTGGTACCCAGTGGAGTTTACAATAATGAGAGGGGATCACTTTGAAATATATAAAATTCTGAAAGGCATTGACAGTCTGATTGCAGGGATGATGTTTCCTTTGGCCTGGGTGGAGGGGTTGCAGTTCAGATCAAGAGGCATGGTCTCAGGATCTGCGGTAGGCCATTTTGGACTGAGATGAGAAGAAATGTCTTCACTCAGAGGATGGTAAACCTGTGGAATTCACTACCTGTGGCTGTGGCTCTACCTGTCACTGCATATATTTAAGAAAGAGATGGATAGATTTCTAGAACCTAAAGGTGTCAAGGAATATGTGACAGAGCAGGAATATGATGCAGTGGTGAAGGATCAGCAAATTCAATGGTAGAGTAGCTTTGATAGTCTGAATGGTCTACTCCTGCTCCTATTTTTTTTTAATTTTTATTTCGCTTTTTTTTTCTTTTTGGCCAGTTTGGGTCCCTGTTTTTTTTTCCCAGCACCCATGGTGTGTGTGTGTGCAGGTGTGAGACACAGTGAAAGACACAAAGTGCACGAATCTTTATTCAAATTCCACCACCAGGAAGATAGGAAAACACCCGGGTGGCCAGTGACAAACACTGCCCTTCACATCAAAGGGCAATGCTGTGTGATCAAAACAGTGAAGGGGAGGGTAGGGACTAAATCAAAATAGAGTTGGAGGGAGAAATGATGCACCTGCTCCTATTTATTTTTGGAGAAATATCTCCTGTTTATTTTTTTTTCTACTGTTTATATTTTTTTTCTTTTTTTTTCACCCGGGTGGCCAGTGACACCAACCCCTGTTTTTTTTTTTCTCTTTTTAAAGGGCAGTGACACTCCTGTTTTTTTTTTTTATTTTTATTTTTTTTAATAATTTAACCCCCACACTACCACCTAAGTGCAGTAGTGCTTATTTTATCCCCAGCACCCATGGTGTGTGTATACGTATGAGACACAGTGAAAGACACAAAGTGCACAAATCTTTATTCAATTCCCACTCCTGTTTATATTTTTTCCTTTTTTTTCTTCTTTTTTTTCTTTTTTTTTCGCAGGTGTGAGACACAGTGAAAGACACAAAGTGCACGAATCTTTATTCAATTTCCACCACCAGGAAGATAGGAAAACACCCGAGTGGCCAGTGACAAACACTGCCCTTCACATCAAAGGGCAGTGCTGTGTGATCAAAACAGTGAAGGGGAGGGTAGGGACTAAATCAAAATAGAGTTGGAGGGAGAAATGATGCACCTGCTCCTATTTTTTTTTTCTTCACCACCAGGAAGATAGGAAAACACCCGGGGGGCCAGTGACAAACACTGCCCTTCACAGCAAGGGACAGTGCTGTGTGATCAAAACAGTGAAGGGGAGGGTAGGGACTAAATCAAAATAGAGTTGGAGGGAGAAATGATGCACCTGCTCCTATTTTCTATGTAATCTGTTATTCTGTGATTGGCAGCACTTACTCAACAATCCTGAACAAGCAATTTACATACTCCATAAAATGGCTCTTTTACAATTGCTAGTAGTAATAGGCATGCATGCACCGGGAGTGATTCTGCAAACAAAAGATAGATGTTCAAACCTTGTGTTTTATTTTTGAATTTCCTAGAAAGTTGGAGACCTGATGGATCCTTGTTGCTTACTGGCAATGCTTCATCCAGTAAGAACTGACTTGCCAACCAACCAGCTCTCTTTTCTGCTATAATATAAATTGTTGTGATAGCTTGAAATTTAGTATTGTTACAGTTGTCTTGATCAGTACAAGATGAAAATATTCGGCACATGTCTCCCATTTTGGCAATAGTCGAGTGCTGTCCCAGCAAACAACTGTTTCTATCTGAATATATTGAACATTAGCATCTGCAACTGGCATTTCTGTAACCGCCATTGAATTTATTGCAGTAAAGTGGTTAAAACATTTCACCGATGTGGTATCAAGCAAAATCAAGGGAAATAAGAGGCCACTAAAAGTTTGGCTGCAAATGTAAGTTTTGTGGCACATCTTATAAAAAGTAGACTGATCCAGGTGTGTGTATTTGCAGGGAGGGATTGCAGACCTTGGGGTCAAGGTCACAGAAGGCTTGACCAGTGGTTGTGGAGCAATTAATTCAAATATTACTGAAATTCATAGTGTTTAGTTATCCTGAAAGGTTTAAGGCTGAAGGAGATTAGAGATAAAGAGTATTTTTATTCATTCATGGGATGCGGCCATCGTTGGCTGGGCAAACATATATTTCCCATCCCTAATTGCTCAAAGCAGTTAAAAGTCAACCACATTATTGTGGGTGTAGAGTCACATGTGGACCAGACCAGGTATCAATTGAATTTTGCTTCCCTAAAGAACCTTAGTGAACCAGATGGGTTTAATTGACAATCAACACTCGTTACACAGTCACCATTAGGTCAGCTGAATAGGGTCATGAAGGGATTTGAAAACGAGAACCAGGCTGTTAATATTGCAATGTTGCTTACTGACTTCCAAAGTAGGTCAGTGAGTCCAGGGTTACAGATGCTGGTAAGGATGGGAGTTAGATGTTGAAGAGGTTGTAAGTAAATGAATAAGGAGTACTGTGGATTAGAGAGAAAATGTTACAAACTTTCTTACAATTCTGGTAGCATCTGTGGAGAGAGAGAGAGAGACTGGGTTATAGTTCAGGTTGCTGACGTTCATCAGAAATGATTTGTCGCATTGGGGCAGAGGATCGAATAGCCCTGTTCTGGTATTGTTTCATTCTTTCAACTGGAAGATGTTGAATGGAAACAACTTTTAAACAATGGAGACCCAGGACATGAATAAAAGGAAGAACTCTGTGATTGACTAGATATCAGGCACTTTACTGTAATTCAGAATTGCTAAGATTTGCTGGAACCCTAAGAGATCAAGGTCTGGTTGTCACGTGAGGCAATTCAACTACAAGAGGCTGCTACACTGCAGCAAATGTACATTCAAAAAGACTTCATTGGCTGGGGGATGTGATAGGCTGTTTTGAAGTGGTAGAAATGGGCATTTCTATTTCTTTCTCTTCCTTTAGGGGTCCAGAAGGTTGGGCTTTGACAGTGAACACAAATTGGTAAGGGGGTAAAAGCAATGACTGCAGATGCTGGAAACAAGATTCTGGATTAGTGGCGCTGGAAGAGCACAGCAATTCAGGCAGCATCCGAGGACAGGCAAAATCGACGTTTCGGGCAAAAGCCCTTCATCAGGAATAAAGCATTGAAGGGCTTTTGCCCGAAACGTCGATTTTTGCCTGTCCTTGGATGCTGCCTGAATTGCTGTGCTCTTCCAGTGAACACAAATTGCAGATCAAAGCCAGTAGCTTCCTAGACTGTGATTCAGGATGAGCTGTCCTTTTGCTTACTGTCTGGAGAAAGCTGAATTGTTGAATATTCTCAGCCTCTGTTCCATTTATGGATTCACTGAGCTTTCAGTCTCTAACATCCCTTCAGTGCCACCACATGCCATTAACTTCTCAAATCACCGTCCACTGTAGCTCAAGAGTTAGGCAACAACATTAAATATTTCAAACACACAAATTACTTTCTACTTAGTTACAGTGCAAGAAATAGATGGATTTAAAGAGAGTAGCACACTATCTTGTCCATTAATAACTCAAAGCAAGTAGCATCCCACAGTTAACTACAAAACCACGTATTCATTTTAAAAAGCTGACCAAATGATTCACTGTATATTGAGCTGATTTATTTAAAGACTGATGGCAAGTATTATATATGTCAGTAGTTGTATGATGTAACTAATTTATTAACACATTTAATGAAGTTATATGTCCCTGAAAACCAAATAACCTTTGCTATTGAACCATAGGAGGAGATATTAGATGGAATCTTCTGGGTCTGCCAAGTGTCGGGTGAAAGGAACTTAATTGCATGGGAAGCAGAAAATCAATTTCACAACAGCAGGAGAAAGCCTTATTATTATGTTCTCACAATCTTCCAAGAGTCAGATTTCCCAACTTGATGGTCAGCCACATTTTCTTGCATTCATTACTTTGTGACAAATTCTCATTAACTCACTAGCCCGTTGGGATTACATTCATGGGGGTAATCTGATTAATGGGCAACACGTGTTCTCATACTCAACTATATATCTGAGATGTGTGCCTGACAGGTAGACTTCTTCCCGCAATCTCTGCCAAGTTTGAACTGCTTCAGTAATTCGGCTCCTTCATGACCAAACAGTTTCTTTGTACAAATGTTCACAATGCCTGGGGTGAAGACTGTCCATGTCAATCAGCTCAGGAGAAAGCTCAGTTAAATGTGGCCTTGCTTGTTTTAGTTGTATATTTTAAACAGGCAAGTTACTTTCTCCAAGCCATAGTGAATGAAATTGCTTTAAATAGAGCCCTGCTATGCCTTGCCCATTGATAACCCCAAACAAGCTATCATCCCTTAGTCAACTGACAAACCATATATCTATTTTAAAAGCTGACACAATGTTTATTGTGAAAAGGGTGAAAGATGATTGTATCCAATACTTTTTGATATATACAATCGTGTACCCAATACAATTGGACCCAAATAAGGTAGATACATTGACGGATATCATCAAACCCGACTGGGATAGGGAAACTGATAAGGTAGGACTGGCTGGAAAAGAATGGATCTCAAATGGCATGGTTACTTGGGTATAGGAAGGATTTTGGGGAATTTAGTGGGCAAACTGGGATACAGATGTGTGATTTACAGTCATGTGGCAAGGAGGCAAGGAAGAGCAGAATAGGAAACACAGTGGGGTAATTAGGTGTACTGACGAAAAGAATTAATGGGTAAATTTAGTAAGGGAGAGTGTAACGGCGAGACTGGACAAGGGGATCGGGATGGAAGTGGAATCTGGAGATGAGTAGGAATATTGAGGAAGATAATGAAAGGGCTGTTAGTCAAAACAGGGAATTGAAGAAGGTTCACCAGAAAACCACAGGAGAGGAGAAGACTATTTACAGGAGGGGGTATGCTTGAGGGGAATGGCAGAGGATGAATAACTTGAAGGAAAAGATAACTTTCTCTCAATCAGATTTGAAAAGAAGACTTTTAAGAGTATGCGCAATGCAAGTGGGAGGGGCCCAAGATCTATTTGCACATCTTGCAGAATGGAGACATACCCTTAGAACCCCTACAGTGTGGAAACAGGCCCTTCAGCCCAACAAGTCCACATTGACCCTCTGAAAAGTAATCCACCCAGACCTATTCTCCTCCATTTACCCCTGACTAATATACCTAACCTATACATCCCTGAACACTATGGGCAATTCAGCACAGCCAATTCACCTAACCTGCACATCTTTAGATTGTGGGAGCACCCGGAGCAAACCCACACAGACACAGGGAGAAAGTGAAAACTCCACGCAGCCACCCAAGGCTGGAATCAAACCCAAGTCCCTGGCACTGTGAGGCAGCAGTGCTTACCACTGAGCTACCATGCCACCCAACTGAGTGAATCAAAACAAAACTGAAAAGTACATGTACTCGGTTATGGACTCAGCACTTAAGGGAAGCTCTCACTGCTAACTAGAGATCTTCTTGCTTGAAACTGCAACATCGCAACCATGTCCTGTCAGTCAGTAACCTTTGTCAAGAAAAGCATTTAAGAATCACTAGCAGCAGTGTTGATGCTGTGGGGGTGAGAAAAGGTGAGGTATAGACATGGGGTTTATACTGTTATGCAGGGTGTGGATTCCAAAGCTGTAGACCAGGGATAATTCAGGGCAACTGGAGTCAGACAGTACTCATTGCCACATGCCACATGGAAAGCAATATTAAAATCCAGACTACATGGCTGCATCAGGAATGGGAAAATCAGTCACAGATCAATACCCCTCGTGATGGATGACAGGTAGGCCTTCACCCACCACATCAACATCAGGCCCCTTGTCCAAAGGATAGATTGATCATGTTGAGATCTCAAACAAAAATATAGACCTCATTTCTGACATTCCTTCACAGATCTTTGCTTCCATGCCAGATATTCAATCAAATTATGTCACAGCAGTGTGTGCATTCCTGTGATTAAAAGAAGAAGGAGGGGGAAGAGAAGAAAGAACGAGCAACATCAACAGAACCAGAGACACGATGCTTAGGGGTGGTAGTGGCAATGAGTAAGCAGCACCTGAAAAGAAGGATCCAGGATCTTCAGCACTGTCAAGTCCTGAGAGAGGGTACCCATAGGCGTTGCAGTGACCAGTAGATATGTGCAAGATGTCTAGTGCCAGAACTCGTTTGCATGATTAGTGAACCTATGACCTATATCAGTGCCCTCCTGCAGTCAGATCACTGCTTTTGCTTTTTGGCATGCAGGTAGTCCTGTTTGGTAGCTTCACCAGGTTGATATTTCATTTCACACCCTCCTGCACTTTCCATTGAACCAGAGGTGATTCCCTGGGTTGATGATAATAGCTGAGTAGAGATATGTTGGGCCATGAGGTTGCAGGTTGTGTTGGAGTATGATTCTGCCGCTATTGATGGCCCACAGCACATTGTGGATACTAAGTCTTGAGTTGCCAGATCTGTTTAAAGTCTGTCCTATTTGGCACAGTGGTTGTGCTGCACATTCTTGCCCTAATGTTAGATCTTACTATTATCACAGGCATACCCAGCTTGCCATGTCAACATTCCACCCCCCCACCCACACCCCAGCCTCAACATCCCTGTCAAACCACCTTCTGCCTGCACCCACTCTTCCCAACCCCATCTGTGCACATTTCTGCTGGTTGCACATCTGGATATAGGTAGAAATATCAATACCATCTGCTGTAATTTTTTGTGAGTTCTTTGTAAGAAGAAAGCGATAAGGGGGTGGATGAAGTTCTGATTGAATTCTAATCAAAGAGCTAAAGTTGTTTTTTTATTCATTTGTGGGACTTGGGCATCACTGGCTGGCCAGCATTGATAGCCCATCCCTATTTCCTCTTGAGAAGGCGGTGGTGAGCTGCTTTCTTGAATTGCTGCAGTCCACTTGCTGTGCATTGACCCACAATGCTGGTAGGGAGGGAATTCCAGGATTTTGACCCAACGACTGTGAAGGAATGGGAATATATTTCCAAGTCAGGATGGTGAGTGGCTTGGAGGGGAACTTGCAGGTGGTGGTGTTCCCAAGTATCTGCTGCCCTTGTCCTTCTGGATGGACGTGGTCATGGGTTTGAAAGGCGCTGTCTAAGGATCTTTGGTGAATTCCTGCAGTGCATCTTGTAGATAGTACACACTGCTGCTACTGCGTATCAGTGATGGAGGGATTGAATGTTTGTAGATGTGCCAATCAAGTGGGTTGCTACGTTCTATATGGTGTCAAGCTCCTTTAGTGTTGTTGGAGCGTATTCCACCATACTCCTGACTTGGGCCTTGTAGATAGTGGATAGACTTTGGGGTGTCAGGAGGTGAGTTATTTGCCACAGTATGCCTAGTCTCTGACCTGCTCTTGTAACCACTGTGTTTATGTGATGAATCCAGTTGAGTTTTTGGTTAATAGTAACCTCAAGGATGTTGACAGTGGGGGAATTCAGTAATGGTAATACTGTTGAATGTCAAGGGGCGGTGGTTAGAGTGTCTCTTATTGGTGAGGGTCATTGTTTGGTATTTGTGTAGCAAAAATGTTACTTGCCACTTGTTGGCCCAAGCCTGGATGTTGTCCAGATCTTGTTGCATTTGAGCACAGATTGCTTCAGTGTCTGAGGAGTCGCGAATGGTGCTGACACTGTGCAATCATCAGCGAACATCTCCATTTCTGACCTTATGACAGAGGGAAGGTCGTTGATAAAGCAGCTGAAGATGTTTGGGCCTAGAACACTATCCTGAGGGACTCCTGCAGAGATGTCCTGGAGCTGAGATGACTGACTCTCAACAACCACAACCATCTTCCTTTGTGCCAGGTTTGACTCTAACCAGCGGAGTGTTTGCCCCCTGATACCCATTGTTTCCAGTTTTGCCAGGGCTCCTTGATATCATACTTGGTCAAATGTGACCTTGAAATCAAGGGCTTTCATTCTCACCTCGCCTCTGGAATTCAGCTCTTTTTCCCATGTTTGAACCAAGGATGTAATGAGATCAGGAGCTGAGTGATCCTGGTGAAACCCAAACTGGGCATCACTGAGCAGGTTGTTGCTGAGCAAATGCTGCTTAATAGCACTGTTGATGACCCTTCCATCACTTTACTGATGATGGAAAGTAGATTGATTGGGTGGTAATTGGCTGAGTTGGATATGTCCTGCTTTTTGTGAACAGGACATTCCTGGGCAATTTTCTGCATTGCTGGAGAGATGCCAGTGTTGTAACTATACTGGAAGAACTTGGCTAGGGGAGCAACAAGTTCCGGAGCACATGTCTTCTGTACTATTACCGGAATGTTATCAGGACCCATTGTCTTTACAGCATCCAGTGCCTCCAGCTGTTTCTTGATATCAGATGGAGTGAATTGAATTGGCTGGAGACTGGTAGATGACTGGACATTGGAGGAGCCCCATTTGGATCATCCACTTGGCACTACTGACTGAAGATTGTTGCGAATGCTTCAGCCTTATCTTTTGCAATGATGTGCTGGGCTCCTCCTTTATTGAGGATGGGGATATTTGTGGAGCTTTGTCCTCTAGTAAGTTGTTTAATTATCCTTCACCATTCATGACTGGATGTGGAAAGACTGCAGAGCTGATCACTTAGCTCTGTCTATCACTTGCTGTTTATGCCATTTGGAATGCAAGTAGTCCTGTTGGGTAGCTTCACCAGGTTGACACCTCATTTTTAGGTATGCTTGATGCTGCTCCTGGCATGCCCTCCTGCACTCTTCATTGAACCAGGGGTTCATCCTAGTATTGTTTGCTAGTTGAGGTGAAAGGTTTGTGAGCTGATGGAGAGTGAGCAGTTGAGTGCTGCAGTTCCTTTTATCTTTCATGGGTGAACGCTGGCAGATGTGTAAGAGACATGTGTGGTAGTATCACTTGTCGTGCCAGCGGTACCTCATTGCAGCTGCAATGAAATGACAGATATTAATTGTACGTGATATCTGATGGCGATGTCTAACACCCAGCCTTATATGTGTCAGTCCTGTGCAGTGGGAACAGAGAAACACAGAAGAAGTAGGAGCAGGAGTGAGCTATTCTGCTTTTCGAGCCTGGTCTGACATTCCATATAATCATGATTGATCCATTATTTCAATGCCACAAGTCCCACTTTCTCCTCATACCTCTTGATGCCTTTAAAATCTAAAACAAATTATCTATCTCTTTCTTGAATATACTCAGTGGCTTATCCTCCGTATAAAAAGCAACATTTTCTCATCTCAGTCATAAATCATCTATCCCATATCCTGAGATTGTGTCCCTTGGTTTGAGACATTAGAAAACATCTAATCTGTCCAGCCCTGTTAGAATCTAATACATTTGAATCAGACACCTGTCATGTTACTTGCTAACTCATAGGCTCTGAAGCATTGAGTAGACACTGATACGTACTCACAGATCATTCATCTTCTTATACCACTGGAGCCAGTTGTCTTGTGACACCTCCAGGCACTGACCTCCACAGTCACCTTTTCTCAGGCTGCCTTTGTCTGTTGGATGAATTATTTTTGTGATTCCTAAAGGTAAGAACTTCCTTTCTCATGCAGAGAATCTTCAGGAGAAACTCTGGGGTGGCATCACTAAAGTGGGTGTCTGGTCTCTGGTCTGGTCTCTGATATCACTAGCAGTGAGTAGGAGGGGGTAATGAGCTCATGTTGAGCCATGCTCCTGGGTTGGAGAAAGTGGTGGCTTAGAGCAGGAGAAAGAGAGAGAGAGCAAGGGAGGTTAGTCCAGAGCTTCGAGCCCAGGCAACTAAAAAAGACTGCTATCAATCATGGAGTCATTAAAATCAAGAGTTAAAACTGCACTAGAATTAGATGAGCACTGAGATTTTGGAGGATTGTGGGACTTAATGGGATTAAAGTAATAGGGAGGGGTAAGGCTATGGAGTGATTTGAAAACAAAGATGAGAATGTTGAAATTGAGACATTGTTAATCAGATGACATAAAGCACAGACTTTGCAGGGATTGGGACTTTGTGGGAGTTTAATTCCAGGCCACAGTGTTTCAGATGGCCTCTAGTTTATAGAGGCTAAAGAGGAGGTGGATGAAGAGTATTAAAATTGTCCTTTCTGGAGCTAACACAGTCATGGATGAGAACTTTTTGTAGCAAATAAACAATGACAATGGTTGCGATTTAACATTCCTTGTTTCACCCTGTACCTGGTTAGCTACAACATTCACTCGAGAGTTTTAAAACATCTCCAGTCTTAACTTTAATCAGACTTGTCAAGCAATTCTGGAATCTGACATTACACAGACCATCTCAACTCTGGAAGGAATCTTGCTGTTCTGTTGAACTTTTGAATAATCAACATTCCAGCCATTTCAATAGGGTGCTGTGGTGGCCTTTTTTGTTAAACATAAACATTTGTAATAAATGTCTGTACTTTCTAGAGAGACATGAATATGCCAGTCAGCACTGACATTGTGTGAACAACAAGGGAAAGAATTCAACTCTAGATATTGTGTAACAATTAACAACGTAAAGCCCAGAGTTTCACCACAATATCAACAATCTGGAATTTATAAAACACTTTTAATATATTAAAACGCCTCAAGGTGTTTCACAGGAGCAGCATTACCAAATAAAATAAGACAGTGCTAAGGCAAATGACTAAAAGGTGGAAGAAATGAGTTTTAAGGAGGGACTTAATGGAGGGAAGTGAGATGGAGAGATGTTGGGCGAGAGTAGACACCGTGTCAAAGACTGCAGACAAGGTCAAGGGCAAGAAGGGTAAGAAGTAAAAAGAAAATGTTTCCTTCCATCACAATTACAGTGGTTGCATTTGCAACTTTCTTAAGAGCTATTCCATTTCTGGAATACAGATTAAAAAAAAACTGATGCAGGGATTCAAAAATACAGTTCAAGGAAAGTTTTGAATGGATTTAGGAAGTGACAACACATTGAAGAAGAGGAAAGAGAAGATTATGATGAGACAATAGTAGCAAAGGGCTGGATCTTTGAGGAGAGATGAGGTGATGACAGATTTAGTGGAGACAGGTGCAATCCTCCTGAGAAAACTATCAAAAATGTTGGTAAACATGGGACATAAGAGTGGGAATTGGTCAGTATTTAATTGGAATAGAATTGAGGGAGCAAGAACTGGGACTCTTAGATAAGATGAACTCAGAGAGAGGACAGAAAGCAAGATAGGCAAGAGATGAGTGCAGGAAGTGAGTTCAGTGCTAGAGTAAAGGGGATCCATGTACAAAACAAGTGATGGGCTTGTGGAAAGGAGGAATATGACAGAGGCAGCTGATGGATGTTCCAGATCTTAGTACTAGTAACTCTAATATTTTATGAATATAAGTATCCTTTTCAGGGAATTGGCTTTGCTGATCTCACCTTCCCAAGTACAAGGCCAGTGCCCCTCCATCTGGAATTCATTTCTCCCACAGTTTTCAAACCACAAGTTAAAGATTTTAATAAAAGATGTATGCATAGTGGATGAGGAATGCAATAGGCTTTTCAGCTTTTTGAAGTGAAATGTGATTCATATAAGAGTTGTAAGAAATATCAAAGGGCATCATCATAGCCTTTAGTAAATCTGCCATTGATGAGGAATTTCAATAAGGTAGAAAGTATGGATTTAAAGATGGAGATAAAAGAAAAAAATTACTTTTACATTTCGTAGATTTTGCAACTAAATTTTTTACAGTTGACAATAATGTGGAGGATATAATGGAAAAATGGATCGAACCAGACCTGGACCACCAGAAAAATTATCACTGAAAATGGGGGAGTTTGCTGATTATGATTTCAGAGATCTGAATGCAAAATGAGCATCGTAAGTATGAATGCAGGAGAAGAAAACTCCTTTTGCAATGGAATATGTGAAAGGATCCAGGTGGTAATAGACACAATGACTCATAAAATTTTGGCAGGTAATTCAAACTAAATTATTGACTGTAATGGTATGAAGACTTATGCTAAAGAACTTGCCACACCCTTAGCTAAGCTGTTCCAGTGCAGCTACAATGTTGGCATCTACCCGATAATGTGGAAAATTGCCCAGGAATGTCCTGTACATGAAAAGCCTCATCATTAGTAAAATGATGAAACAGCTCTTGCTAAGGAATTACCTGCTCACTGATGCTCAGTTTGGGTTTTAGGGCCATTCAGCTCACGACCTCATTACAATCTTAGTTCAAACGCGGACAAAAGAACTGAATTGCACATTTGAAGCAAGAATGACTGACCTCAAACAACCACAACCATTTTCCTTTGTGCCAAGTATGGCTTCAACCAGTGGAGATTTTTTAACCCCTGATTCCCATTGACTTCAGTTTTGCTAGAGTTCCTTGATGCCACACTCCGTCAATTACAGTGTTAATGTCAAGGACATTACAAAGAAAGTTGGTTAGTAATCTCAGCTTCAGGACATCTCTGCAAGCATTCGTCATGGGATGTGCAAGTTCTCCTCCAAGCCATAAAACGTCCTGACTTGGTAATATATCGCTGTTTCTTCTGTGTCACTAAATCAAAAATCCTGGAATTTCTTCTTGAACCATATTGTAGGTGTCTCTAAAATGATAACAGCAGCAGTTCAAGATGGCAGCTCATCACCAGCAAATCAAGAGCAATAGATGTTGGCCCAGCCAGAGATTAGATTCCCATGGAAACAGGTCCTTCAGCCCAACAAGTCCACAGCAACCCTCCCAGACCCATTCCCCTACCCTATATTTACCCCTGCCTAATGCACCTAACACTATGGGTAATTTAACATAGCCAATTCATCTTACCTGCACATCTTTGGACTTTGGGAGGAAACCAGAGCACCCAGAGGAAACCCACAGAGACTCTAGGGGGGTAATATGCAAACTCCAGTCGCCCAAGGCAGGAATTGAACCCGGATCTCTGGCACTGTGAGACAGCAGTGCTAACCATTGAGCCACCATGCCACCCCATTCCATGGGGTGCTAACATTCCATGAGTGACAATAAAGATGTCTGCATCTGACCATGTGCTGGGAGTGTACCATGGGGACAGTGCAGATGGAGCCTTACTCTGTATCTAAGCCTGTGCTGTATCAGTTCTGGGAGTGTATAAGGGGGACGATGTAGAGAGAGATCTGCTCTGTACAAAACGCTGTGCTGTACCTGTCCATTGAATGTTTGATGGGGACAGTATAGAGGGAGCTTTACTCTGGAAAAGCCTTGTGCTGTATGTATCCTGAGAGTGTTTGATGGAGACATCGAAGAAAGAGCTTTACTATGCATCTAACTCCATACTACACCTCTACTGGAAACGTTTGATGGGGGCAGTTTAGAGGGGGCTTTAGTCTATATCTAACCCTTGTTGTACCTGCCTGGGGAATGTTTGATGGGGACAGTGCACAAGAAGCTATGCTCTGAATCTAACCATGTGTTGTACCAGTCCTGGAAGAACTTGATGGCCACAGTGAAGAAGTACTTTAGCCTATTTAAACCAATCCTGTACATGCTGACTTGCTTTAATATCCCTAAACAACAGCACAACATTTTGAAAAATAACCTTGAACTGAACTTAAAATTCTCATAATGAAATGCAATGCAAAGACATTAGCTGTGCAGATGGTATGTAACATTTATTAAATATCAGCGTAGCAAAATGGGTCGAGGACTGTACACGTGCTGAAGAAATGGAATCATGATCGGAACACGTTTTGGTGACAATTAGATGAGCGCAGTGACTGTAGACATCATCACAGCTCCATAATGAGCCTCCTCCTTCATATTATAAATTAATCTCATATTTCTTCCTGACATATAAGGTTAAAGTTTGTTGAAAGGATAAAGATAAATAATGACTTTCTTCAGTGGATCATTGAATTACATTACATATGTTTTTTGATTCATTCATGGGATGTGGGTGTTTCTGGCAGCATTTGTTACTTATTCCTTGTTGCCCTTGAGAAGGTGGAGGTGAGCTGGCATCTTGAATTACTGCAGTCCATGATGTTGGAACACCTACAATGCCATCAGGGAGAGTTTCAGGATTTTGATGCACATGAACAGTGGGACATATCAATGGGATTAACGACCTCCTTCAGTTCTTAAACATGTAAGTCTCTTTATAAATGCAAAGTAGAGGCTCCTGTGGGGTACTGTCTCTACCTCTGAGCCAGAACTACTGGGCTTAAGCCCCACCTAATCCAGAGCAAATATCTCTAAATGCAAATTGCACCTTTCATCAGGGAGTATTTGGCATAACACTTCTGATGATTAATAGAGAGATAGAGAAACTGTAGATTTGAGAATTCAACAGCCACCAGGCATCAGGCTTTCCACTTGTTCTTCTTTTGGATTATTCCCAATCCCTGGGGTCTGTTGCCAAGCAGAGCTCCCAATAATATAAAAACAAGGGCAGTAAGCAATGGCTTCAGTTCGATTCAGCCTTACAATCCAGAATGACAAATGTTACCGAGTTAATCAATAAAGTTAGAAACAAGCTATTCAAGGATAGTCAGACATAGTCATTAAAGACATCAGGTTTCATGTATTTAAGAAGAGACTGAGAAACATAGGGTTCAGTGGAATGGCCATGCTAAATTATCCATAGTGTCCAGGGAAGTACAGGCTGAGTAGATTAGCCATGGGAAATGCAGGGTTACTGGAATAGAATAGAGGGGGTAAGTCTGCTTGGGATACTCCTTGGAGGTTTGGACATTGGTATGAACTCAACGAGCTGAGTGGCCTGCTTCCACACTGTAGCAATTCTATGATTCTATGATATAGAGAAAATCTACAGCATTAAGATATTTTACCATGCTTCCAATATCCTGATTCATTTTTTTTTCAAACTACTTGCTGGTTTCCTTGAAGTGAGACCTGGGTCTTTCAATGATGTTCGTCAACTGAAGGAAAAATGGGGAACATTTATAAATATTGACATTAGTCGGAAGTGGACTGTGAGCAAGTGAGAACATTGGCAAACAGAAGGATTACAGGAGACCATTCATCCCATTGAACTTACTCTGAGTAATTAATATTAAATCTTGTCTTTGTGGTGGAGATGCTGAAGTTAGTCATGGTAAGAGGTTGAGATTGATAGCCAAGAAAACACTAACCCAGGGTTGAAAAACCTCCAGAAAGCAATGCTGAAGCTTTTGCTTAGACTAATTAGTTTGTTGAGTACTGCCTGATATCAAAGACTTCACTATTTATTTCTTCTGAAAATGATTGTTTATACAATGTAAAATAGTAAAAGGCTGTTCCATTAACCACATAATTGAAATCTTTTCCCAATTGATGTTAATAAACAGGAAATGTCATCATTCTCTGGATTGTTGCTCCTAATCAGAGTTTGGACTCTTGCCAACTGCTGCTAATTATAATCCTGGGAGAGATCAGAACCACTCAGTCCCACAACATTCCCAATAAACAGTTGCTGTCATAACACAGCTTCAATATTGTGAAGATTGACTAGATTGCCATGTATTTATTGTTTCTCATACTCTTCCAAAAACATCCCTCTGTATATTAACAGTAGAATAGGAAATGGCTAGTACACAGATAGAGAAAAGAACCTGGGACACAGGGAATTGAATGCGATACATTGGGAACTGAATGGGATACGCAGGAAACTGAGTCACATAGAAAGGGAACTGAACACAGCGCACAAGGAACAGAATCCAGGTCACAGGGAACTGAACACGAAACAGAAGGAATTGAATGTGACACACAGCAAACTGAACATGATACACTAGGAACTGATTGTGAATTACAGCAACATAGCCCTGCCCACAGGGAACTGAACTCAGTGTACAGGGAACTGAATGCAGTACACAAGAAACTGAACCCAGTATGCAGAAAACAGGACCCAGTAGACAGGGAACTGAGCCTGATACACAGAGGACAAGAACATGCAATTGCAGGGAACTGAATCCAATACACAAGAATGAATCCAGTACATAGGGAACTGAACTTAATATACAGGGAATTACAGAACTGGTACATGCGGAACTGAACCCAGCTTTCAGGATTTCATGCTTCCAGGATGATAAACCAAAGAAAGGGTATAAATATTTTGGAAAGAATGCAGAAGTGATTTTACAAGAATGTTGTCGAGATGAGCAACTTCAATTATGATGAAAATTTGAAGGAGTTTGGACAGTCCCATTTGAAAGAGAAAATGCTAAGAGCAGATCTGATAGATATTTTCAAAATCATGAGAGATCTGGATAGGGTGAAATGGTTCTCTCTTGTAAAAGGATTGAGGACATGGATCAAAAGAGACTTGTTATAAAGAATTATGTGAGAAATATATTTTTGACACAGTGGGTCTGGAATGCATTGTTTGGAAATATAGTGGAGATAAGTTCAAGATAGCATTGAATGATGGGTTCAAAGAAATGATGTGAAGGGAGAAGGCAAGTGAATGGCTCTGAACATGTCACACCTCACTGGGGTAGCGAGTTAGAAATCAATCACTGCTATTTCTGAAGTAGTCACAAAAATTAAAAATTTTATCAAAACATGAAAAATTCCCCAGTTTACCTGTCTTTATAGACCTAAGTTAACAGAAAACATTGACGAGGTTACTGTACTTAAGAATTATATTTATTATAAATAAATATTACTAACCACAGGTAAACAACTATGAACTATGCCAATTAATTCCACGGGTTAAAACAGAGAAATTTTAAAAATTGGTCTTGTTAAAAAACATCCATGTCTACAGTGACCTCAATGAACTCTTTTGAAGAACCCTCTCCATGTATTTCCACAAAATTTGAAATAAAACCTTTTTTGTGCAATTTGTGGAGGCAGTGGTATTGGGATGTTGGCCTAGTCAGCAATGCCCACATCTCTTGAATGAATAAAAAAACCTTTAAAATGTAATTCTTCCAGAAACATTAAATATGAAATATCTTTGTAACAATGCAGAAAATTGAACCTGGTATACATAGAACTGAATACAGAGATTAGTATGCCAAGAACTGAACCCAGTGCACATGGAAGTGAACCTGTAACACAGCAAAGTGACCGTGATGTAGAAAGTGTTGAACACAATATACAGAGCCTGTACACACATATCTGAATACAGAGAGCTGAAACCAGTGAACAAAGTCTGGTGCACATATCACAGTATGCGCTAGTGGATGTTGAACTAAGCCCGAGTTTGTTGTAACTTTGATTCATTTTCCTGCTGATATGGATGGCAGATTAGAAAACACAGGAACATGAAATTCCATGGCTGTTCACTAAACCTTCAGTTTGTGTCCCCTGCCTTACTGCCGGTCGGTAGGTATCATTGTACCTTCACATCTCTCTCACTGATTTGCACAGCTTGCCAGTTCCCTCTGCGTCTGTCAGTTTATTCATCTCTGCTGTCGTACAATCCTCAGAAGAAAGCACTTTAATTTCTACTGAGTGCCTGAGTTGGGAGAGTGAAGACTTGAAATGTTTCAAAATGTGGATAATGAGGTTGTTACAAGCAAACATTAACATTTACAGTTTTACTTCATCCTGTCTCCTGACACAATGACACCAGTTGCACTGTCAGTAAATTCTTACGAGAATGGAATCCTCTGAGGAATGCAGTTGCACAGTCTGGTTTCTCATAGCAACTAATATAAAGGGCAAAGTACATTTTACGGTACATTTTTAATAATCTGATGTGTTTGAGAGGGACATAACCCAGGCAGCTAATTATCTGGATTTACATTGCTGAACAAACACAATCACTTCCCGAACAACTGCTCAGCTGCACATACTAAATAATGGCCCACCTCTGATTTTTATTCCGTTTTGGGATATGATTGAAGAATTTAAACTGTTATTTGTAGAACACGAACTTCCATTACCTGTATTGGCTATAAAGCGATTCCGGTCCCATTAGTTTAAATGGTGCGGCTTTTTCACAATTTTCTTACGAGATGAGATCGCGCGAGGACGGAACTATGACATTAAATCAGAACTCACTGTATTCTGTTTAAAGATGAAATCAAAATATTGAGGATGCTGGAAATCTGAAATAAAAATAAAGCGCTGGTGAACCTTAGCATGTCAGTCAGTATGTATGGAGAGAGAAACAGCATTATTATAACTAGGGAAGAAACGTTAACTCTGTTTAAAATGTCACTACCTGATAATCTGGATCCAATTTCATTCTCTCAATATTGAATAAAAGTCTTCTCAAGTCCTCAGTATTCCTCAGTTACTGTTTCAGCTTTACCATCTCCCAGTGATTCCAATAATTGTCATCACTGATTGTCAGATTATCATCATTGATCCCATTTCCCGTTTGGTTTTCGTTGGAAGCTGTTGATGATGATTTTCTCACTCACATTTACTTTTCCTCCAGACCCATCTTCAGTTCCTTTCCTTATTTTTTCACTATCTTATTATTGCCTTGCTCCATCATTCCCTTTTGTTCATTATCGTTGCCTATCATGGAACTCTAATTGTTCTTGCCCTCTGTTTCTGCCATTGGACATGTCTAAGATTTACCAAATCCCATGTTCCGATATTGGAAGACCTGCAAAATATCTGCAAAGAGCACTGGTCTATGCACTGGACACTGACAGGGCACCGGTGTTTACAACTGGCAGTGGAAGATGTCATCAACAGTGCTATCAAGCAGAATGTGCTTGGCAATAACCTGTTCACTGATGCCCAGTTTGGGTCCTGCCAAGGCCACTCAGCTCCTGACCACAGTACAGCCTTGAATCAAACATGATCAAAATAGCTCAATTGCAGAGATGAGGTAGAGTGACTGCCCTTGACATCAAGGACACATTTGACCAAGTATGGCATCAAAGAGCCCTGGCAAAATTGGAATCAATGGGAATACGGAGGAAAATTCTCCACTGGTTGGAGTCATACCTGCTACAAAGGAAGATGGTCATGGTCATTGGAGGTCAATCAACTCAGCTCTAGGTCATCTCTGCAAGAGTTCCTCTGGGTAGTGGTCTAACATCTTTGGATATTTCCTCAATGACCTCACAAAACATCAAATATAGAACAATACAGCACTGGCCGTCAGTGTTACGCCAACCTGTGAACTAATCTAAGCCCATCCCCCTACACTATCCCATCATTATCCATGTGCTTATCCAAGAATTGATTAAACCTCCCTAATGTGGCTGAGTTAACTACATTGGCAGGCAGGGCATTCCTTGGTAAAAACAATGACTGCAGATGCTGGAAACCAGATTCTGGATCAGTGGTGCTGGAAGGACACAGCAATTCAGGCAGCATCCGACGAGCAGCAAAATCAATGTTTCGGGCAAAAGCCCTTTATTCCTGATGAAGGGCTTTTGCCCGAAACGTCGATTTTGCTGCTCGTCGGATGCTGCCTGAATTACTGTGCTCTTTCAGCACAAGGGCATTCCTTGCCCTTACCACTCTCTAAGTAAAGAACCTGCCTCTGACATCTGTCTTAAATCTATCACCCCTCAATTTGAAGTTATGCCCCCTCGTACAAGCTAACATCATCATCCTCGGAAAAAGACTTTCACTGTGCACCCTATCTAATCCTCTGATCATCTTGTATGTCTCTATCAAATCCCCTCTTAGCCTTCTTCTTTCCAATGAGAACAGACCCAAGTCTTTCAGCCTTTCCTTATAAGACCTTCCCTCCAGACCTGGCAACATCCTGGTAAATCTCCTCTGCACCTTTTCCAATGCTTCCATATCCTTCCTGTACACAATATTCCAAGTGTGGCCACACTAGTGTTTTGTAGAGTTGCAGCATGACATTACGGCTCCAGAACTCAAACCCTCTATCAATAAAAGCTAACACACTCTATGCCTTCTTAACAGCCCTATCAACCTGGGTGGCAACTTTCAGGGATCTATGCACATGGACTCCAAAATCCCTCTGCACATCCACACTACCAAGAATCTTTCTATTGACCCAGTATTCTGCTTTCCTTTTATTTTTTCTAAGGTGAATCCCCTCACATTTAGCTGCATTGAATTCCATTTGCCACCTCTCAGCCCAATTCTGCAGTTTATCCAAGTCCCCCTGCAACCTACAGCATTCTTCCACACTGTTCACTACTCCACCAACTTTAGTGTCATCTGCAAACTTACTAACCCATCCACCTTTGCCTGCATCTAAGTCATTTATAAAAATGACAAACAGCAGTGGTCCCAAAACAGATCCTTGACGCACACCACTAGTAACTGGACTCCAGACTGAATATTTCCCATCAACCACCACTCGCTGCCTTCTTTCAGAAAGCCAGTTTCTAATCCAAACTGCTAAATCACCCTCAATCCCATGCCTCTGCATTTTCTCCAAAAGCCTACCATGTGGAACCTTTTCAAAGGCTTTATTGAAGTCCCTGTACACCACGTCAACTGCCCTACCCTCATCCACATGCTTGGTCACCTTCTCAAAAAACTCAATGAGGTTCATGAGACATGACCTGCCCTTGATGAAATTCTATCTGAAATAGAATTGTTGCTTGCTTGATGATTATAAATCCTATCTCTTATAATCCTTTCCAAAACTTTACCTTAAACAGAGGTAAGGCTCACTGGTCTATAATTACCTGGGTCATCAATACTGCCTTTCTAGAACAAGGGCACAACATTTGCAATCCTCCAATCCTCTGGTACTAAATCTGTAGACAATGATGACTCAAAGATCAAAGCCAAAGACTCCGCTATCTCCTCCCTAGCTTCCCAGAGAATCCTCGAATAAATCACATTTGGCCCAGCGGACTTGTCTACTTTCACTCCTTCTTGAATTGATAACACCTCTTCCTTACTAACCTCGATCCCTTCTAGTCTAATATCTCATATCTCATTCTTCTCCTCTATAATATTCTCCTTTTTCTGAGTGAAAACTGATGAGAAATACTTATTTCACATCTCTCCGATCTCCTTAGGTTCCACACACAACTTCCCACTTCTGTCTTTGACTAACCATATTCCCATCCTACTCATCCTTTTATTCTTCACATATCTATAGAAAGCTTGAGGGTTCTCTTTTATTCTACCTGCTAAAGACTGCTCATGTCCTCTCCTTGCTCTTCTTAACTCTTTCTTTACATCCTTTCTCACTAATCTGTAACTCTCCATCACCTCATCTGAACCATCACGTCTCATTGCCACATAAGCCTCCTTCTTCCGCTTAACATGAGATGCAATTTCTGTAATAAACCATAGTTCCCTTATCTTGTCACTTCCTCCCTGCCTGACAGGGACATACCTATCAAGGATATGCAATATCTGTTCCTTAAACCAGCTCCACATTTCGATTGTCTCCATCCCCTGCATTTTGCTAACACGTTCTATGCATTCTAAGTCTTGCCTAATCGCATTATAATTACCCTTGCCCCATCGATAATGCTTGCCCTGTGACATGTACCTGTCCCTTTGTATCACAAAAATAAACGTAACTGAATTATGGTCACTCTCTCTAAAGTGCTCACTTACCACTAAATCAAACACCTGGCCTGGTTCATTACCAAGCACCAGATCCAGTGTGGCCTCCCCTCTTGTTGGCCCTTCGACATACTGTGTCAGGAAACCTTCCTGCACAATTGGACAAAAACTGATCCATCAGATGTACTAGAGTTATAGCATTTCTAGTCAATGTTGGGGAAATTAAAGTCCCCCATAATGACCACCCTGTTCTTTTCACTCCTACCCAGAATCATTTTGCCAATCCTCTCCTCCACCTCCCTGGAACTCTGCAGAGGCCTATAAAAAACTCCCAGCAATGTGACCTCTCCTCTCCTGTTCCTAACCTCAGCCCATACTACCTTTGTAGATGAGTCCTGTCAAAAGTTCTTTCAGCCACCGTTATACTATCCTTGATCAACAAGGCCACACCTCCCCCTCTTTTACCGCCTTGCCTGTTCTTAGTGAATGATCTAAACCCTGGAACCTGCAACATCCATTCCTGAGTCTGGTCTATCCATGTCTCTGAAATGGCCACAACATCGCATCCCTGGTACCTATCCATGCTGCAAGCTTACTGACCTTATTTCGGATACTTCTGTCGTTGAAGTAGACACACTTCAAACCAGCTTGCTGTCTGTCAGCACATTCTTGTGACCTTGAAATCCTGTCCATGCTGTCCATATTCTTATCCTCCTGTGCACTGGAACTTCACCTCAGGTTCCAATTCCCCTGCTGAGCTAGTTTAAACCCACCTGAATATAACCAGCAAATTTCCCACCCAGGATATTAGTGCCCCTCTGGTTCAAGTGAAGTCCTGTTTGTAGATGTCCCTCCTTCCCCAAAATGAGCCCCAATTATCCAAGTACCTGAAACTCTCCTTCCTGCACTATCCCTGTAGCCATGTGGTCAGCTGATATCTCTCCCTATTCCTTGCCTTGCTAGCACGTGGCACAGATAATAAACCAGAGATAACAACTCTATTTGTTTTAGCTCTCAGAGCTAAGAGAAGCTTACCTGATGTGTCCCTGGTGTTTAAGGTTAAAGGAGGTGTTTGGGTGGGAGGCCCTACAAAGGTAGGGTCTCAGGTTTAGAAAATACTCCCTTAAAAAACTGGAGGGAAATAAAAAATAGTCCCTCATTTCCTAGAAACCTCGGCTCTCTGGTATCAAATGTAAAAGCTCAAATCAGTGACACACTGCTCCCGACTGGCCCCTGGTCCAACCTCCCACCCTTCCAGCTGCTGCAGCTGCTGAAAAACAGAAATGAGGATGTTCACCAATAATTGCACAGTGTTCAGCACCATTCACAACTCCTCAGACACCAAAAGTAGTCCATGTCCAAATGCAGCAAGACCTAGACAATATCTAGGTTTGGGTTGAAAAGTGGCAACTAACATTCATGCCACGCAATTGCCAGACTATAACTATGTCCAATAACAAGTGAAATAACCATCACTGCTTGATATTCAATGGTGTTTCCATCACTAATTCCCTACTAACAACATCCTTGGAGTTGCCTTCAATCAGAAACTGAAATGGACCAGCTATATTAGATATAAGAGAAGGTCCAAGGATAGGAATCCTGCAGTGAGTAACTCACCTCCTGACTTACCAAATCCTGTCCAACACCTATAAGGCACAAGTGAGGAGTGTAATGGAATTCATCTCAATTGCCTGGATGGGTTCAGCTCCAACAACACACAAGAAGATTGACACCATCCAGGACAAAGCAGCCCATTTGATTGGCATCACATCCCCAAGTATCCATCCTCTCCATCGCCCATGCTCAGCAGCAGCAGTGTGTATTATCTACAAGAGGCATTGCGGAAATTCACCAAGGCTTCTTTGACAGCACCTTTCATACTCACAGCCATTATCAACTAGGAGGACAAAAGCAGCAGATGCATGGGAACACTTACCACCTGTGAGTTCTTCCCTAATGATTGTAATTGTTTTAAATTCATTCCTCCCTTTCACCACTCACTTCACAATTATTTGCGGGATATAAATAATATTGTCCACAGTGAAGATATTGAGACAGTCCTTGTGGAGACAAAGACCCATTCTCACATTGAGGCTCCCCACCATTGTGTTGTGTAGCACTATCGCCATGCAAAACAGGGTAGATTTTGAACAGATCTTGGAACAGTGTATCCATGAGATGCTATGGGCTATTGGCAGAAGCAGAATTGTTCTCTAACACAGTCAGTAACTTCATAATATATCCCTCATTCTACCATTACCATCAAACTATGGGTTGAGCCGTGCTTCAGTTGAAGAGAGTAGGAGGGCATGCCAGGAGCAGCACCAGGCATGCCTGAAAATGAGGTGTCTGCCTGGTAAAGCTGCAACATTGGGCCACTTGACTTCTGGAGAATGATCACTGGATAGATTGACTGCTAGATAACCACTAGAGCAGAGTGATTGCTGGAGCAGAATGACCACTGGATAGTGACCTCTGGATGGAGTGATCACTAGAGCAGAGTGAAACTGGAGAAAGCTGACAGCTGGGGTAGAGAGATCATTAGGCAGAGTGACTGGTAAAGTTGAATAATCACTGGATAGAGTGCTCATTGCTGTTTAGGCAGTGACTTGTAAGCATCAAAATCTCACAAATGACAAAAAATGAGAATGAAGCAAATTCCCCGTTAATCTCGTTGGTTTTTGAGAAGTGAGGGTGGGGGAGGTGGTGGTGAGTAGCAATGATGGGAGGGAGTGGGGTGGATGGGGGTGGGGTGCTGTGATCCTGGGCATTGAGATTGTGAAAATTTTAGTTCTAAATGGATGCTGATTGATTAGGCAGTGGGTAGAGGGGTCACTGTGCCAAGTTCTTGTTTTTTAAGGTAAATTTGAGCTTAGCCCCGTGTGAGATTTCAGGGAATTTGATACTGGGACTGGTTACAAATTAAATGGAGTTAATTGATGCTATTTAAACCCCATTGATGTTGAATATTATGGTTCTAAAAGGTTAGTTTCTCAAGTGTGGAGAGTAGATTCACTCAAAATCCTCTCATGCCTGGGTTTTACTGCACTGCCACCTACTGCAGCTATCAGGCAGCTCAGTATTTGGGAAACAGCCCCAGGCAACCAATTTGTCTCCCTGCCTGAGCAGTAACAATTATAAAGTGCAGGTTCCTCTGCCCAGACCTTGAAAGCTTTCTTCCACCAAACCGGGTCACACGTGGATCACTGATGACACGTTGAAACTTAAAAAATGATTAAAGGGAAAGGCAGGATAGATGCAGGGAAGATGTTTCCCTGGTTTGGGAACCAGTGAACACAATTGAAAAATAAGGAACTGAGATCAGAAGATTTTGTTTTTAAACTCAGATTGCAGTGAGTCTTTCTAATTCTCTACCATAGAGAGCTATGGAAGCTTAGCTTTTGAGCATGTTTAAAGTAGAAATTGCTAGGTCTCTGATTTTTCCAGCACCACACTTTTCAACTCTGGTCTCCAGTATCTGCAGTCCTCACTTTCTCCTAGGTCTCTGATTACCAATGGTATGAAAGGTTTTGGTGATGGAGCAGATGAAAGTCATTGACATGTTTGATCAGCCATCCACACTGAATGGCAGGCAAATTCAATGGGCTGAATGGCCTATTCTTGCTCCTACTGTTCCAATATTCAGCCTGGTGCTTGATTGTATTATGTACCTGACACAAGCACATTTTTCCTTCATCATATACTCTATATTTTCAGGGAATTCTAGATGTTTGTCCTTTGAAGGAATATACCTTGACTGTGTCTAACTTGGAATGTAGCCTATTGTTTAATTATGTTTTTCCTGCCTACCTTTGTTTCCAATTTATGAATCAAATTCATTCTTACCCATTAAAGTTGACTTTCTCTATGTTTCTTTTTTAAATTTTGGTTTGTTCCTTGTCTTTTCCTGAAGTCATCCTACACTTTACAATACAATGATCATTGTTCCCTGAATGTTTTTCCACCGATTTCCATTTGATCCACTTAGCGCGCATCATTCCTAACTAACTAGAGAACTAACTCTAATAGTGTCTCCTTTCTCACTGGACTGGACATATACTGCATAGAAAATTCTTTTTGAACAGACTCTAAGAACTTTTACCCCTTTCTACTCTTTACATAACTACTATCCCAGTCTATATGTGGATAATTAAACCCATTACAACTACAGTCTTGTTTTTACACTTTCCAGTAATTTAGTTGCAAAATATTTCCACTACTCCTTTTCCCCTATTTGGAAGCCTGCAAATTATAAAATTGTATTCATGTTGTTCCTTATCTCTAGCCAAACAGATTCTGTACTTGACCTCTTTATTACTTTCTCCCTTATACTGAATCCAGTAGTAGCTAATCATTCTCATTCTCTCCAGGTATCTGTGCATTTTCACATTCCTGTCTGATATTATCTCCTCGTTCCCATACTCCCACTGAATTAGTTGAAACCCTCCTTAGCAGGCCTGAAAAAATGATCTGCAAGAGACACAGTCCTGGTTTGTAGAGGTGTCAGCTCTTCCAAAGCCAATCCCAGTGTCCCTGGGAATTTAAAGCCCTCACTCCTGCACCATCTCCCTAGCCACGCATTCATCTGCCTTCTCCTTCTATTTCTGTACTGACTTGTACATGGCACTGGGAGTAATCCAGAGAATATGACCTTTTGAGGTCCTGCTTTCTGATTTTCTACCTAGCTTCTTAATTGCTGACTGTAGAAGCACATAGTTCTCTAAGCCTATGTCATTGATTCCAAAGATGTGGAGGAGCCGGTGTTGGACTGGGGTGGACAAAGTTAAAAATCACGCAACACCGGGTTATAGCCCAACAGATTTATTTGAAAGCATTAGCTTTCGGAGCATGCTCCTGCTACAGACAGCTACTTGATGAAGGAACAGCGTCCAAAACCTAGTGCTTCCGAATAAACCTGTTGGACTATAACCTGGTGTTGTGTGATTTTTTAACATTGATTCCAATGTGCTCACCCCTCAGGGTGCTCAGCAGCCACTCAGGGACATCTTTGATCTTGGCACTGAGGACAAAATACCACCCTGGATTCACATTTTGTGGCCCAAGAAATGCTATTTATTCCCCTATCAAATCACCAGATGCCTGCAACTCTTCTTTGTAGCCCTTGTGCAGCTGAACGACTTGTAGTGCCACAGTTATGCACACGCGCACACACACAAAATAGGAGCTGAAGTATCCCTCATTGGTCTATTCTGATCTGTGCACACCACAGAAAGCACTTGGAGTTCTCACATTGCATACGTTGGCAGTCTCCAGGTCTGATTAGTATTGCTATTAATAATGAGCCTAGTTACTATAATAAATCTCACTAATGTTAACAATTTAATAGACACACTTGCTACTATGATAATGACATTTTAATTCTTGATTTCTCATCTGAAACATGTAAATGAGTTTCCATAAAAAAGAGAAAAATATTCACTTGCCAATTACTTACATGGTTTCCTGTGAAGTCATACTTTGATTTTCTTTAGAGACCTCCTTCTGTCCTCAGTATTGCTCTCACCCTCCTCTCACACACTCTCTCTTTCTCTCTCATTCTTTCTTTAACACCTTCATTTTCTCGGTCTCACTTGCTCTTGCTCAATCTCACCCACTCACTCTGTCTCACTCTCATTCACACTCACTCTCATTCTCTCTCTCTCTCCCTCTCACTTCCATGCACTCTCTTCTTCACTCTCTCTATTTTTACTGACTCTCTCTGGCACTGCTTTTATTGATGCTGTGCTTTCACCTCTCCCATTGGGTTTGCAACAAATCTTTCATTCACTTATTCTCTGTTGCTCTCTTTACCTTCCCGTCTGTCTCTTAGTGTCTCTTTTATTTTCTCATCTCTCTCTTACTCTCTCACTTTTACTCTCTCTCATTTCACTCCACTGATCCTCTTATCCCCGTTGTGTTCTCTCCTGTCCTGCTGATCTCACAGTGACTATTTCTTATTCTTTCTCACTCTATCCCTGTCACTCGATCTTGCATCCTCACATTCTCCAACTCTTTCTTGATTGTTCCTTTAACTTCAGCACACTGTACTGCTGTAGTTTCAGTGTCCACTACTATCCACATCTTAGGAATGAATAACCAAAAAGGAAAAATGGAGGAGATAAGAGAAGTAATGTGTAAAGTGTAAAGTGTAAAAGAGATCAGCGGCTAACATAAAAAAACAAACTCAACATCTTCCATAGTCTAATAAATACTAAAAGGGTGGAATGGGACTACGGATCAAAAGGGGATTAAAACGTGTTGGAAGAAGGCATTGCTAAGTTGTTAAATAATAGTTTACATCTGTCATTACCAAAGAGGAAATGTTGCCCAGGCTTTGTTGGCAGAGGAGGAAACTCAGTCATGACAGCTGTTTAAAATTGATGAAGAAGAGGTATTGGATACGCAGTTCATATTTAAAATTGACAAGACTCTGCGTCTGAATGGGATGTATCGAAGTATATTAAGAGAAATAAGAGTAGAAATTGCAAAGACACTGACAAAAATGTTTCAATCTTCCTTAGACTCAGGGATGGTGTGAGAAGAGTGGAGAATTAGAAACGTAACACTTTGTTCAGAAGGATGAGAAAGTAGAGCCCAACACTTCAGTGGTGGGAAAGCCTCTGAATCTAATCATTACCTGGGCAACTGTGGCTTATTAAAGACAGCCAGCATGAATTTAATAAAAGCAAATTGTGTTTAACTAACTTACTGATGTTTTTAGATGAAGGTAATGAAGGTGGTGTACATGAGCTTCTACAAGGTGTTTAATACAGTGGTATAAAACAGAGCTATGATGAAATATAGAGCTCATGGAATAAAAGGGCCAATAATAACATAAATACTGGAAACAGAGCAATGGTTATAGAGTGCAGTTTTTAAGTGAGGGGGAATGTTTGCAGTGGAGTTCCCCAGGGGACGGTATTGGAAACCTTTGCTTTCCCTGATATACATTAATGATGTTGATTATGGCGTACCAAGGCTAATTTTATAATTTATGGATGAAATATAACTTCGAAGAATTCTGAACAAAGAGCAGGGTAGGGTAGAAGTTCAAAAGAACATAAATTATTTAATGCAGTCAGGGCACCAGTGCAGATACAATATGATGCAGAGAAATGTGAATGATTAATTTTTGCATAGAAAAATAATATAAAAAGAAATACAACACTAAAGGGGTACTGGAGGAGAGCAATTTGTATGTATATGTACATAAGTCACGAAAGGTGGTAGAACAGTTGAGAGACCTGTTAAAGCATACAATATCTTAGGCTTTATTGATGGGAGCATACTGTACAAGAGAAAGGAGGTAATGTGGAACTTGTACAAGATATAGTTAGACCTCAGTTGAATTTTTGGGTATAGTTCTAGGCTCTACACTTCAGGAAAGAATGTGAAAGCATTGGAGAGCATGAAACAAAGATTCTCAAAAATGGTTCCAGGGACAAGGAATTTCAATGATGATGATACATTGAAGGAACTGGGACTGTTCTTCTTGGAGTTGAGATGGCTGAAAGGAAATTTGATCGACGTGTTAAAAATCAGGAGGGACCTGTACAGAGTGGAGAAACCATTTCCAGTGGTGGAAGGACAATGAGTGACAGGAGCATAAATTTACAAAAGAAAGAATGGAAGGATTAGGAAAAATACTTTAATATGGTGAGTGTTTATGGTCTGGAATGCACTTCCAAGGAATGTTGTGAAGATAGATTCAATCAAGGCTTTCAGAAGGGAAATAGATGGTTATTTGAAAAACATCAATAGCAGAGTTACAGGGAGAAGGCAGGGGAATAACATTAAGTGATTACTGATTTCAAATGTTGGTACAGACATGGTAGGCTGAATGGCCTCATTCTGAATTGTAATTATTCTGTGATTATCTGAATTTTCCATTGAAACTACTATGGTACTGTGTGTTTAATGTTGTAATGATCATATAACAAAACAAGTACTCTAATCTCTACATTTTATACCAATTGTCAGCCTGACTCAGGCAGGCTCGGACTCACAAGGTTTTGGTTTAAAGCCCCACTCCAGGACTTTAGCACAAAAGCCCAAGGTGGTACTGAGGGAGGACTGTACTGTCAAAGGTGCTATCATTTGTATGAGATGTTAGACAAAGGCCACATATGCCTGATCTGATGGATAGGAAAGAGCCAATGGTACCACTTTCTCAAAAAATAGGGGAGTTCTCCCTGGTTTCTTGGCCATTATTACACCAGAGAAAACAGATGACCAGATCATTATTATATTGCTGTATGCGGGAGCTGGCTGTTGTGTTTCCTCCATTGTAATACTGACTATAATTCAAATAGTACGTCATTAGCCATAAAACACTTTGACGTGTCTGGTGGTTGTGAAAAGCAGATGAATGCAAGCTCCTCTGTTTTTGAAACTGCATACAGTTTGCTCAAGACATTGTAGTGAGTATTACTGAAATAAAAAGACACATTGTACTCATCAGAACAATTCTCAGGAAACATCACATTAAAGGGTAAGCAGCATTTATACTGCACAAGAGAAATATGTTGGTGAGTTGGCAAATGGACTCTGATTGGTTGACGCATTGCCATGGAGAATGTACCAGTTAATGATGATGGCTTTGTTCAATTTTAAGGAGAAAGTGAGGACTGCAGATGCTGGAGATCAGAGCTGAAAACGTGTTGCTGGAAAAGCGCAGCAGGTCAGGCAGCATCCAAGGAGCAGGAGAATCGACGTTTCGGGCATGAGCCCTTCTTCAGGAAACTGAAGAAGGGCTCATGCCTGAAACGCCGATTCTCCTGCTCCTTGGATGCTGCCTGACCTGCTGCGCTTTTCCAGCAACACATTTTCAGCTTTGTTCAATTTTAAAGCAGGAAGATGGATTCTCATTGGTCAAAGCATTGCCCTGGGAAGTGAACAATGAATAGTTTTTTTGTTATTCTGTTGAGTTGAAGCTGACTCATTGCATGTATATATTCCTTCTGTTAATAAAGTACAGGGTCCTGTGTATTCATTCGCATAGCCTCCAGTTCCCAAAGTATGTAGACTGCCAGCTCTGGCTGTCAGCATAATTCTCCACACACTCAGGACTACGTAGCAAATGTTGGCCAACTGTAAAATGACATCTAATTAGAGGACACTGAGTTTTGCAACCATGAGCTGATTGGATACATTCAGTCAATTTGCTTGTTCCAAATAGCTGAAGGGTTATTCTGATTAATGAGATCTGCCAGCCTTTGGGATGTATAATCTACATACCCAGCATCACACCGTCACTGAAATTATGTCAACTTGACAATCAATCAACATCCTCCACTCAATACAGTACAAACATTGAATTCCTTTTACTTTGATATTTATAGAGTCATAGAATTACACAGCATGAAAATAATGGAAATAGACCCTTCGGGCCCACTGGTCCATGCCAACCAGTCATCCAAAGTCAACCTAGTCCTATGTGCCAGCATTTGGCTCATATTCCTCTAAACCCTTCCTATTCAGATATCCGGCCAGATGCCTTTTAAATGTTGTAATTGTACCCACCTCCATCACTTCCTCTGGCAACTTGTTCCATACATGCACTACCGTTAGCATGATAAACGTACTCCTGAAGTTCTTTTAAAACTTTACCCTCTCACACGAAACCTATGCTCTGTAGTTGTGGATTCTGAACCCCTCCCCCCCCCCCTCTGCCCGCCCACCAACCAGGAGAAAGACCTTGGCTATTCAACCTATCCATGCCCCTCATGATTTTACAAACATCTATAAGGTTAACCCTCAGCTTCCAAACATTCCTGGGAAAAAAGCCCCAGCCTATTCAGCCTCTTCCTATAATACAAGTGCCAGCAACATCCTTGTAAATCTTTTTTGCACCCTCTACGTTTAACAACATCTTTCCTCAAGAAGGCCAGCCAGAACTGTACATTGTGTTCTAAAAGAGGCCTTACCAATGTCCTGTAGCGTGCAACATGACATTCTAACTCCTGTACTTAATGTCCTGACCAATGAAGCCAAAGTCTTCTTCACCATCCTGTCGACCTGCGACTTCACTTTCAAGGAACTAAGCATCTGCACCCCAAGGTCTCTTTGTTCAGTAACACTCCGCAGGGTCCTACTATTAAGTCCTGTGCTAGTTTGCCTTGCCAAAATGCAACACATCACATTTAACGAAATTAAACCCCATCTGCCATCCCTTGGTCCACTGGCCCATCTGATCAAGGGTCCTGTTATACACTGTGATCATCTTCTTCACTGTCCACGACACCACCAATTTTAGTGTCACTTGATTGAGCTTTTTTTGAAGAGGTGACAAAGGAGATTGATGAAGGTGGAACAATAGATGTTGTCTATATGCGCTTCAGCAAGGCATTCAAAAGATTCTGCATGTTTGATTTGTTAGTAGCAAGATCACATAGTATCTGAGGGAGCTAACAAATTGAATACAAAATTGGCTTGAAAGAAGCAGACAGAGGGTAATGGTAGAGGGTTGCTTTTTGGATTGGCGGTCTGTGACCAACAGTGTGCCAAAGGATTGGTGCTGGGTCCGCTGCTTTTCTTCATTTATTTAAATGATTTTGATGTGAATATTGGAGGTATGGTTAGTATGTTTGCAGATGACACCAAAATAGGTGATGTAGTGGACAGTGAAAAAGATTATCTCAGAGTACATTCTGCAAAATATCCTCATGAGGGCAAATTGACAAATTTCAATAAACTATTGCTATTTTAAGCAGCCCTCCAGTTCTGTACAATTTAGGTATCCTTTATCTGGCAACCTCAAGTCCCATTGCGTTTTGGAAATCAGAAAATTGTGGTTTTTGGATTTAGCCCGCTTACCCTATAGCTCTTGAATTTCAAATGAGTTTTATCAGGTTCGACTGCTGAACTAGTGACTTCTGCTGGCGTGGAGTCTTGTAGTCACTGATAACTTTTCTAAGCCCTATAATTTCATAGTTTTTTAATTGCTAAAATATACTTAACTCATAAAAATAATCTTTATGTACATAAATGTTATTGAAGCAGTTCTGCACAGTCTTTGCAGATGAAGAACAAACATTGGTTCTGGCATTCCCTGCAGTTGCAAAAACCCCAAGGTATTTCTTATTTGTGCAGGACAGTATTTACGTACGTTTGATGCACAATAGGATCTGATAACGGAACAGATCCCCATTCCACTTTGGCAGAAAGACCTTAAATGGAGGTCTTTCTCCACTGCGTCTTAGCAGCAACTGCCCCAAGCGTAAGTGTTATAGTTTTATCTTCAAATCTCCCCCTTTTAAAAATACTCCTGGACATTGTTTCTTTAGTCTTTTGATCCATTCAGGCCCTCCTGTTTAGTCAGGATGCTATCGAAAAATAGGCTTCAGTTTGAGATTGTTTTTGGTTTTTGGTATGAAGATAATGGATATCCAATCTGTACTAATGAATAACTTTGTAACAAATGTGAATCTGAGTTTGGAGATTTCATAATTTATTAGTAATCAGACCTCATTACAGATCAGTTTGAATCTCAATTTCTTGAATTTATAATGCATTCAAAAGACAAACAAAAAAGCAGGAAAAATCAGTTGACAGTTTCTTCCCCTGCCTCTACGAATACACTGACAGGGATTTGACCTGATGTTTCCTGAATAATTTAAAATGTTAATATCTTACAAACAATAACTGATGGTTTTTGACTCTCTGACGTTTTTTCACTTATCTGAATTTGGAAAACATTTTCTCCTGTTTTATTTTCAAAAGGGGTTGTTCTGCTGTCAGTGGATTCATGGCTATGGCTCAGCATTATTCTGAGATATGAAATCCTCGTCAAGCAGATAAGCAACGTCTGAATAAAAGGCTGAGTTACAGAAAAACACAATTAGAGGAACCAGGGAAATCTGTGAATACTAATCAGTCATGAATGTCGGGCCTAGATAACGACTCTGTGATGTGCCAGCAATGGAGAGGAGGTGCTCAGATTTGAACAGCTCGCTGCTGAATGATGAAAAACCTGAAGTTAAAAGAGTGAGTGGGTTTGTCATATTTAATCTGCTGGCAGCTCGCCCGCCTTCAGAAAAGCAGAAACTGTGATCTTGCCGTCACTTCAATGATGTGAAACCCCAGCACTGATGAATCATGAACTTTACAAAATATTACACATTATATGCTGCATGCTAGTATTTTTGTTTGGCATGACCTACCCCCACCTTACTTCACCTCAGTTGATCACTAAAAATGTTCTCTATCTTTCTCCTCATCAAACTTCTCCTTAAATATACTAATGTTAGTGCCTCTAAACAAATCAAGACTAGCCAATTTGCTGTTCTTGATAGGTCTGGTATCATTCTAGTTCATGGTTTTTGCACTATCTCCAGTTCCTCTGTTTTCATTTTATATGGAATCTAACTCCACAGAAACCCAAGATAAAAGCAAATTACTGCGGATGCTGGAATCTGAAACCAAAAGAGAAAATGCTGGAAAATCTCAGCAGGTCTGGCAGCATCTGTAAGGAGAGAAAAGAGCTGATGTTTCGAGTCTAACTGACCCTTTGTCAAAGCTTTGCTGCTAGACCTGCTGAGATTTTACAGCATTTTCTCTTTTGGGTCCACAGAAATCCAGTTTCACTATGATGGACTCTGACTGAAATCTAAATGCATAAAAAGAGTTTAATCCATGTATGAACCATTCTGTGTGACAAATATTGAATTAGGCATTCTTCTTCTCATCTGCTCTGGAGTTTCTTCAGCACCTCACTTCAGTGGATGGTTCAGTTCAGTTTGCTGAAAGATTAAGTACCCACTGTTCCATGTGAAGAACACGGCAATTCATGATGCCAGGAATTCCATCTCGCTGCCTCTCCCTCAGTAATCCCTATGGTTTACTATAGTAGTGGGAGGAACGACAGCGAGGGCCAGGGACCTGCTGGGAAGGTTAACTTAAATTATA